>NW_023496040.1:0-600000 GCF_904425465.1 Colossoma macropomum
TGTATCCCTGTCCTGGTGTGGTTACTAGGATGCTGCTGCCGTTGGGCAAAGCAGCAGGCAAGCGGCAGCCGGAGTCATGAAGCTGCGGCTACGGCACAAAGCCAGGGCCGTGTTTTGGGTGCCTCGTTAGCGCAGTAGGTAGCGCGTCAGTCTCATAATCTGAAGGTCGTGAGTTCGATCCTCACACGGGGCAGCGATGGTTTTAAAAGCCACTCCTGTGCCCTCTGATCCGCTAGGATCTTTCCGTTTTGTATTATGAGCATGGTAAACAAAGTCTTCAGGAACCCTTCTACCCATGCGCAAGTTTTGAAATCCTTGCCCAGCGCATGTGTACGGAGTTCCTCACGACAGCTTGTTGTTCTGCCTGTAGATGGATTCCTGTAGACAAGGCGACAGCAAGTAATTTAGCTATTTGCAGCGGCCTGGAACTGGGCCCGGGAGCAAGAGGTCATCCTATGCCACGGGCCACAGCACATCATGGCATTTTCCCACGCTTGTGTCTTGCTTGCTGGGTTCTAGTACTGAGAAGAACATTACAGATGCCCAGGACCCTCCAAGTATGGCAAAGCAGGCTGTCCTTGCTACAACTGTAGAACTTTGAATGGAAGATGTGAGAGGGAGCTTTCCGCATGATCCACAAAGTGCAATTCCACAACACATGGACACTTGAGATCTGACAAAGAGAGCCAAACGCCTTCATGTCGACAGAGATGTATTTCATCAAGATGAACAGGGACAGGAACGACACATGCGGCAGATAGCCGTGATCGTATAGTGGTTAGTACTCTGCGTTGTGGCCGCAGCAACCCCGGTTCGAATCCGGGTCACGGCAGCCTTTTGCCCGTAGAGCTTTGTTTGATATTGGCTTTGTAACCTCGTCAACTCTCCCATGTTGAAAGGATACAAGGCTTGCTCTTCTCGAACGCCCCTCTGAGGATGAGTGCAGGTGGGCCTCTGGCACGACGGATAAAGTGTCCGGCCTCGGATCAGAGAAATCACGGCCGCACTCCTGGCTGGCGCTGCGGGTTTTATGCTTTCCAACACCTGGGGAGTCACCCTCTTTGCCTCTAGCACCCGAAAAGTGTTTCCTCTACATTTCTGAAAACCGACAATGGTGAAGTGGATAAAAAAAAATGGACTGGGTGCGTGACGTGCACGCATCCCATATGGTCTAGCGGTCAGGATTCCTGGTTTTCACCCAGGCGGCCCGGGTTCGACTCCCGGTATGGGAAGTTGTTTGACCAAAATGTGTAGCGGGCAGAAGTGTCTGTTGCGTCCTTGGGCTCGTTTTGGGTCATGGCAGGCCTATTGCGAGTCCAGCTTGGACGCTGGCATTGGAGCCTGTTGTAAGTAAACTTGGTGTTATGCTGACCAACACCTCACCAAGGGGCAAAGCAGGCGGGCCAGTGGCGCAATGGATAACGCGTCTGACTACGGATCAGAAGATTCTAGGTTCGACTCCTGGCTGGCTCGTCTTTGTGCGCTTTTTGACATGCTTCTGAACAAACCTGAAGAGCTGATGTTGATCAAAGTCAAGACATGCAACTGACAAGTAGACCTGCGACACTTGGCTCTCACGCTCAACATGTGTAAGTGAACTCTGATTTGCCTGCTCGTGAAGAGAGACAGAGCGCTTCAGAGATGCTTGATTGATTGCCTTAATTTTTTCCATGTATTACTTATCAAGTGCTTCTTTGGCTTACCCTACATGTATCCCTGTCCTGGTGTGGTTACTAGGATGCTGCTGCCGTTGGGCAAAGCAGCAGGCAAGCGGCAGCCGGAGTCATGAAGCTGCGGCTACGGCACAAAGCCAGGGCCGTGTTTTGGGTGCCTCGTTAGCGCAGTAGGTAGCGCGTCAGTCTCATAATCTGAAGGTCGTGAGTTCGATCCTCACACGGGGCAGCGATGGTTTTAAAAGCCACTCCTGTGCCCTCTGATCCGCTAGGATCTTTCCGTTTTGTATTATGAGCATGGTAAACAAAGTCTTCAGGAACCCTTCTACCCATGCGCAAGTTTTGAAATCCTTGCCCAGCGCATGTGTACGGAGTTCCTCACGACAGCTTGTTGTTCTGCCTGTAGATGGATTCCTGTAGACAAGGCGACAGCAAGTAATTTAGCTATTTGCAGCGGCCTGGAACTGGGCCCGGGAGCAAGAGGTCATCCTATGCCACGGGCCACAGCACATCATGGCATTTTCCCACGCTTGTGTCTTGCTTGCTGGGTTCTAGTACTGAGAAGAACATTACAGATGCCCAGGACCCTCCAAGTATGGCAAAGCAGGCTGTCCTTGCTACAACTGTAGAACTTTGAATGGAAGATGTGAGAGGGAGCTTTCCGCATGATCCACAAAGTGCAATTCCACAACACATGGACACTTGAGATCTGACAAAGAGAGCCAAACGCCTTCATGTCGACAGAGATGTATTTCATCAAGATGAACAGGGACAGGAACGACACATGCGGCAGATAGCCGTGATCGTATAGTGGTTAGTACTCTGCGTTGTGGCCGCAGCAACCCCGGTTCGAATCCGGGTCACGGCAGCCTTTTGCCCGTAGAGCTTTGTTTGATATTGGCTTTGTAACCTCGTCAACTCTCCCATGTTGAAAGGATACAAGGCTTGCTCTTCTCGAACGCCCCTCTGAGGATGAGTGCAGGTGGGCCTCTGGCACGACGGATAAAGTGTCCGGCCTCGGATCAGAGAAATCACGGCCGCACTCCTGGCTGGCGCTGCGGGTTTTATGCTTTCCAACACCTGGGGAGTCACCCTCTTTGCCTCTAGCACCCGAAAAGTGTTTCCTCTACATTTCTGAAAACCGACAATGGTGAAGTGGATAAAAAAAAATGGACTGGGTGCGTGACGTGCACGCATCCCATATGGTCTAGCGGTCAGGATTCCTGGTTTTCACCCAGGCGGCCCGGGTTCGACTCCCGGTATGGGAAGTTGTTTGACCAAAATGTGTAGCGGGCAGAAGTGTCTGTTGCGTCCTTGGGCTCGTTTTGGGTCATGGCAGGCCTATTGCGAGTCCAGCTTGGACGCTGGCATTGGAGCCTGTTGTAAGTAAACTTGGTGTTATGCTGACCAACACCTCACCAAGGGACAAAGCAGGCGGGCCAGTGGCGCAATGGATAACGCGTCTGACTACGGATCAGAAGATTCTAGGTTCGACTCCTGGCTGGCTCGTCTTTGTGCGCTTTTTGACATGCTTCTGAACAAACCTGAAGAGCTGATGTTGATCAAAGTCAAGACATGCAACTGACAAGTAGACCTGCGACACTTGGCTCTCACGCTCAACATGTGTAAGTGAACTCTGATTTGCCTGCTCGTGAAGAGAGACAGAGCGCTTCAGAGATGCTTGATTGATTGCCTTAATTTTTTCCATGTATTACTTATCAAGTGCTTCTTTGGCTTACCCTACATGTATCCCTGTCCTGGTGTGGTTACTAGGATGCTGCTGCCGTTGGGCAAAGCAGCAGGCAAGCGGCAGCCGGAGTCATGAAGCTGCGGCTACGGCACAAAGCCAGGGCCGTGTTTTGGGTGCCTCGTTAGCGCAGTAGGTAGCGCGTCAGTCTCATAATCTGAAGGTCGTGAGTTCGATCCTCACACGGGGCAGCGATGGTTTTAAAAGCCACTCCTGTGCCCTCTGATCCGCTAGGATCTTTCCGTTTTGTATTATGAGCATGGTAAACAAAGTCTTCAGGAACCCTTCTACCCATGCGCAAGTTTTGAAATCCTTGCCCAGCGCATGTGTACGGAGTTCCTCACGACAGCTTGTTGTTCTGCCTGTAGATGGATTCCTGTAGACAAGGCGACAGCAAGTAATTTAGCTATTTGCAGCGGCCTGGAACTGGGCCCGGGAGCAAGAGGTCATCCTATGCCACGGGCCACAGCACATCATGGCATTTTCCCACGCTTGTGTCTTGCTTGCTGGGTTCTAGTACTGAGAAGAACATTACAGATGCCCAGGACCCTCCAAGTATGGCAAAGCAGGCTGTCCTTGCTACAACTGTAGAACTTTGAATGGAAGATGTGAGAGGGAGCTTTCCGCATGATCCACAAAGTGCAATTCCACAACACATGGACACTTGAGATCTGACAAAGAGAGCCAAACGCCTTCATGTCGACAGAGATGTATTTCATCAAGATGAACAGGGACAGGAACGACACATGCGCAGATAGCCGTGATCGTATAGTGGTTAGTACTCTGCGTTGTGGCCGCAGCAACCCCGGTTCGAATCCGGGTCACGGCAGCCTTTTGCCCGTAGAGCTTTGTTTGATATTGGCTTTGTAACCTCGTCAACTCTCCCATGTTGAAAGGATACAAGGCTTGCTCTTCTCGAACGCCCCTCTGAGGATGAGTGCAGGTGGGCCTCTGGCACGACGGATAAAGTGTCCGGCCTCGGATCAGAGAAATCACGGCCGCACTCCTGGCTGGCGCTGCGGGTTTTATGCTTTCCAACACCTGGGGAGTCACCCTCTTTGCCTCTAGCACCCGAAAAGTGTTTCCTCTACATTTCTGAAAACCGACAATGGTGAAGTGGATAAAAAAAAAAAATGGACTGGGTGCGTGACGTGCACGCATCCCATATGGTCTAGCGGTCAGGATTCCTGGTTTTCACCCAGGCGGCCCGGGTTCGACTCCCGGTATGGGAAGTTGTTTGACCAAAATGTGTAGCGGGCAGAAGTGTCTGTTGCGTCCTTGGGCTCGTTTTGGGTCATGGCAGGCCTATTGCGAGTCCAGCTTGGACGCTGGCATTGGAGCCTGTTGTAAGTAAACTTGGTGTTATGCTGACCAACACCTCACCAAGGGGCAAAGCAGGCGGGCCAGTGGCGCAATGGATAACGCGTCTGACTACGGATCAGAAGATTCTAGGTTCGACTCCTGGCTGGCTCGTCTTTGTGCGCTTTTTGACATGCTTCTGAACAAACCTGAAGAGCTGATGTTGATCAAAGTCAAGACATGCAACTGACAAGTAGACCTGCGACACTTGGCTCTCACGCTCAACATGTGTAAGTGAACTCTGATTTGCCTGCTCGTGAAGAGAGACAGAGCGCTTCAGAGATGCTTGATTGATTGCCTTAATTTTTTCCATGTATTACTTATCAAGTGCTTCTTTGGCTTACCCTACATGTATCCCTGTCCTGGTGTGGTTACTAGGATGCTGCTGCCGTTGGGCAAAGCAGCAGGCAAGCGGCAGCCGGAGTCATGAAGCTGCGGCTACGGCACAAAGCCAGGGCCGTGTTTTGGGTGCCTCGTTAGCGCAGTAGGTAGCGCGTCAGTCTCATAATCTGAAGGTCGTGAGTTCGATCCTCACACGGGGCAGCGATGGTTTTAAAAGCCACTCCTGTGCCCTATGATCCCGCTAGGATCTTTCCGTTTTGTATTATGAGCATGGTAAACAAAGTCTTCAGGAACCCTTCTACCCATGCGCAAGTTTTGAAATCCTTGCCCAGCGCATGTGTACGGAGTTCCTCACGACAGCTTGTTGTTCTGCCTGTAGATGGATTCCTGTAGACAAGGCGACAGCAAGTAATTTAGCTATTTGCAGCGGCCTGGAACTGGGCCCGGGAGCAAGAGGTCATCCTATGCCACGGGCCACAGCACATCATGGCATTTTCCCACGCTTGTGTCTTGCTTGCTGGGTTCTAGTACTGAGAAGAACATTACAGATGCCCAGGACCCTCCAAGTATGGCAAAGCAGGCTGTCCTTGCTACAACTGTAGAACTTTGAATGGAAGATGTGAGAGGGAGCTTTCCGCATGATCCACAAAGTGCAATTCCACAACACATGGACACTTGAGATCTGACAAAGAGAGCCAAACGCCTTCATGTCGACAGAGATGTATTTCATCAAGATGAACAGGGACAGGAACGACACATGCGGCAGATAGCCGTGATCGTATAGTGGTTAGTACTCTGCGTTGTGGCCGCAGCAACCCCGGTTCGAATCCGGGTCACGGCAGCCTTTTGCCCGTAGAGCTTTGTTTGATATTGGCTTTGTAACCTCGTCAACTCTCCCATGTTGAAAGGATACAAGGCTTGCTCTTCTCGAACGCCCCTCTGAGGATGAGTGCAGGTGGGCCTCTGGCACGACGGATAAAGTGTCCGGCCTCGGATCAGAGAAATCACGGCCGCACTCCTGGCTGGCGCTGCGGGTTTTATGCTTTCCAACACCTGGGGAGTCACCCTCTTTGCCTCTAGCACCCGAAAAGTGTTTCCTCTACATTTCTGAAAACCGACAATGGTGAAGTGGATAAAAAAAAATGGACTGGGTGCGTGACGTGCACGCATCCCATATGGTCTAGCGGTCAGGATTCCTGGTTTTCACCCAGGCGGCCCGGGTTCGACTCCCGGTATGGGAAGTTGTTTGACCAAAATGTGTAGCGGGCAGAAGTGTCTGTTGCGTCCTTGGGCTCGTTTTGGGTCATGGCAGGCCTATTGCGAGTCCAGCTTGGACGCTGGCATTGGAGCCTGTTGTAAGTAAACTTGGTGTTATGCTGACCAACACCTCACCAAGGGGCAAAGCAGGCGGGCCAGTGGCGCAATGGATAACGCGTCTGACTACGGATCAGAAGATTCTAGGTTCGACTCCTGGCTGGCTCGTCTTTGTGCGCTTTTTGACATGCTTCTGAACAAACCTGAAGAGCTGATGTTGATCAAAGTCAAGACATGCAACTGACAAGTAGACCTGCGACACTTGGCTCTCACGCTCAACATGTGTAAGTGAACTCTGATTTGCCTGCTCGTGAAGAGAGACAGAGCGCTTCAGAGATGCTTGATTGATTGCCTTAATTTTTTCCATGTATTACTTATCAAGTGCTTCTTTGGCTTACCCTACATGTATCCCTGTCCTGGTGTGGTTACTAGGATGCTGCTGCCGTTGGGCAAAGCAGCAGGCAAGCGGCAGCCGGAGTCATGAAGCTGCGGCTACGGCACAAAGCCAGGGCCGTGTTTTGGGTGCCTCGTTAGCGCAGTAGGTAGCGCGTCAGTCTCATAATCTGAAGGTCGTGAGTTCGATCCTCACACGGGGCAGCGATGGTTTTAAAAGCCACTCCTGTGCCCTCTGATCCGCTAGGATCTTTCCGTTTTGTATTATGAGCATGGTAAACAAAGTCTTCAGGAACCCTTCTACCCATGCGCAAGTTTTGAAATCCTTGCCCAGCGCATGTGTACGGAGTTCCTCACGACAGCTTGTTGTTCTGCCTGTAGATGGATTCCTGTAGACAAGGCGACAGCAAGTAATTTAGCTATTTGCAGCGGCCTGGAACTGGGCCCGGGAGCAAGAGGTCATCCTATGCCACGGGCCACAGCACATCATGGCATTTTCCCACGCTTGTGTCTTGCTTGCTGGGTTCTAGTACTGAGAAGAACATTACAGATGCCCAGGACCCTCCAAGTATGGCAAAGCAGGCTGTCCTTGCTACAACTGTAGAACTTTGAATGGAAGATGTGAGAGGGAGCTTTCCGCATGATCCACAAAGTGCAATTCCACAACACATGGACACTTGAGATCTGACAAAGAGAGCCAAACGCCTTCATGTCGACAGAGATGTATTTCATCAAGATGAACAGGGACAGGAACGACACATGCGGCAGATAGCCGTGATCGTATAGTGGTTAGTACTCTGCGTTGTGGCCGCAGCAACCCCGGTTCGAATCCGGGTCACGGCAGCCTTTTGCCCGTAGAGCTTTGTTTGATATTGGCTTTGTAACCTCGTCAACTCTCCCATGTTGAAAGGATACAAGGCTTGCTCTTCTCGAACGCCCCTCTGAGGATGAGTGCAGGTGGGCCTCTGGCACGACGGATAAAGTGTCCGGCCTCGGATCAGAGAAATCACGGCCGCACTCCTGGCTGGCGCTGCGGGTTTTATGCTTTCCAACACCTGGGGAGTCACCCTCTTTGCCTCTAGCACCCGAAAAGTGTTTCCTCTACATTTCTGAAAACCGACAATGGTGAAGTGGATAAAAAAAAATGGACTGGGTGCGTGACGTGCACGCATCCCATATGGTCTAGCGGTCAGGATTCCTGGTTTTCACCCAGGCGGCCCGGGTTCGACTCCCGGTATGGGAAGTTGTTTGACCAAAATGTGTAGCGGGCAGAAGTGTCTGTTGCGTCCTTGGGCTCGTTTTGGGTCATGGCAGGCCTATTGCGAGTCCAGCTTGGACGCTGGCATTGGAGCCTGTTGTAAGTAAACTTGGTGTTATGCTGACCAACACCTCACCAAGGGGCAAAGCAGGCGGGCCAGTGGCGCAATGGATAACGCGTCTGACTACGGATCAGAAGATTCTAGGTTCGACTCCTGGCTGGCTCGTCTTTGTGCGCTTTTTGACATGCTTCTGAACAAACCTGAAGAGCTGATGTTGATCAAAGTCAAGACATGCAACTGACAAGTAGACCTGCGACACTTGGCTCTCACGCTCAACATGTGTAAGTGAACTCTGATTTGCCTGCTCGTGAAGAGAGACAGAGCGCTTCAGAGATGCTTGATTGATTGCCTTAATTTTTTCCATGTATTACTTATCAAGTGCTTCTTTGGCTTACCCTACATGTATCCCTGTCCTGGTGTGGTTACTAGGATGCTGCTGCCGTTGGGCAAAGCAGCAGGCAAGCGGCAGCCGGAGTCATGAAGCTGCGGCTACGGCACAAAGCCAGGGCCGTGTTTTGGGTGCCTCGTTAGCGCAGTAGGTAGCGCGTCAGTCTCATAATCTGAAGGTCGTGAGTTCGATCCTCACACGGGGCAGCGATGGTTTTAAAAGCCACTCCTGTGCCCTCTGATCCGCTAGGATCTTTCCGTTTTGTATTATGAGCATGGTAAACAAAGTCTTCAGGAACCCTTCTACCCATGCGCAAGTTTTGAAATCCTTGCCCAGCGCATGTGTACGGAGTTCCTCACGACAGCTTGTTGTTCTGCCTGTAGATGGATTCCTGTAGACAAGGCGACAGCAAGTAATTTAGCTATTTGCAGCGGCCTGGAACTGGGCCCGGGAGCAAGAGGTCATCCTATGCCACGGGCCACAGCACATCATGGCATTTTCCCACGCTTGTGTCTTGCTTGCTGGGTTCTAGTACTGAGAAGAACATTACAGATGCCCAGGACCCTCCAAGTATGGCAAAGCAGGCTGTCCTTGCTACAACTGTAGAACTTTGAATGGAAGATGTGAGAGGGAGCTTTCCGCATGATCCACAAAGTGCAATTCCACAACACATGGACACTTGAGATCTGACAAAGAGAGCCAAACGCCTTCATGTCGACAGAGATGTATTTCATCAAGATGAACAGGGACAGGAACGACACATGCGGCAGATAGCCGTGATCGTATAGTGGTTAGTACTCTGCGTTGTGGCCGCAGCAACCCCGGTTCGAATCCGGGTCACGGCAGCCTTTTGCCCGTAGAGCTTTGTTTGATATTGGCTTTGTAACCTCGTCAACTCTCCCATGTTGAAAGGATACAAGGCTTGCTCTTCTCGAACGCCCCTCTGAGGATGAGTGCAGGTGGGCCTCTGGCACGACGGATAAAGTGTCCGGCCTCGGATCAGAGAAATCACGGCCGCACTCCTGGCTGGCGCTGCGGGTTTTATGCTTTCCAACACCTGGGGAGTCACCCTCTTTGCCTCTAGCACCCGAAAAGTGTTTCCTCTACATTTCTGAAAACCGACAATGGTGAAGTGGATAAAAAAAAATGGACTGGGTGCGTGACGTGCACGCATCCCATATGGTCTAGCGGTCAGGATTCCTGGTTTTCACCCAGGCGGCCCGGGTTCGACTCCCGGTATGGGAAGTTGTTTGACCAAAATGTGTAGCGGGCAGAAGTGTCTGTTGCGTCCTTGGGCTCGTTTTGGGTCATGGCAGGCCTATTGCGAGTCCAGCTTGGACGCTGGCATTGGAGCCTGTTGTAAGTAAACTTGGTGTTATGCTGACCAACACCTCACCAAGGGGCAAAGCAGGCGGGCCAGTGGCGCAATGGATAACGCGTCTGACTACGGATCAGAAGATTCTAGGTTCGACTCCTGGCTGGCTCGTCTTTGTGCGCTTTTTGACATGCTTCTGAACAAACCTGAAGAGCTGATGTTGATCAAAGTCAAGACATGCAACTGACAAGTAGACCTGCGACACTTGGCTCTCACGCTCAACATGTGTAAGTGAACTCTGATTTGCCTGCTCGTGAAGAGAGACAGAGCGCTTCAGAGATGCTTGATTGATTGCCTTAATTTTTTCCATGTATTACTTATCAAGTGCTTCTTTGGCTTACCCTACATGTATCCCTGTCCTGGTGTGGTTACTAGGATGCTGCTGCCGTTGGGCAAAGCAGCAGGCAAGCGGCAGCCGGAGTCATGAAGCTGCGGCTACGGCACAAAGCCAGGGCCGTGTTTTGGGTGCCTCGTTAGCGCAGTAGGTAGCGCGTCAGTCTCATAATCTGAAGGTCGTGAGTTCGATCCTCACACGGGGCAGCGATGGTTTTAAAAGCCACTCCTGTGCCCTCTGATCCGCTAGGATCTTTCCGTTTTGTATTATGAGCATGGTAAACAAAGTCTTCAGGAACCCTTCTACCCATGCGCAAGTTTTGAAATCCTTGCCCAGCGCATGTGTACGGAGTTCCTCACGACAGCTTGTTGTTCTGCCTGTAGATGGATTCCTGTAGACAAGGCGACAGCAAGTAATTTAGCTATTTGCAGCGGCCTGGAACTGGGCCCGGGAGCAAGAGGTCATCCTATGCCACGGGCCACAGCACATCATGGCATTTTCCCACGCTTGTGTCTTGCTTGCTGGGTTCTAGTACTGAGAAGAACATTACAGATGCCCAGGACCCTCCAAGTATGGCAAAGCAGGCTGTCCTTGCTACAACTGTAGAACTTTGAATGGAAGATGTGAGAGGGAGCTTTCCGCATGATCCACAAAGTGCAATTCCACAACACATGGACACTTGAGATCTGACAAAGAGAGCCAAACGCCTTCATGTCGACAGAGATGTATTTCATCAAGATGAACAGGGACAGGAACGACACATGCGGCAGATAGCCGTGATCGTATAGTGGTTAGTACTCTGCGTTGTGGCCGCAGCAACCCCGGTTCGAATCCGGGTCACGGCAGCCTTTTGCCCGTAGAGCTTTGTTTGATATTGGCTTTGTAACCTCGTCAACTCTCCCATGTTGAAAGGATACAAGGCTTGCTCTTCTCGAACGCCCCTCTGAGGATGAGTGCAGGTGGGCCTCTGGCACGACGGATAAAGTGTCCGGCCTCGGATCAGAGAAATCACGGCCGCACTCCTGGCTGGCGCTGCGGGTTTTATGCTTTCCAACACCTGGGGAGTCACCCTCTTTGCCTCTAGCACCCGAAAAGTGTTTCCTCTACATTTCTGAAAACCGACAATGGTGAAGTGGATAAAAAAAAATGGACTGGGTGCGTGACGTGCACGCATCCCATATGGTCTAGCGGTCAGGATTCCTGGTTTTCACCCAGGCGGCCCGGGTTCGACTCCCGGTATGGGAAGTTGTTTGACCAAAATGTGTAGCGGGCAGAAGTGTCTGTTGCGTCCTTGGGCTCGTTTTGGGTCATGGCAGGCCTATTGCGAGTCCAGCTTGGACGCTGGCATTGGAGCCTGTTGTAAGTAAACTTGGTGTTATGCTGACCAACACCTCACCAAGGGGCAAAGCAGGCGGGCCAGTGGCGCAATGGATAACGCGTCTGACTACGGATCAGAAGATTCTAGGTTCGACTCCTGGCTGGCTCGTCTTTGTGCGCTTTTTGACATGCTTCTGAACAAACCTGAAGAGCTGATGTTGATCAAAGTCAAGACATGCAACTGACAAGTAGACCTGCGACACTTGGCTCTCACGCTCAACATGTGTAAGTGAACTCTGATTTGCCTGCTCGTGAAGAGAGACAGAGCGCTTCAGAGATGCTTGATTGATTGCCTTAATTTTTTCCATGTATTACTTATCAAGTGCTTCTTTGGCTTACCCTACATGTATCCCTGTCCTGGTGTGGTTACTAGGATGCTGCTGCCGTTGGGCAAAGCAGCAGGCAAGCGGCAGCCGGAGTCATGAAGCTGCGGCTACGGCACAAAGCCAGGGCCGTGTTTTGGGTGCCTCGTTAGCGCAGTAGGTAGCGCGTCAGTCTCATAATCTGAAGGTCGTGAGTTCGATCCTCACACGGGGCAGCGATGGTTTTAAAAGCCACTCCTGTGCCCTCTGATCCGCTAGGATCTTTCCGTTTTGTATTATGAGCATGGTAAACAAAGTCTTCAGGAACCCTTCTACCCATGCGCAAGTTTTGAAATCCTTGCCCAGCGCATGTGTACGGAGTTCCTCACGACAGCTTGTTGTTCTGCCTGTAGATGGATTCCTGTAGACAAGGCGACAGCAAGTAATTTAGCTATTTGCAGCGGCCTGGAACTGGGCCCGGGAGCAAGAGGTCATCCTATGCCACGGGCCACAGCACATCATGGCATTTTCCCACGCTTGTGTCTTGCTTGCTGGGTTCTAGTACTGAGAAGAACATTACAGATGCCCAGGACCCTCCAAGTATGGCAAAGCAGGCTGTCCTTGCTACAACTGTAGAACTTTGAATGGAAGATGTGAGAGGGAGCTTTCCGCATGATCCACAAAGTGCAATTCCACAACACATGGACACTTGAGATCTGACAAAGAGAGCCAAACGCCTTCATGTCGACAGAGATGTATTTCATCAAGATGAACAGGGACAGGAACGACACATGCGGCAGATAGCCGTGATCGTATAGTGGTTAGTACTCTGCGTTGTGGCCGCAGCAACCCCGGTTCGAATCCGGGTCACGGCAGCCTTTTGCCCGTAGAGCTTTGTTTGATATTGGCTTTGTAACCTCGTCAACTCTCCCATGTTGAAAGGATACAAGGCTTGCTCTTCTCGAACGCCCCTCTGAGGATGAGTGCAGGTGGGCCTCTGGCACGACGGATAAAGTGTCCGGCCTCGGATCAGAGAAATCACGGCCGCACTCCTGGCTGGCGCTGCGGGTTTTATGCTTTCCAACACCTGGGGAGTCACCCTCTTTGCCTCTAGCACCCGAAAAGTGTTTCCTCTACATTTCTGAAAACCGACAATGGTGAAGTGGATAAAAAAAAATGGACTGGGTGCGTGACGTGCACGCATCCCATATGGTCTAGCGGTCAGGATTCCTGGTTTTCACCCAGGCGGCCCGGGTTCGACTCCCGGTATGGGAAGTTGTTTGACCAAAATGTGTAGCGGGCAGAAGTGTCTGTTGCGTCCTTGGGCTCGTTTTGGGTCATGGCAGGCCTATTGCGAGTCCAGCTTGGACGCTGGCATTGGAGCCTGTTGTAAGTAAACTTGGTGTTATGCTGACCAACACCTCACCAAGGGGCAAAGCAGGCGGGCCAGTGGCGCAATGGATAACGCGTCTGACTACGGATCAGAAGATTCTAGGTTCGACTCCTGGCTGGCTCGTCTTTGTGCGCTTTTTGACATGCTTCTGAACAAACCTGAAGAGCTGATGTTGATCAAAGTCAAGACATGCAACTGACAAGTAGACCTGCGACACTTGGCTCTCACGCTCAACATGTGTAAGTGAACTCTGATTTGCCTGCTCGTGAAGAGAGACAGAGCGCTTCAGAGATGCTTGATTGATTGCCTTAATTTTTTCCATGTATTACTTATCAAGTGCTTCTTTGGCTTACCCTACATGTATCCCTGTCCTGGTGTGGTTACTAGGATGCTGCTGCCGTTGGGCAAAGCAGCAGGCAAGCGGCAGCCGGAGTCATGAAGCTGCGGCTACGGCACAAAGCCAGGGCCGTGTTTTGGGTGCCTCGTTAGCGCAGTAGGTAGCGCGTCAGTCTCATAATCTGAAGGTCGTGAGTTCGATCCTCACACGGGGCAGCGATGGTTTTAAAAGCCACTCCTGTGCCCTCTGATCCCGCTAGGATCTTTCCGTTTTGTATTATGAGCATGGTAAACAAAGTCTTCAGGAACCCTTCTACCCATGCGCAAGTTTTGAAATCCTTGCCCAGCGCATGTGTACGGAGTTCCTCACGACAGCTTGTTGTTCTGCCTGTAGATGGATTCCTGTAGACAAGGCGACAGCAAGTAATTTAGCTATTTGCAGCGGCCTGGAACTGGGCCCGGGAGCAAGAGGTCATCCTATGCCACGGGCCACAGCACATCATGGCATTTTCCCACGCTTGTGTCTTGCTTGCTGGGTTCTAGTACTGAGAAGAACATTACAGATGCCCAGGACCCTCCAAGTATGGCAAAGCAGGCTGTCCTTGCTACAACTGTAGAACTTTGAATGGAAGATGTGAGAGGGAGCTTTCCGCATGATCCACAAAGTGCAATTCCACAACACATGGACACTTGAGATCTGACAAAGAGAGCCAAACGCCTTCATGTCGACAGAGATGTATTTCATCAAGATGAACAGGGACAGGAACGACACATGCGGCAGATAGCCGTGATCGTATAGTGGTTAGTACTCTGCGTTGTGGCCGCAGCAACCCCGGTTCGAATCCGGGTCACGGCAGCCTTTTGCCCGTAGAGCTTTGTTTGATATTGGCTTTGTAACCTCGTCAACTCTCCCATGTTGAAAGGATACAAGGCTTGCTCTTCTCGAACGCCCCTCTGAGGATGAGTGCAGGTGGGCCTCTGGCACGACGGATAAAGTGTCCGGCCTCGGATCAGAGAAATCACGGCCGCACTCCTGGCTGGCGCTGCGGGTTTTATGCTTTCCAACACCTGGGGAGTCACCCTCTTTGCCTCTAGCACCCGAAAAGTGTTTCCTCTACATTTCTGAAAACCGACAATGGTGAAGTGGATAAAAAAAAATGGACTGGGTGCGTGACGTGCACGCATCCCATATGGTCTAGCGGTCAGGATTCCTGGTTTTCACCCAGGCGGCCCGGGTTCGACTCCCGGTATGGGAAGTTGTTTGACCAAAATGTGTAGCGGGCAGAAGTGTCTGTTGCGTCCTTGGGCTCGTTTTGGGTCATGGCAGGCCTATTGCGAGTCCAGCTTGGACGCTGGCATTGGAGCCTGTTGTAAGTAAACTTGGTGTTATGCTGACCAACACCTCACCAAGGGGCAAAGCAGGCGGGCCAGTGGCGCAATGGATAACGCGTCTGACTACGGATCAGAAGATTCTAGGTTCGACTCCTGGCTGGCTCGTCTTTGTGCGCTTTTTGACATGCTTCTGAACAAACCTGAAGAGCTGATGTTGATCAAAGTCAAGACATGCAACTGACAAGTAGACCTGCGACACTTGGCTCTCACGCTCAACATGTGTAAGTGAACTCTGATTTGCCTGCTCGTGAAGAGAGACAGAGCGCTTCAGAGATGCTTGATTGATTGCCTTAATTTTTTCCATGTATTACTTATCAAGTGCTTCTTTGGCTTACCCTACATGTATCCCTGTCCTGGTGTGGTTACTAGGATGCTGCTGCCGTTGGGCAAAGCAGCAGGCAAGCGGCAGCCGGAGTCATGAAGCTGCGGCTACGGCACAAAGCCAGGGCCGTGTTTTGGGTGCCTCGTTAGCGCAGTAGGTAGCGCGTCAGTCTCATAATCTGAAGGTCGTGAGTTCGATCCTCACACGGGGCAGCGATGGTTTTAAAAGCCACTCCTGTGCCCTCTGACCCGCTAGGATCTTTCCGTTTTGTATTATGAGCATGGTAAACAAAGTCTTCAGGAACCCTTCTACCCATGCGCAAGTTTTGAAATCCTTGCCCAGCGCATGTGTACGGAGTTCCTCACGACAGCTTGTTGTTCTGCCTGTAGATGGATTCCTGTAGACAAGGCGACAGCAAGTAATTTAGCTATTTGCAGCGGCCTGGAACTGGGCCCGGGAGCAAGAGGTCATCCTATGCCACGGGCCACAGCACATCATGGCATTTTCCCACGCTTGTGTCTTGCTTGCTGGGTTCTAGTACTGAGAAGAACATTACAGATGCCCAGGACCCTCCAAGTATGGCAAAGCAGGCTGTCCTTGCTACAACTGTAGAACTTTGAATGGAAGATGTGAGAGGGAGCTTTCCGCATGATCCACAAAGTGCAATTCCACAACACATGGACACTTGAGATCTGACAAAGAGAGCCAAACGCCTTCATGTCGACAGAGATGTATTTCATCAAGATGAACAGGGACAGGAACGACACATGCGGCAGATAGCCGTGATCGTATAGTGGTTAGTACTCTGCGTTGTGGCCGCAGCAACCCCGGTTCGAATCCGGGTCACGGCAGCCTTTTGCCCGTAGAGCTTTGTTTGATATTGGCTTTGTAACCTCGTCAACTCTCCCATGTTGAAAGGATACAAGGCTTGCTCTTCTCGAACGCCCCTCTGAGGATGAGTGCAGGTGGGCCTCTGGCACGACGGATAAAGTGTCCGGCCTCGGATCAGAGAAATCACGGCCGCACTCCTGGCTGGCGCTGCGGGTTTTATGCTTTCCAACACCTGGGGAGTCACCCTCTTTGCCTCTAGCACCCGAAAAGTGTTTCCTCTACATTTCTGAAAACCGACAATGGTGAAGTGGATAAAAAAAAATGGACTGGGTGCGTGACGTGCACGCATCCCATATGGTCTAGCGGTCAGGATTCCTGGTTTTCACCCAGGCGGCCCGGGTTCGACTCCCGGTATGGGAAGTTGTTTGACCAAAATGTGTAGCGGGCAGAAGTGTCTGTTGCGTCCTTGGGCTCGTTTTGGGTCATGGCAGGCCTATTGCGAGTCCAGCTTGGACGCTGGCATTGGAGCCTGTTGTAAGTAAACTTGGTGTTATGCTGACCAACACCTCACCAAGGGGCAAAGCAGGCGGGCCAGTGGCGCAATGGATAACGCGTCTGACTACGGATCAGAAGATTCTAGGTTCGACTCCTGGCTGGCTCGTCTTTGTGCGCTTTTTGACATGCTTCTGAACAAACCTGAAGAGCTGATGTTGATCAAAGTCAAGACATGCAACTGACAAGTAGACCTGCGACACTTGGCTCTCACGCTCAACATGTGTAAGTGAACTCTGATTTGCCTGCTCGTGAAGAGAGACAGAGCGCTTCAGAGATGCTTGATTGATTGCCTTAATTTTTTCCATGTATTACTTATCAAGTGCTTCTTTGGCTTACCCTACATGTATCCCTGTCCTGGTGTGGTTACTAGGATGCTGCTGCCGTTGGGCAAAGCAGCAGGCAAGCGGCAGCCGGAGTCATGAAGCTGCGGCTACGGCACAAAGCCAGGGCCGTGTTTTGGGTGCCTCGTTAGCGCAGTAGGTAGCGCGTCAGTCTCATAATCTGAAGGTCGTGAGTTCGATCCTCACACGGGGCAGCGATGGTTTTAAAAGCCACTCCTGTGCCCTCTGACCCGCTAGGATCTTTCCGTTTTGTATTATGAGCATGGTAAACAAAGTCTTCAGGAACCCTTCTACCCATGCGCAAGTTTTGAAATCCTTGCCCAGCGCATGTGTACGGAGTTCCTCACGACAGCTTGTTGTTCTGCCTGTAGATGGATTCCTGTAGACAAGGCGACAGCAAGTAATTTAGCTATTTGCAGCGGCCTGGAACTGGGCCCGGGAGCAAGAGGTCATCCTATGCCACGGGCCACAGCACATCATGGCATTTTCCCACGCTTGTGTCTTGCTTGCTGGGTTCTAGTACTGAGAAGAACATTACAGATGCCCAGGACCCTCCAAGTATGGCAAAGCAGGCTGTCCTTGCTACAACTGTAGAACTTTGAATGGAAGATGTGAGAGGGAGCTTTCCGCATGATCCACAAAGTGCAATTCCACAACACATGGACACTTGAGATCTGACAAAGAGAGCCAAACGCCTTCATGTCGACAGAGATGTATTTCATCAAGATGAACAGGGACAGGAACGACACATGCGGCAGATAGCCGTGATCGTATAGTGGTTAGTACTCTGCGTTGTGGCCGCAGCAACCCCGGTTCGAATCCGGGTCACGGCAGCCTTTTGCCCGTAGAGCTTTGTTTGATATTGGCTTTGTAACCTCGTCAACTCTCCCATGTTGAAAGGATACAAGGCTTGCTCTTCTCGAACGCCCCTCTGAGGATGAGTGCAGGTGGGCCTCTGGCACGACGGATAAAGTGTCCGGCCTCGGATCAGAGAAATCACGGCCGCACTCCTGGCTGGCGCTGCGGGTTTTATGCTTTCCAACACCTGGGGAGTCACCCTCTTTGCCTCTAGCACCCGAAAAGTGTTTCCTCTACATTTCTGAAAACCGACAATGGTGAAGTGGATAAAAAAAAAAATGGACTGGGTGCGTGACGTGCACGCATCCCATATGGTCTAGCGGTCAGGATTCCTGGTTTTCACCCAGGCGGCCCGGGTTCGACTCCCGGTATGGGAAGTTGTTTGACCAAAATGTGTAGCGGGCAGAAGTGTCTGTTGCGTCCTTGGGCTCGTTTTGGGTCATGGCAGGCCTATTGCGAGTCCAGCTTGGACGCTGGCATTGGAGCCTGTTGTAAGTAAACTTGGTGTTATGCTGACCAACACCTCACCAAGGGGCAAAGCAGGCGGGCCAGTGGCGCAATGGATAACGCGTCTGACTACGGATCAGAAGATTCTAGGTTCGACTCCTGGCTGGCTCGTCTTTGTGCGCTTTTTGACATGCTTCTGAACAAACCTGAAGAGCTGATGTTGATCAAAGTCAAGACATGCAACTGACAAGTAGACCTGCGACACTTGGCTCTCACGCTCAACATGTGTAAGTGAACTCTGATTTGCCTGCTCGTGAAGAGAGACAGAGCGCTTCAGAGATGCTTGATTGATTGCCTTAATTTTTTCCATGTATTACTTATCAAGTGCTTCTTTGGCTTACCCTACATGTATCCCTGTCCTGGTGTGGTTACTAGGATGCTGCTGCCGTTGGGCAAAGCAGCAGGCAAGCGGCAGCCGGAGTCATGAAGCTGCGGCTACGGCACAAAGCCAGGGCCGTGTTTTGGGTGCCTCGTTAGCGCAGTAGGTAGCGCGTCAGTCTCATAATCTGAAGGTCGTGAGTTCGATCCTCACACGGGGCAGCGATGGTTTTAAAAGCCACTCCTGTGCCCTCTGACCCGCTAGGATCTTTCCGTTTTGTATTATGAGCATGGTAAACAAAGTCTTCAGGAACCCTTCTACCCATGCGCAAGTTTTGAAATCCTTGCCCAGCGCATGTGTACGGAGTTCCTCACGACAGCTTGTTGTTCTGCCTGTAGATGGATTCCTGTAGACAAGGCGACAGCAAGTAATTTAGCTATTTGCAGCGGCCTGGAACTGGGCCCGGGAGCAAGAGGTCATCCTATGCCACGGGCCACAGCACATCATGGCATTTTCCCACGCTTGTGTCTTGCTTGCTGGGTTCTAGTACTGAGAAGAACATTACAGATGCCCAGGACCCTCCAAGTATGGCAAAGCAGGCTGTCCTTGCTACAACTGTAGAACTTTGAATGGAAGATGTGAGAGGGAGCTTTCCGCATGATCCACAAAGTGCAATTCCACAACACATGGACACTTGAGATCTGACAAAGAGAGCCAAACGCCTTCATGTCGACAGAGATGTATTTCATCAAGATGAACAGGGACAGGAACGACACATGCGGCAGATAGCCGTGATCGTATAGTGGTTAGTACTCTGCGTTGTGGCCGCAGCAACCCCGGTTCGAATCCGGGTCACGGCAGCCTTTTGCCCGTAGAGCTTTGTTTGATATTGGCTTTGTAACCTCGTCAACTCTCCCATGTTGAAAGGATACAAGGCTTGCTCTTCTCGAACGCCCCTCTGAGGATGAGTGCAGGTGGGCCTCTGGCACGACGGATAAAGTGTCCGGCCTCGGATCAGAGAAATCACGGCCGCACTCCTGGCTGGCGCTGCGGGTTTTATGCTTTCCAACACCTGGGGAGTCACCCTCTTTGCCTCTAGCACCCGAAAAGTGTTTCCTCTACATTTCTGAAAACCGACAATGGTGAAGTGGATAAAAAAAAATGGACTGGGTGCGTGACGTGCACGCATCCCATATGGTCTAGCGGTCAGGATTCCTGGTTTTCACCCAGGCGGCCCGGGTTCGACTCCCGGTATGGGAAGTTGTTTGACCAAAATGTGTAGCGGGCAGAAGTGTCTGTTGCGTCCTTGGGCTCGTTTTGGGTCATGGCAGGCCTATTGCGAGTCCAGCTTGGACGCTGGCATTGGAGCCTGTTGTAAGTAAACTTGGTGTTATGCTGACCAACACCTCACCAAGGGGCAAAGCAGGCGGGCCAGTGGCGCAATGGATAACGCGTCTGACTACGGATCAGAAGATTCTAGGTTCGACTCCTGGCTGGCTCGTCTTTGTGCGCTTTTTGACATGCTTCTGAACAAACCTGAAGAGCTGATGTTGATCAAAGTCAAGACATGCAACTGACAAGTAGACCTGCGACACTTGGCTCTCACGCTCAACATGTGTAAGTGAACTCTGATTTGCCTGCTCGTGAAGAGAGACAGAGCGCTTCAGAGATGCTTGATTGATTGCCTTAATTTTTTCCATGTATTACTTATCAAGTGCTTCTTTGGCTTACCCTACATGTATCCCTGTCCTGGTGTGGTTACTAGGATGCTGCTGCCGTTGGGCAAAGCAGCAGGCAAGCGGCAGCCGGAGTCATGAAGCTGCGGCTACGGCACAAAGCCAGGGCCGTGTTTTGGGTGCCTCGTTAGCGCAGTAGGTAGCGCGTCAGTCTCATAATCTGAAGGTCGTGAGTTCGATCCTCACACGGGGCAGCGATGGTTTTAAAAGCCACTCCTGTGCCCTCTGACCCGCTAGGATCTTTCCGTTTTGTATTATGAGCATGGTAAACAAAGTCTTCAGGAACCCTTCTACCCATGCGCAAGTTTTGAAATCCTTGCCCAGCGCATGTGTACGGAGTTCCTCACGACAGCTTGTTGTTCTGCCTGTAGATGGATTCCTGTAGACAAGGCGACAGCAAGTAATTTAGCTATTTGCAGCGGCCTGGAACTGGGCCCGGGAGCAAGAGGTCATCCTATGCCACGGGCCACAGCACATCATGGCATTTTCCCACGCTTGTGTCTTGCTTGCTGGGTTCTAGTACTGAGAAGAACATTACAGATGCCCAGGACCCTCCAAGTATGGCAAAGCAGGCTGTCCTTGCTACAACTGTAGAACTTTGAATGGAAGATGTGAGAGGGAGCTTTCCGCATGATCCACAAAGTGCAATTCCACAACACATGGACACTTGAGATCTGACAAAGAGAGCCAAACGCCTTCATGTCGACAGAGATGTATTTCATCAAGATGAACAGGGACAGGAACGACACATGCGGCAGATAGCCGTGATCGTATAGTGGTTAGTACTCTGCGTTGTGGCCGCAGCAACCCCGGTTCGAATCCGGGTCACGGCAGCCTTTTGCCCGTAGAGCTTTGTTTGATATTGGCTTTGTAACCTCGTCAACTCTCCCATGTTGAAAGGATACAAGGCTTGCTCTTCTCGAACGCCCCTCTGAGGATGAGTGCAGGTGGGCCTCTGGCACGACGGATAAAGTGTCCGGCCTCGGATCAGAGAAATCACGGCCGCACTCCTGGCTGGCGCTGCGGGTTTTATGCTTTCCAACACCTGGGGAGTCACCCTCTTTGCCTCTAGCACCCGAAAAGTGTTTCCTCTACATTTCTGAAAACCGACAATGGTGAAGTGGATAAAAAAAAAAATGGACTGGGTGCGTGACGTGCACGCATCCCATATGGTCTAGCGGTCAGGATTCCTGGTTTTCACCCAGGCGGCCCGGGTTCGACTCCCGGTATGGGAAGTTGTTTGACCAAAATGTGTAGCGGGCAGAAGTGTCTGTTGCGTCCTTGGGCTCGTTTTGGGTCATGGCAGGCCTATTGCGAGTCCAGCTTGGACGCTGGCATTGGAGCCTGTTGTAAGTAAACTTGGTGTTATGCTGACCAACACCTCACCAAGGGGCAAAGCAGGCGGGCCAGTGGCGCAATGGATAACGCGTCTGACTACGGATCAGAAGATTCTAGGTTCGACTCCTGGCTGGCTCGTCTTTGTGCGCTTTTTGACATGCTTCTGAACAAACCTGAAGAGCTGATGTTGATCAAAGTCAAGACATGCAACTGACAAGTAGACCTGCGACACTTGGCTCTCACGCTCAACATGTGTAAGTGAACTCTGATTTGCCTGCTCGTGAAGAGAGACAGAGCGCTTCAGAGATGCTTGATTGATTGCCTTAATTTTTTCCATGTATTACTTATCAAGTGCTTCTTTGGCTTACCCTACATGTATCCCTGTCCTGGTGTGGTTACTAGGATGCTGCTGCCGTTGGGCAAAGCAGCAGGCAAGCGGCAGCCGGAGTCATGAAGCTGCGGCTACGGCACAAAGCCAGGGCCGTGTTTTGGGTGCCTCGTTAGCGCAGTAGGTAGCGCGTCAGTCTCATAATCTGAAGGTCGTGAGTTCGATCCTCACACGGGGCAGCGATGGTTTTAAAAGCCACTCCTGTGCCCTCTGACCCGCTAGGATCTTTCCGTTTTGTATTATGAGCATGGTAAACAAAGTCTTCAGGAACCCTTCTACCCATGCGCAAGTTTTGAAATCCTTGCCCAGCGCATGTGTACGGAGTTCCTCACGACAGCTTGTTGTTCTGCCTGTAGATGGATTCCTGTAGACAAGGCGACAGCAAGTAATTTAGCTATTTGCAGCGGCCTGGAACTGGGCCCGGGAGCAAGAGGTCATCCTATGCCACGGGCCACAGCACATCATGGCATTTTCCCACGCTTGTGTCTTGCTTGCTGGGTTCTAGTACTGAGAAGAACATTACAGATGCCCAGGACCCTCCAAGTATGGCAAAGCAGGCTGTCCTTGCTACAACTGTAGAACTTTGAATGGAAGATGTGAGAGGGAGCTTTCCGCATGATCCACAAAGTGCAATTCCACAACACATGGACACTTGAGATCTGACAAAGAGAGCCAAACGCCTTCATGTCGACAGAGATGTATTTCATCAAGATGAACAGGGACAGGAACGACACATGCGGCAGATAGCCGTGATCGTATAGTGGTTAGTACTCTGCGTTGTGGCCGCAGCAACCCCGGTTCGAATCCGGGTCACGGCAGCCTTTTGCCCGTAGAGCTTTGTTTGATATTGGCTTTGTAACCTCGTCAACTCTCCCATGTTGAAAGGATACAAGGCTTGCTCTTCTCGAACGCCCCTCTGAGGATGAGTGCAGGTGGGCCTCTGGCACGACGGATAAAGTGTCCGGCCTCGGATCAGAGAAATCACGGCCGCACTCCTGGCTGGCGCTGCGGGTTTTATGCTTTCCAACACCTGGGGAGTCACCCTCTTTGCCTCTAGCACCCGAAAAGTGTTTCCTCTACATTTCTGAAAACCGACAATGGTGAAGTGGATAAAAAAAAAATGGACTGGGTGCATGACGTGCACGCATCCCATATGGTCTAGCGGTCAGGATTCCTGGTTTTCACCCAGGCGGCCCGGGTTCGACTCCCGGTATGGGAAGTTGTTTGACCAAAATGTGTAGCGGGCAGAAGTGTCTGTTGCGTCCTTGGGCTTGTTTTGGGTCATGGCAGGCCTATTGCGAGTCCAGCTTGGACGCTGGCATTGGAGCCTGTTGTAAGTAAACTTGGTGTTATACTGACCAACACCTCACCAAGGGGCAAAGCAGGCGGGCCAGTGGCGCAATGGATAACGCGTCTGACTATGGATCAGAAAATTCTAGGTTCGACTCCTGGCTGGCTTGTCTTTGTGTGCTTTTTGACATGCTTCTGAACAAACCTGAAGAGCTGATGTTGATCAAAGTCAAGACATGCGACTGACAAGTAGACCTGCGACACTTGGCTCTCACGCTCATCATGTGTAAGTGAACTCTGATTTGCCTGCTCGTGAAAAGAGACAGAGCACTTCAGAGATTGTTAATTGATTGCCTTAATTTTTTCCATGTATTACTTATCAAGTGCACGGGACACAGCACATCATGGCATTTTACCACGCTTGTGTCTTGCTTGCTGGGCTGTGGAGGCAATGTGAGGCAAGATACACCCTGGACATGTACAGCCAGAAACACTAAACCTGAAAACGTTTTTCATGTTTAAGTGTCCCTCAAAACAAAAAATCAGTAGAAAAAGAATTAGTGGCACAAATCATGTGCTTTCATTCATTCCATGCAACTTTTTATTGTAAGAGACTACATTCATTCTTAAACACATTACTTTTCCAAGTAAAACAGATTTTTGAAACATTTTAGTTTTCGTTAAATAATTGATTTGCTAAAGTGGAACAGAAAAAAGTTTTGTTGACGTTCATGGAATATAATTTCCTTTTCTCCAGTATACATCGTCATACATGAGTATGTACTTAATGAACAATGGTGCAGAAGAGCAGAGGAATCAGCACCTTTTTTTAAAGATCACCTTGAAAAATGGAAACAACTTTTTAAATAAAATACAGTAAGTGAATTTGAAAGTGATGAAGGTTTTTAAGCCAAAAATTTTTGTATCATAGCACATGCTAAACTCATTCCCACTTTAACACTTAATAGAATATGTTCTCCTTCTGCTTAGGTTTGCATATTTTTTTGGTTCAGATTGCTTCATCCTAACGGGAGTTACAACCGAATATTCAGGGCCTTTTTCAAGTGAATCTCCCTGTAGAAACTCTTGCTTACTTTTAGGAGATTTTAGCTGGCAAGCAGTTTATTATGGTCAGAAACTTATTGTGGGCTGCAGCAAGAGTTATGGCAAAAGTTCACTGTTTCTTGGCTGCTGTTGGTAGGTTCTCCAGTATGGCCACTGTTATTGCATGACTTTTCTTCAAATTTGCTTCAAAAAATAGGGCTTGTTTGAGATTGACTGCAGCTCATTTTGATAGGTGGTGAGAGTAGCAAGTTGCAGTTGGGCTAGAAGCTGAGATCTGTCAAACTGAACAGTTTTACTCCAGCAACCCACATGAGCTGGCAGCTCTTTGTTCAATGTTTATGCCTAATGAATCTTTAAACTAGGAATGAGTCAGAATTTTTCAATTTTCAAATAACCATGAGAGTTTAAAAAATCAAAAAGTAAATTAGGAATTTGGTATACAAATTAAGTTGTTTCTAATATTTTACATTTTCATAACAACAATGAGCTGTCTGAACTCTATGCTCCACCAAAGATCAATGAGAAGCCTTACATCTTACATTGCGGTTAACGTTTCTTATCTGTTTAGTCTGAGGAAGGAAACACTGAAGAAGAAGTAAGAAGTAAGAACTAAGAAGATCTGCGCCATGCCACAGTACAAAGTGAAGTTAGTTAAGTGACCCTTATTACTCCCACAACGGGGAAATTTCACCTCCGCATTTTGACCCATCAGACCCATACACACTAGTGATCGCACACACACTAGGCAGTGAGCAGTGGGCAGCCCTATACATGGCGCTGGGGGAGCAGTTAGGGATTAGGTGTTTTGCTCAAGGGCACTTCAGTCATGTACTGTCAGCTCAGGGGATCGAACCAGCAACCTTCCGGTCACAAGGTGGGTTCCCTAAAACTTTCAGCATAATTTGGTGAATTTATCATGTTTAATATCAGTCAACTATCTCTTCACTGTTTTCAATTCACTGTTTTTTGTGATCTGAGGTGATACAAGGTCACACTTCTGGTCCATTTTCTGCCAGCCAAGCGTGCCACAACTGGTCAGGCTGGCAGCCTGCGTCAGCACTGACTCTTTTTGAATGACTGCCCAAAATCAGGCCAAATACATGTTCCCAAATCCATATGCCAGATCTGTACAGACTCTACTATAACAGGGCCAGAAACATCCTAAAATCACTGTGATTTCATTTTTCCTTTACCTAGCTGTACTCAGAGGCCTCCGAAACCTTCAGAAACAGAATCCTCAGGTTATCACACTCCTCATTCAAAGATTTGCCTACTCCACTCTTGTGATTCTAAACGTAACATTGGCCGAGTTGGTCAGAAGAACTTGTGTTAACCTAGGAGGAGTTAAAGAGTTTAAACTCTAAAAGAGAAAATTAGTTCCAGCATCTTTTAGTTTAGAATGCAGTGAGCTGAATGAAGACAGTGAGCTAGTTAGCCCAGTATCTCATACCAACTGCTAGCACAGAGTTTTAATGAGTGTAACTGCTCAGCTGTCATTACTTAACACAGTTAGCTCAATTTCTCACGGGGACCACCAGTGAGAAACCTGCTCCATGTAAGTAGAAGGATGGAGCAGGCAAGGCTTTTAGTTCAGTTTAAAATTCGTTCTACTTCATAACAAAAGGATCATGTTTAACATACGTCATAATTTTCTGTTTATACATTTCTCTTGTAAAATCGTATAAACTAGCACCGTAGGGCTTTGCTTTTTACTTCCTGCCCTCCATCTGGATTTTACACGTGATCAGAATCATGTGTCTGTAGACAATGTATTAGAGATTGTAGTACATCTGTTTTTTTTCTATAATTTGTTTACTTCTTAATCAAACATCAGGACCACCAAATAGGTATTATTTGGGAGGTGGTTTCCTTCTCAGCACTGTGGTGATATTGACATGGTATTTGTATGTTATTGAGGGTTGTGTTGGTACAAGTGGATCAGAAATGGCAATGCTGCTGGAGTTTTAAACAGTGTGTCCATTCACTGTGTCCAATTATATACCTACCTTGTTAGTCCTTTTAGAGATAAAGTTAGAGATGTATGCTCATCTGTTGCTGCCCAGTTGTTAGTTATCCTGTAGTCTTTCATCAGTGTCCACAGGACATTGCCCACAGGCCGCTGTCGGCTGGATGTTTATTCTCAGACCAGCAGATACACTTAAGTCTTTAAAGACTGCAACACCACCCATATTACCATATCAGTCACCATATCATATAAGACAATTAAAGCAGTTGTTTTCAAATGATTTCTAGTGTTGTCTTTGATATTCATGCATGCAGACAGGTAAAAACAGGTGAGCTTTAAAAATTGGTGACTTATACAAAGCAGTATGGTGCATACTGGCTTAATATATGATAATGCACATTATGTTCCTAAAACTGCACCAGACTATTGATTGTTCAGCTGCTATGTCCACTGCTGCTAATTCACTTTTGAAAACAAACCAAAATTAAAATGTGATTCAACCTTGATTCACAACACTGACTCAACCATGAATAAACTAGGAATGCCGGATGGGGTGCCTGACATACGGGCCATTTAAAGCCATAACATGGCGGATGTAGGGCAAGTAAATGGTATGGCCCTGATCTGGCAAACACCTGGCCCATTTAAGGTGAAGGTGAAGGTAAATCCTTTGGCCCTAATTTGGCCCTGATTTGGTCCAGAACACACCTGACAACACAAAACGCTTGCAGGGCGGAGAGATACATGCAGGGCGTTGGAAAAAATAGTACCCACAGAAAACGTATTTTTTAAATTTAGCAGTATTTTACCATTATCAGTGTGGCGTATAAAAACTTGGAAATTCACTGGTCATTTTGGATAGCCTGCCCTGCGATGGACTTGCGACCTGTCCAGGATGTATCCTGCCTTCCGCCCAATGACAGCTGGGATAGGCTCCAGCACCAGAAGGATAAGCGGTTTAGATGATGTATGTATGTATGTATGTATGTATGTATGTATTTTGGATAGCCGATAAAATAGTGATATTTGTGGCGTAGACATAACGTATCGACGTCTGGTTCGTAGTACTGCAATGGTGAACAAATTTGACTCAGTAAATTTCTCTAGAAAGGCGCATTTCAAAACTGAATTATTGAATGATTAAGTAATTCGTAAAATCGGTGGAGTTCCCCTTTAAAAGTCCTGTATTCCAAATGTTAGTCGAATAATTTTCTAAAAATACCTTACAAAATTCGAATAGCACATTTCACTTAAACGCCCACACCTACTGTAGGCTGTAAATCTCTCATCATTGTATCTATTCAGATACAATTATTTTAAAAACTTATTTTTTTTTTAATTAAAATGTTACGTTAATCAGGTTTGTCAAAGCTTCTTTTCGTAGTGTGGTAATTGATTAATAATACAGTTCAAAAACTGGAAATAATTTTACATATAAATTACATTCTGTATACAAGATATGCTTTTTTATTTTGCAAGACTCATCTGATGTTTTGACTCGTTTATATTTATTTATTTGTTTCTTTATTAATTTGATTGTTTGTTTGTTTTTTTTGCCAAAGCACGTTGCGAAAAATTGTTAAGAAAAGGACGTTTTAAGTACAACTTTTATTTTGAAATGTGTGCCGTACGTGTGCACGTTGCTTTTGCTGCTCGCTGTTCACGAAGTAGCAGTTTACGGCTCGGTTTTGTTCACGGTATTATTCGTTAAAGACCGAAGCTCTGTCGAATAAACGCTTTTTAAAATCCATTACTGTTATTAACCGTGCTAGGGGTAGTTTTATACCGATATCTGAGGACTACGGTGACAATCTCCGGAGAAAACAGTCTATTCTGGTAGCTGCAGTCTGTCTGTGTGTTAACCAGAGTAGTTGGCTGAAGTACTCATCAGCCGTAAACCAGCCGCTGTACTTGAGCTACATCAGCATTTGTTATTTCTAGGGAAATGCCAACGTGCTGGCTTGTTAGTGAAGATGACAGACACAAACCCATTCTGCTTCCTCACCAACAAGCTCTGATTTTGGGTCGAGGCCCAGAAACTAAGATTAAGGACCAGAAGTGCTCCAGAAATCAAGGTAACATCTCACTTCAGAAACTAAAGACAGTTTACAGGTGCTATAAACTACAAACCAAGTCCATTACACTCCATTACAAACGATTGTTCTTCGAGGGGTCTGTAGTAAAGGAAATGGTTCTTTTTAGAACGATGAGTTGTGTGTAGAACCGTTTGCATGCTTAAATGGTTCTTGCATGGCGAAATAGTTCTTCACATTTGTGGAGAATGTGTTCTGTAAGGTTCTGTATATAACCTTTTTTGAAAATGGTTCTCTGTGGCACCTAAAAGGGTACTTCTGTTGTTACGAACTATCCATCATAATCACAGAACAATTTTCAAAAAGGATGTACATAGAACCATATACAGCACATTCTCCATCAATCTGAAGAATAATTTCACCATGCAAAGAACCATTTAAGCATGAAATTGTTCTGTATAGAACTCATTGAAGAACACTTAAGACCAGTCTTTTTAATTCTACATGTAATATTTAATGCTACCAACGGATTTGTGGGATTTGTGTACTTTCTCCACCAGTCAGAACCTACATGCTGTTGACCAGAGATAGAGAAGCTTAAAATGATCTTTAATCATTTAAAAGATGTACAAGTAGCTATCAAAACCCAACTTGAGTAAAATAAATAGATAAATGAGTAAATAAAAAAGTACAACCCTGTGATGTTATTTCGCGATAACACACTCCCTCTCGTGTTCTATTGCTTAAATAACAACAGAATATATGATTTGCACATCATTGCAAAGGCTATATTTAATTGAAAATAGTACAAAGACAACATATCAAATGTTGAAACTGAGGATTTTATCTATTTTTTTTTTAAAGTATATGCCCTTTTTGAATTGTCAGCAACGTGTTTCATGAAAGTTGGGACGGGGGCATGTTTACCACTGTGTTGCATCACCTCTTCTTCTAACAACACTCTTAAGTGTTTGGGAACTGAGGAGACCAGTTGTTGTAGTTTGGAAAGTGAAATGTTTTCCCTTTCTTACTTGATCTAGGATTTCAGCTGCTCAACAGTTCGGAGCCTCCTTTGTTGTATTTTTTATTTCATAGTTCACCAAATATTTTCAATGGTTATCACCCAGACTCTTTTACTACAGAGTCATGCTATTGTAATGTGTGCAGAATGTGGTTTGGCATTTTCTTGCAAAAATAAGCAAGGACTTCCTAGGAAAAGCTGTCAGCTGGATGGCAGCATATGTTGGCAAAACCTTTAAATATCGTTCAGTATTAATGGTGCCTTCACAGATGTGCAAGTCACCCGATGTGCACTAATGCACCCCATACCATCATGGATGCTGACTTTTAAACTGTGTACTGATAACAAGCTGACTGGTCTTTAGCCCAGAAGATGCGGCATCCATTATTTTCTAAAAGAATTTCGATTTTTGATTTTTTTTGGACCACATAACACTTTTACACTTCTCCTCAGTCCATCTTAAATGAGCTTGGGCCCCAGAGAACGCAGCAGCGTTTCTAGATCCTGTTTCTATGTTTTTTGTTCTTTATGTTAGAGTTTTAACTTGGTGGATGCAGCAATGAACTGTGTCCACAGGTGATGGTTTTCAGACGGGTTCCTGAGACCATATAGTAATTTCCACTACAGAATCATGTCTGTTTTTAATGCTGTGCTGCCTGAGAGCCCAAAGATCACGGCCAGCTAGTATTGGTTTTCAGCCTTGTCCCTTACATAGAGAGATTTGTCTGGATTCTCTGAATCTTTTAATGATGTTATGTATATATTATGAGATTATGAAATTCCTAAGTTCTTTGCTGTTGTATGTTGAGAAACATTATTTTTGAATTGTTGCACTACTTGCTTACGCAACCCTTCAGATAGTGGTGAACCCCTCTCCATCTTTTGAAAGCCTCTCTGGGATGCTCTTTTTTACCCAATCATGTCACTGACCTGCTGTCAAATAACCACCAGGTGTTTTTTAGCGTTACACAACGTCTTCTGTTGCCCAATCTCAGCTTTTTTTTTAACGTGTTGCTGGCGTCAAGTTCAAAATGGGCATGTTTCAATGTCAGTTTCAACATTTGTTGTTCAGCATGTTGTTTTTGTACTGTTTTCAGTTAAATAAGGTTTAAATGATTTGCGCATTGTTGCATGCGCAAATCATTTGAACCTGTTTTCATTTACATTTTGCATAGAGTCCCAACTTTATTGAAAACGGGGTTGCACACACCTTTCTGCCCTGTCCATTCATTCAAGGTAGAGACCTATAAAGTTTTGCATTATTTTGTAGTCAGAGAAGTAGGTAGCGGCACGGTGATTTTTGAGAATGCCATTCCTTTTTCCCCAGCTTAGATCCAGATTTCCTGGGCATGTTGTCTACCACAAACAGCACAGTTTCAGAGATCTATTAAGAATGTTTCAGTCCAGACTGCTTTCTGAATGAGGCAGCCAGTCAGAACCAAGGTCATTTACATATGCCATTCTTAAGGATCACAGTATCAAAAACAGCCTGTTTAATTCCAAGCAATAAAGAATGGATAGAAAATGGTAATGTAAAATGAATTATGAGTATTTTAGTAAATAAAACCACATAAATGTCCTAAGTGGACTAAAAGAAAGATGTACGATAGGGGCTGTTCTTTTGTGGTACTTTTGGTATACTTATACCTTCCAAAGATCCATATTTTAATACTGTTACCTTCCATTTGTATTATTGATAGGTAATGTCAGGGATAGTAGGACTTGTAAGGCTAGTTGCTTTATTTTTGACTATGGCTAGTGGTTAATGAGCTCAGTCATCTTAATTAATACCAGTTTGATCTGTGGCTGTCATATCAAGTCATCACCATATTACATTTCTGCACCCTCACAGTTGAACTGAGAGCTGATTGCAACCGAGGATTTGTCACTGTGAAGCAGGTTAGTATATGCTTAGCCATTTTTGCATATAAAGCCAATGAAAACATTTTCCATTAACATAATGTTTTTACTTATCAAACAGTAATATAATAATTAAATGTAGGAACTCTTACTATTGTTGTGGTTGTATTGTTTTACAGTTAGGTACCAACCCTACAAGTGTGGAAAATGTCGTTGTGGGTAAAGGCAATCAGGTAAATTGTCCAGTGGCTGGGAATTTTGTGCCACCGGACTATGCAGTTAGGCACCTTCAAACACTACACATATTTTATGTTCACTTGTATGTGAACATAAAAAGGGAACACAGTTCCCTTTATTCATCAGAGTTGTGTGTGGTCAAATTCAGTTGTAATATTTTAACAACTTCAGAAATGCTTGAGTTGCTCCTACATCATCAAAATCATTACCAACATTAAAAAATATTTGTAATAAGATTACAAACTGTTGATGGTGATGATAAAAATAATAGCTACGAAATGATAGGTTGGAATATAGTCAAAATGTAATTGGAAATGTGAATTGAAATTTACAGGATCTTAGTCTTTAAATTGTGAAGTAGGTACAAATAGAAATCAGCCTGAAAATCAGGCATGCTATCATGGCAGATTTAGCGGTCTGAAAACAATGCTTGTGCTCGCAAAATAGTGTTTCATGACTGGGCAGATTTTTTAAATGGAGAACAAGCTATTTCTCATTAGTCTGCTCAGTGCTTTCCTATTTTTTGCATGAACTGGGATGTGCTTCATGTAAGTGATATGTATATGGAGCCAAATTGGGGCATGTCATTTGCAAATGATAAACAAGGTACTAGTGGTGCAGTAGTTTTGATTTTGTTTGTTGTGCAGATTTGTCAGTTATATTTATTTGTGAATGTCAATTTGTTACTTGTGCTGATTAATGAGTTATGTCTGCTCGTCAGTAGTTTCGATTTTGTTGGTTGTGCTGATTAGTCAGTTGTGTCGTTCGTCAGTAGCGTTGATTTGTTAGTTAGGCTCATTATTCTTAGGGATGTGTATTCCAGATTTTGATATTTGCAGGGCAGGAAAAAAAAGAACAAAAACAAAAAAAAATAATGTGGGACTGTACAAGTGACAGCACTGGTGCTGCATAAAAATACAGCAGCACTACTGCTTTGGTAGTTTTTATCAGACGGCCTTTTCTCCTCAGTGGATGCTGTGACAACATGGTATTTGTCAGAGAAATATATTTTCATTGTTTCTAGACCAGCTAACATCAGCTAGAGTAGTTAGTGGCAAAGCCTCTGCCTTCTTAGCTATATCCTTAACAACGCATCCTTGGTAGTCTGCCCATATGCAGACATTTGTGTTTGAGTAGCAAAGTGTAACATACTTAGTCGCAGTACAAGCAAAACCATCACATTTCACTGCATTGTTAGCCTGTATTCCTCTGTCTTCCTATAATGAAATATAGCAAATAACCAAATAATGATTTCAGTATTCAAATACTGGCAGCTCAAACCGTATTCGTACACCCCTACACATCCCTGATTCATCAGTTGTGCTGATTCGTCATTTGTCAATTGTACAGTTTCCACAGTTTGACAGTTCATCAGTTGTGTTGATTCCTCAGTTGTTGTTATTGACCAGTTATGCCGATTTGTCAGTTGTGCTTATTGACCAGTTGTATGGATTCGTCAGTTGTGCGTATTCGTCAGTTGTGTTTATCAGTTGTGTTCATATCACCTCTCATTTCATTGTCATATGACAGTTTAATGAATCAGGTGCAGAGTGGTCCATGCGTCATTCTGGGCACTCAAATTTGTGCTTGTTTCTATGCAACTTTGATGAATATGGGCCATTGTAACAATGATATACACAGAAATATCCCCTATGCTATTCAGTAACTGATACTGTTGTACAGGTTGCTGGCCATAACAGCCTACCAACGGCATTTCCCTCACCTCTACAACCAGGTGCCTCTAAAGAAAGGACAGAAGCTCTGCATGGTCAACCAGCTTTATCCATACACAGTACGGTTTACTGAAGATACATCCACATTTGGTTCTACTGGAGAAGGAAACAAGCCAGTGAAAAGACCCTACCAGAAAGATTCTCATGGAGATGAAAAAGAGAAAGAGAGTCCAGCCTTTAAAATGTCAACACCATCCCACACAGAACAAGCATCAAACGGTGCATCTGTGGCAGAAAAAGCAACACCACAAAAGGCAGTGAGTTTCTTTTGAGCATTTTGCAAAATTTAAAGCTGAATTTTTAGTTTTTAACTGTACCAAATCACTTAAACTTGAACCACAGCATTCATTTTCTGTGCTGTTTCTGTGTTTCTGTTGCTCAAGTTAATTTTTACACTCTGCTCGTATAAATTGAATGAAATAAAGCATTTTTACTACCTCTGTTTACTACCTCTTCACAGACTCGCTGTTTTTTGAGCTGAAAGATATGAGCAGCAATAGGCTAGGATATTAACATCAGCTGAGGCATCTTATTATCGTATCTCTGTTTACCTAAAAGACTGGCTGCCAGAATAGCCAAGCACTGCTGTGCATTGACTCGGATTTTTAGGCGCTGTGAGTAATAGTTGTAAGAGTCCGTGGCCTGAGTTGCCATTTGCCTTGGTCATTTTAGTAAACCACAAACTGGCCATCAGCTGAATTTGTACAAATTTTTCATTTTGATATGTTTCACAAATATCCACCATTAATAACAAAACTGAACTTATTTGGTCGGACAGAACCAACCGAATCAAATCACATTTTGCAGGAATTAGTCATCTATAACGTTACATTGCAGTAGCTTCAGGCATAACCAAAGCCTGAAGAAGATGAAGGTCAGCGGGATTGATGGATCAGAGGGATTGAATGATAAAAATCTTCAGTCCGGCTGACTATATTCTGTAAAATGAAGATTGCTTCACATCATTCCCTAGTTTGACTGGTGTAAGTAATGTAGTCACTTCCCAGCAAATCATATTTAGGAGCTCAGGGATTTACACTTCTGTCATGAGAGTGAACAATTGAAGTGTCTTCAGGAGGTTTTGCACTGGTTGTAGACTGTTTACTGTCGCTATCGCTGTATCTGTGTAGTTTCACACCATGTCTCTGAACATTATTTTCCACAGGAACCTGCAGGCCATTGGAGTCAAGGTCTAAAAGTCTCAATGCAGGACCCAAAGATGCAGGTACGGTGCAAGACAAGTTTAACTCAGCAAGCTTAGATTGACCATTCAACCTGAATTGTTGAAGACAGTGATGGAAATAAGTTCATAACAAAAATTAAATGTGTTTCTCATCGACCACAGTGATTCCTGACAAAAAAAACCCTGAGAGTCGGACAATTAAACAGTTTCTGCAGCCTTTGAGTACCACGCTTGAGAGCTGGAATCTAACAGAAAACATAAAATGACTTTTGGGGCCATAGAGTTATTCCTTCTCAAATACCAATAATATAGGGGAGCATGGGGCGCAAACTAATGCAGGGGAAAATGTAATATTATATTTTGTGTAGTAGAATAGTTTCAGGTAGAATGTGCTTTTGATCCCCCTCTCATATTCTTATAGCAAAGTTACCTGCAAATTTTCATAGCAGTCGGACAGATATTTCTCAAGATTCACCCTGAAGACTGTTTTTGTATCATAAATGTTGCTTTTTTTTATTATACATCTTTTGTGACTGTTGAAATGTATGTATAAGTCACAGAATTTAAAACTTTATTTTATTTGCTCTCAGGGTGGTTATAATATTGTATCATTTTAAAGCATCTAAATAACTCACAATGAGAGCTTGCCAAGCTAAAGGAGAGCCCCATACGAAGATGTTAGTTTAAACGCGCTGTTCCAACTGAGTCCCTTGCAGTAATCAAAGAGAGCAGTCCATATAACCACATAGAAATTCAAGACACTTTTTAGCCAATAACACTTCAGCTACTCATGAGGAAAACTGCAGCTTTTGCACTGCTCCCACTTTTGGCACAAACAAAATGTTAGGTTGTGCCCTGCTGCCTGCTAACAAGTTAATACATTAGCTATAAATATTATCAGTGATGACATTGTACATTGTAGGTCAAGACACTGCATTACATCATTAGGAAAGTACATTTGAAGCAAAGTGCACATTTGAAGTTATTACATTATTGGGTTCTTCATGCATCTATTTTTGTCCCCAGGTGTATAAAGATGAGAAGGTAGTGGTGATCAAGGATAAATACCCAAAGGCACGGTATCATTGGCTGGTGCTGCCGTGGGAGTCGATCTCGAGTCTGAAAGCTCTGAGGGCAGACCACTGTGAGCTACTAAAACACATGCAGACAGTGGGGGACAGGATGATAAAGCAGTGCCCCGACGCCCAGAAACTGCGCTTCCGCCAAGGCTATCATGCCATACCCAGTATGAGGTCAGTAAGGATCCTTCATTATTACATTTAGGGTATTTTAATTACTTTTATTCTAGTAGTGAGTGATTTATTGGGTAGAAAAGGAACACTTATTACAGTTTTCCCAAAGAATTGTGCATTGATAGCTATAAGCCATGAGTTACCACAGTTTAGGGATGTTTTAGGCACGATACAAAGCAGAGTTCATTTTTAATAAATTGACACAGTTAATTTAGAATTGAATTGCAGTTTTAAACTTGGCGTAGATCATATTTTAGAATCAGAACTAGCATTTGTATATCACCGTGATCTGCTTTAATAAGGTTTAACAAATCATGCTGGTTCCTCGTTCTTACCTTTGCATTTGCAGTCATATTCACCTGCATGTGATAAGCCAAGACTTCGACTCTTCTTGTCTGAAGAACAAAAAACACTGGAATTCATTCACCACTGACTACTTCATCGACTCTCAGGGTGAGTAAGAGCTCTGTTCAGAACGTTAATAGAACAGTCACTTTGTTTCAGACTGAACCTGAAGTGTAAGTACTTCAAGAAGGCTGACATTTTGAAAATTAATTGAAAAAAATGCTGCTTAACATGTGTTCACTCTGTATTTAATGACAGGCATTGAAATAACTTCATTAATTCTTAAACATTCCTTATTTTGGATACACACGTTGAAATCAAACACTCAACAAAAACATGAAAAAATTTTCCAAAGAGTTCTGACAAAACAGTGAAGAAACAAATTTAGGGTATGGCTATATTTTGTAAAAGTTTTTCCTACTTCCAGTTTTGTGGACCCACTGCAACAAACTGTGGTAATACATTTTCCACATGAGCTATGAGCCCATGAGTTTCTAAGTGTGTCAAAGAAATTAAATTGACACAATTTTCCCCTTCACGTAAAACATAATTCAAGAGACGCTTGGGGTCTGAAGTTATGAGGCTGAGAAGCAATGAATGCTTAGGCTATTTTGATTTGGCGTAGTTTGATTTAGGCATGCTGTTTGCACAGTGGATGAAATCTTCCATTACTACTTAGCTACAATAGTAGTAGCTCCAGTGAAAAACTGAAGAAGCAAATTTTAGACACCAAACATGTCTTGGCTGAATAACTACATTTTAGGTCAAGGGAAAATGGAGTATATTAGTATATTATTTTTTGCCAAACTGTCATTAAGGCTGGAAGCATGAGCTGCTTTCCTCAATACTTTGTAGGCAAGCAAGTAAAGTCTATATGAAGAAGGATGCCATTTTGACTCTAATATTGGATGTTTCCTTTGTAGAAATCATTGCTATGTTGGAGCGAGATGGAAAAGTGAGCGTGAAAGAAGGCGTGGGTGAGCAGTTGAAGCTGCCGTTGCGTTGCCATGTTTGCCGCAAAGAGCAAGCTACAATACCGAAGCTGAAGGACCATCTCAAAATTCATTTGCCTTCCTGAAACTTTCCCAAGCCAGTCAAAGTTCTGTTGAAAAGAAGAGACCTGCACTATATGTAGCTATACATAAATAATGGAGAGTTTTAAAGTAATGTTTATTTGCTTTATAGATAAATGGTCCTGTACCTGTAATACTCCAATAAGGCATTTAAGGGTTCCTAGTGTTTGGTTACATTAGCATTGTTGCTTAGTATTCTGCTTTACAGTTTGTCAGTATGTATATAATTAGACCCTAACTGAATTAAAATGTTTTCATTTACAATTTTTTTCCTTGTCCCTAACACTTTAATTAACATACAATAAGTACTGAATAATGTTTTCAGCACAGTATGGCACAACTCAGATATCAGGTTTCCTTCACTTAGTCAAAACAGCCATGAAGTTCGGGAGACATTTCTGAGGAGATTAGATACAAGATAATCCATTTGCGTTAGAAAGGAGAAAGTCAGGAAAATGAGTGGGGGTAAAAGGAGTTTTCAAAACTGGAATTAATTTCCTTTAAAAAGATACAGAGAAAAAGGGATTCCATCAACCGGACCTTGTAGACCACCAAAACTGTCTGCATCATCTTTGAGAAGAGATAAAAACAAGCACCACTCTTGCTTCTGATAAAATCCACAGGTGTTTCTGTCCATCCTTCCACTGTGAGAAGACAATTCAGCACTATGGGTCTGAAAAGGTGTGTTGTTGTTGTTAAAACGCCTTTACTGATAAAAGGAAAAAGATTATCTTGTAAATCAAACAAAATACTGATGTTTTCATAAAGGGCAAAGACAAAGGGAGAACATTTTAAATACTGAGAAGTGCTGGAAAAAAATTTTTTTATCAAGGCTTATGTGTAATTTTATGTTTTTCCATGATGCTGAAAAAGGAACATCTTGCACTTAATGCTGTTTTTAATGAAAATTGAGTATCACACCAAAAAAGCAGAGACAACATTTTTTAGTGTTTTTAAAAACATTGATGTACACAAGTTTTTATACATTTTCTTGTTAATTTCTATGCTTATAAATATGAAAATGAGCATGTATTACAACCAGTGACAGAAGCCCCAGTTTCTGACAATATGTGTCTGGTGCATCAAGTTTATTACCAGCTTATGTAGGCTTTTTTGTTCCTATAATATTACAAATACTTCCTAAGTCTTAACCCACATTAATTACTACAACTGTGTTGCTTTGGATCTTTGTTAAAAATGCCACTGATGTAGGTCATAAACCTTTAACCACTTGACACAATGTCTCACTTTCTAATGGAAACTGTTGAAAGCTTAAAGGACCTTCTACAGCATTTAATTTTGTTTATACTTTTTTTCAGCATGGATTCAGCGTTGCAAACTAAAACGCTTTTCAGTCTTTTGCCCATATATATGTAACAGTTACCTAGGACTATTAATATTCCCATGATCTATTTTCCATACTCTGCTAATGTACAAGTCATTTCTTTTTTTCTGGAACTGAAAGCAAAGAGGCCATCTTGGCATAAGGGAAATGCCAATATTGCTTGCCTATGATTGTTATAAATAACAGCTGCCAATCATGTATGGAGTGAATCATATATGGCTTACTAGAAATAAACTAAGACAGATGGCGTAAACAAAGATATAACAAAAATATAATGTAACGATAACAGGAAAAAAAAGGTAACAGTTCTCAAACTAAACCCCCTGAATTACAAAATTACTTCTTACAGTTCCAAAAATATACAAAACATTATTGCTAAAAACCATCAAATATTCATTTATACAAAAAGGCTATCAAGAAAAGTATGCATAGATGTCACACAAGTGCTTAATTACAAACTCAAAGTAATTAAGCATATAGTGAGAAAGTCCCTGGAGTGAAGATCTGGTAGCGTTCCTCAGTAGTAGCACCTGTTGGAGGCATAATGGTGTCAGTGGCCAAATCGCATCACGCCAACGTCCCACCACGGGTCTGAAACACAAACAGTACATACACTTTCCAATTATCAATTTGCCAACAGTCAACAAATTTATTGACAACTAGTTTAACCACAGAAATATTTTCCAAAATGTTCCACTGGTTTACAGTGATGTACTCTTACTCAAATGCATTCTGTGAGAAAATCTTACACACTCTGTTGATAAGTGTTTTACATTCACCACTTTTTTAAACTATTTACAAACTCTAAATGTAAGACACTTGATTTCATCAAGCCTTCAGGAGCATCTAAATGGGGAATGAATTCCACAAGAACTTACCATAGGTTTCATTTCCCTGCTGTTTCCACCTGCTGCTCTCTTATCCTCGGCCATTGCCTTCTTGCTGCTCTCCACAAACTCCTATACAGCAAAGTCGAAAAAGACAGCTTTTAACACTCTTTTACAGAGGTGCCCAAACTGAAGTGCAATAATTATGGTGGGTTAAACTAAAAAGACAAATAATATAATATAACTCCCATTGGATGAAGGATAGGGTTAGGGTAGCTTTCAGGTGGGTCAAATGAAATGGCCTTGTCGCCCAACTTGGCCCACAGGCCACACTTTGTTATAGTACAGGGCTACTCAGTGCTGCATACTGCATTGACATGTTGTCTTTGACACCAAGAAAAGCAGCCAATCTAAAGTATTTATGAAGAAATGACAAATGCTAATAGCTAATGTTAAGCCTTGTTTTTCACATTATGTAAATTGTCAATTAATACCAAACATGATGAATTCACTAAATGTTGAAAACATTACCATCAGCTAATTAAAATCAGGGTTGCTGCAGTTTTTAAAATCAAATCCAACCAAAAAATAATACCATTTCCACTGCACAACAACACACACACACTCAAATATGGCATGGCTGTAGTTTGAAAATTAGGGGGTTTATATATACCTGAAGTCAGGGGTTCCCAATCCCAGTCCTGGTGACCCTTTGCTCTGCACATTTTTGTTGTTTTTCTACTCTACACACCTGACCCAGCCAACAAGGTGCCTGTTAATTAGTTAATGAATTGAATCAGGGGTGCTCAGTGAGACACAGCACAAAAATGTGCATAGTGTTGGGTGGCCAGGACTGGGAACCTCTGCTTTAAGATGCCACATAGCAGGCATTTCAAACTGGGGCCCTTTCGGGCCAAAGTGCAGCAAAGATTAGGGTTTACCCTCATCTAACACTCTGAATTCAGTTCATGAAGGCCTAGCTAATTAGCTGATGAGCTGAATCAGGGTTGTTTAATGAGGCAGTGTGACAAAGTCTGTAGTGTTTTAGCCCGAGGACTGGAGCCTGACGTGTTTTATGGCAATGGCCACCAACCCTCCCTCCTGGAGATCTACTTTCCTGCAGTCTTTAGCTCCCAACTGCATCTAACATGCTCTCCTGGCCCTCAGGTAACGCTAAGGAATCTGATCCAACCAATCTAGGAATTCTGAAGATATTAATGAACCGGAGCAGGTGTGGCAGATTGTAGTTGGAACTAGACTTTGCAGCATGGCAGACCTCCAGGGCCAAGGTTGGTGATCACTGTTGAAAGCAAAGAACCCCTTTGACACTTATTTGTAATAGAGTTTGCCAAATGATAAAATACGCAGTACAGCAATTTTCAGGATCAGGGTTATGATCTGTTGTTGCAATGTCTTAAATTGTTTAATTTAGGTTATGTTACTTGGTTCATTCAGATTAAAATACCTTGCAAATAAGGGATTTGTTAGGCAGCTCAGTCAAAAGATAACTGTTAGATTGAGTACACAGCTCAGGCAAGAGTCTTCTCTCATGTTCTACTAATAACCCATTCTCAAATGAGGCTGTATGTCTGAGAATGAAGCTACAATAAAATTAACATGTAGAATGAAGTGATCATACCTTGATGATTTTTTTAAAGTAGACAAGTGTCTAGCTTGTAATATTTAAATTTACATTAAAATTTGTCAATAAAATAAAAAAATACTAATGATGAGTTTCCAAACTTTTGAATAATAGTGTATAAAGAAGAAGAGGTGTTATCACTCACAGTCAGAGGTTGGTATTTATAGGAAGAACCACATAGTAATTGGGATTTGGCTATGACGAATTTTGGAGTTGAGTAAAACTAATTTATCAGGACAAAGGTTTACGTTACCATCAGGGCCTTGTCCATGTAATACTCGCTGCCTGGGCTGCCATCGTTATATTTGGTGTCGATGGCGAAGCAGAGGAACAGCACATCCACCACCATCTCGAAGATGGAGAGAAAGCAGTGGGCCACCAGGAACGCAAACAGACACACTATGATGAGTGGCAGCACCCACACTGTGTACTCTCGCTGATAGTTCAGCGCCAGCACTCCGGCAAACGCTGTGCATGACACAATCAGGACCTGGAACCCAAAACCACCACATATTAGAAATACTAGTTTGGATTCAGTATTGTGCCCAATGATGCTGCTGCTTCGCTACCTTCAATTCAGAACAATAATGAACAATACTTATAGTACTATATACATCTAATACATAATTAGATAGAAACTATTTTAAAAAATAGTTGATCTGCCAAGACATGTTTGGGGTCTGAGGTTTGATTTGTGAGTAATTACATGACCAACAATTGGCATAATGCAAAATGAAAATCATACGCTACTCATGTTTTTAGCCATACAGCATACTTTGTCCATTTTTATAGCTGTCCTACAGTGTCAAACCATATAAGCAAGTCTTTTTGAGATTACTTTATAACAATGCAGGGATTATACCTTTCCTTTGCTTGTTAGCTCCAGGGCAAAACTAAAGAATTACACTTGAGGGGCTCCCAAGTGGTGCAACTGTCTAAGCCAAGTGTGAGGGCCAGAGACCAGCACAGTTTGACGATTTTCCTGGGCAAATACACCAACTGAACCTAGTAACCTAATGTGTTGTATTTGCGTTTGAGCAGGCTAGTTCTCAATACTTAAAAAAAAAAAACAAAAAAAAACTGTGGAGGTATTTGGCTCTTCAGAACAGGAGTTTCCCACTCTTCGTCTTAGCCTTCACTCTAACATCAGGATCAAACTTGCAACCTATAGCCATCCATGGTGGGCCTTGTTCTCTCTGGGTGGGTAGGATGGCTCTTACTCCCCTTTACCCTATTGGCAGTTAGCATTCTCCTCTAAGCTGTACAATGGCATTGCTTTAGTGGCAGTTTGAAAAGATGTGCTGGCAGATCTTGAAGAAAGCACATATTAGCCGTACCCTCAAACTATTCAGTGCTCCTGTATGAGGTCATACCTTTCCTAAAAATAGGACGAAGTCTCCAACGGAATTGATTGTAGCCACACGAAGTGCATTCTCAGCAAGGATGAAGAAGGCATCTCGGGCAGATGTGCAGAAGCTGGTGCTGTTAATGGCAGTTGCTACATATGCGTTCTTAAGAGAGTAAGAACAGTTTCACTTAAAAAGTTGTACTCTAATCTTAAAGAACACCATGAAAACGAATACAATTGATAGAGATGTAAGTTTACAAATAACAGTTTAAGTCTGAACATGTAACAGGGTTATTAACATAAAGGACAAATAACCATTTGTCATTTGCTTAAATTTTCTCAAGTAGATCACTATATCATGTGTTAACGGCTGCTGCCGTCAGCAGTGTTGACACAGCCAAAAGCCGTATCAAGCTCTAATAGCTTTCAGAGTCATAAGTAAACTTGAGCTGTGTTTGCTTACTTGATTCAGGTAGCTGAGGCACTTCTCCAGACACCACAAGCAGCAGACACAAGCTTTCACCATGCATCGAGCACAGCTATTCTCCTAGGAAAGAGAGCAGTACACCAGGTCGTCTAATAATACTGCATTAATACTTTGAAAACATTTATAGAAATTGTGTATTAAATTTGCACAATTTGGATTATGGAGACAACTTTGTACATTATGTGTTAGACTCACGCTGCCTTTCAGCTGATTGTGGATGTAAGTGAGGATGAGGCGTGGTATCTCCACTAGAGTGATGATGAAGGCTCCTTTGGCCACCGTGCCCAGGTGATAGCGCATTACTGACATCACAGAAGACAAGATGGGCGTCAGAGGCAGCTGAGATTTATCTCTGCAATCAAAAAGGAGACATTACATAATGCATAATGAAACTATATATCCTTTGATTATCACTAACATTTGAAGTGGCTATTTGAAGATGAGTACTATGTAAAAGTCTCAGACCAGCCAAGGTGATGATCTGTCTGGGCACAAGGTATGTAACCAAGTATTAGATGGTAAGTACAAATATGGAGCCATATTGAGGAGAGGTTTGGAAAAGGTTCAGCTAACACACTGACATATATACATTTATTATATTAAATAATAAATAATAAAATAAAGCCTTAATGTTCAGGGCTAGGTTTACAAAAAGCATCTCAGCACAAAGAGTGCTCTTAAATGCAATCATCACGCATGTGGTTGCCATGAGCCAGAATCTATTTAACTGCACAAAAAAAAAAAAGATACATAAATAATGATAGTGACATCTGACCTGGTAAAGTAGTATGTGACGACCGCCCCTGCTACAGTCATCTGTTGGCAGGCCAGAATGAACTCGCTGATCCATATGAGACCAACCGCATGGTACCACACCATATACTGCTGTGGCCCATCCATCTTGAACTCCACCAAACCAGTTTGGTTATTCTTTACTGGATTTCCTGTGGATGTAAAATATCATAGTGGCATTAAGATGAACTGTGTTGACACTTTCAATACACTACATTCGGTTCTGGATATTGATATAGCAGTGTATGATAGATGCAAGCTGGCTTGTGGTGGAAAAGTAGCATCTAGCTCTGATATGGTTTTCAGAGTATATATAAAAGCTGCAAAACTCAAGCATCATTTTTCATCTCTCATTTTATCAACAAAGAAAACCAGCAGGAACTCCCCTTTCTAGATGTTCGCAGACATAGGCATTCAAGTGTAGGCTTTCCTATTAACACTATTCTTATACATTTCTATATAAAAATATGCAAATTAGATTTTGGCCCATTCTAAAGCAAAGTATTAATTCATGAATCCTTTGGAAATTAATCAACTGACTATAAATAAACTAATAATAACTTTCATGATAGCACTTTGCATGCGTAAAGAATAAATGTGTAGAGAATGTAAAACTTGGTGCATAATGGGTCATGATGCAGGATGATACTCAGGCTCCTGCATGTTTGAGACCACATACACATCTCAAAATCTCAAAAAGATCTACCAGCTGGCTTGAAAAAAAAAAAATCTAGGGGACCAACTGTTTATTAACAAACCTGCTGTTCCGAGCAAGAGGAGTACAGTGATCCAGTAGACCCAGAAAAGCATGAGGGTCAGGAATGTCCAGAAAGGCTGCAGCACCAGCAGAGGCAAGTGGCCAAACACTTTACTGGCCACACGAAACAGAGCGATGGTCAGAGCCACTCGTTTCCTCATGAAGAACATCAGCAACAGCAGGACCAGCTAAAAGATTACGGGTAGATATGAATATGCATATTAAGACACTTTTGGTGTTGATGTGTTTCTGGCATCTGCCAACTGAGCACACTGAAACATGTTGATAAGAGCACTGTATCTTAATTAAACATGCCAAAAAATCTTATCTAATCTTTGTCAACAAAACACATTTTAACTGTCCTTTAACAGGAGCAAGGACTGTACCGTGAAGATTGTAGCTGCTATGGCATAGATGAGCAGAGCTTTCTCGTTATCTTTAGCCACCTGCAGTTCATTAGCAGGCAGTGTGGTGTTGGCAGATACCCTGTGATCCACATAGAGCCACCAGAGGACTCCAGTTCCACCTGAAAGAGACAGAACAGCAGTATTTCAAGAAAAAGGCAGTGAGAGTGTGGCATAATTTACAATCATTTCTGTCTCATGTTCTCATATCTGAGAATTAACATTAGCAGAGGAGAGTCAAAAAGCTGTACATTAAAGGACTTCCTCTACACTACCAATGTGTCTAAAAGTTTGTAGACACCTGCATTATTTATGGACACAAGAACATTAGTAAGGTCAGTTACTGATGTTGGGATGATTGGGTCTTGATCACAAAGACCAGTCCAACTCATCCCAAAGGTACTGTAAGGTGCTCCACCACTCCAGAAAATGCAGCTCAACTGCCCCACAGTCCAATGCTGAAGGGCCTTATACCCCTCTAGCTGACACTTGGTACGGGGCATGATGACCTTAGCCTCATGTGTGGCTGCTCCAGAGCATCCTACTTTACTGGTCAGTGCTTTTCTGTGGAGATTATAGAAGCTGTATGCGTGCAACTGAATGCCTATGTCAGCAATAGGAGTACCTTAAAGTAGCTGACTTCGCTAATTAGAAGGTGTCTACAAGTTTTGGATGTATAGTGTATTTTAAAGGGTCCTAGACTCTTTCTTGCTTTTTTGAAACAAAAGAGTTTGATGTACAGCCTACAGAGGTTTAGTATATACGTTTTATTTCACAAAAATAATTTGTGTCATTCTTAGTGATAGAGATCAGAAAATGGTTATGTAAACATTTATTTTGTTGGCATATAAAACCACACAAACATCACAAATGGACCTCAGGGGAAAATAAGAAGACGTCACTTGACCAAATATCCTAACATCGTTAACAACACATGAAAGTAGTAGCCACTAATTCGCAGAGATTCACATACTGCTAACTGGATGCTACTCACTTTCATTAGTCGCCAATAGCACTAGCTTTTTTTGGCTTAATCCTTCAAAAAATGGCAACTAGAAAACCATACATGTAAGATTTCCAGGCGTTTAATCTCATGTTTTTTTGTGCTATCTGTAACAAAGTCACAACATTATAATTGCACCTAATTAGTTTGTGTGTGCATACCTAGGGAACCGAGCACCACGATGGCTGTTAGAAGCCACACCAGAAGTGCTGAGATGAAGCGGATCACTCCCATCAGAATTACGGACAGAACTGCAGGGGACACAAGAGTGATACATGTAAGTGAGTGGTAAAGAGCCAGGATATTATCTAAACAACCTAACTTTAGCTTACTTTCAGCATTTTGTATTGTGTGACGCGCTTAAATTGGGAGCACGACTGTGCACCTGCTATTGTTTGTCTACCTCAGCAATACAGCATGCCCTGTAAATAGGTTTTGCTAAATTGGGACACGGCTAGCGTACCTAGCGAGAGCAGACACAGCCCCATAATGATCTCCTTTGAGGTCATCACTCCGGTAATGAGCCTGTGCAGCACGCTGTTGTCACTCACAAAAGTGATGAGCGCCTCAGCAAACTTGGCATAGCAGGAGATATCTGCCGGAGTGCAGCGGTGGAACACTGGCAAAGACTTACTACACAGGGAAAGAACAGATTAGCAATGTTTATGAGTCACAACAAGTGGTAAAAGATCCATTCAAAACTTTAAAATCAATATTTTCTAAAATTTAAAATCCATTTTGTTGCAGATACATGCATAAAATGATTTTATGTAAAATTATATGCTGCCAGCTTTCACATTTCAAATGATTTTCAAGCCGTGAAACAAAAACAAGCTGTGAAAAAAAAAGTTTTAGATGTGTTCAGAAGGAATTACAAAGCTATAGATAATTCTAAAATGACAAAAAATCTCTATAGAATCCAACATGAGATTTTAATAGAATTCTTATATAGAATGCTTCATATTTCAAAAGTAGCAATCAAATCCTGAGGCAATTTATTTAAAAATGATAATTATAGTAGTTTCTAATATCATGTGAAAATAAAAAAAAAAACAATAGTTGTTCATACTGATCAAATATGTTCCTTTTTCTGTTAAGAACTATCCATGACAATTAATTCCAAATCTTTTCATACAGTAAAAAGGCTAATGACATTGCTATGTGTAATTTAACATATGAACATTTGTATTTTTTTTCAAAATTGTTGGTATAATATGGTCAGCATATTTGCCTTGGAGGAACTGGAAGTTTGGGGCATTTTGTAGCCTTGTTTGGGTCATCACTGTATCTCTCAGGAGTCAGTTCATAGGAGCACAACTTAGAACCTTCAAACAAACAAACAAAAACAGGTACTTTAGTCATATCATTCCTTTAATCGTGTTACAGGTTTGAGTGAAATTTTTATATTTAGGGTCCCAGCTAAGGATTTTCAACTAATGCCTGACTTTCACATTTTTTTATGATGCTTAAACTTACTAACTATATGGTACTGAACTTTCATCTGCAGAAACAACTACAGTTGCAACTATAGTTTACTAGTGGAAAAAAAACTAAGTAAACAAGTTGACTAATACTTATACAGGATATATTAAAACTAGGTTTGCGATTAATATAGTGCTAATTTTGGATGAGCTTTGACACTAATGTAGCAATATTGATTAAAACCAGTGCAAACTGATCACTGTTCTTACTTTGAAAAGTTTTAGTCACTGTCATAATATAACCGCACATCTCTGAAATGGGAACTTCAGAATAAGGAAAAAAAGTTCATAATTTTTAATGCAAGTTAATATAATGAGATTCTATCCAAAATGTTCAAATCATGGACTTTTCACACAATGTAAAGGGCAGCTGGTGTTTTCAAATCATGTAAAAAAAAAAAAAAAATAAATAATAATAATAATAATAAGTGGAGTTATGAGGTTTAGACAATAAGAATGACATTTCCTCAACAGTGTAAACACTGAAAGGACTCCACAGAGGCAAGTCAGTGCTAACCGTTGGTGAATGCAAATTTTCTGAGGTCATCATAAGTTTGGAGTTCTGTCTCTGGGCATCTGAAGACGCAGAGGGCTACAGAGTTGATCTTCCTTTTCACTATGTCAATGTTGCATGGATCCAGGAAAAAGACGTACCTGCAATGTAAGTGTAAAACTGGATCAGCAAATACAGACTAGGAGGATTTTCAGAAAAAACGTATTTTTATTGTATGTTAAGGTAACAAGATTTTATTCAGTATCAAATAATTTTGGACCATTTCTATTCACCCATTTGTCATAACATTACACAATGTAAATAGCTGCTGTTATTTCAAATCGTCTAAAATATACAGAACAAAAAATGATGGAAGAAGTTCTATGTTTTTGGACAACTAAAATATAAGTATTAGATTCTTCTCTATAAATTAAGCAATAAAATTATAGCCCAGTGTATAAAGTTCAAATACTACAACCCAAATTCTAGAAGTTGTAACGCTGTGTAAAATGTAAATAAAAACGGAATGCAATGATTTGCAAATCTTATAGATCCATGTTTTATTCACAATAGAACACAGAACACATCAGATATTGAAAGTGAGACATTTTACCATTTCATGAAAAACAGTAACTCATTTAAAACTTGATGGCAGCAACACATCTCAAAAAAGTTGGGACAGGGCCACGTCTACCTTTGTGTAGCATCCTCTCTTCTTTTAGCAACAGTCTGTAAATGTCTGGGAAGTGAGGAGACCAACTGCTGCAGTTTTGGGAGAGGAATGTTGTGGATTTCACAGTGAACTCTGTTCACAGACAATGATTTCTTGAAGTGTTCCTGAGCCCATGCAGTGATTTCCAGTACAGAATCATGCCTGTTTTCAATGCAGTGCCACCTGAGAGCCCAAAGATCACGAGCATACAATACTGACCGTTGGCCTTGTCCCTTGTGTACAGTGATTTCTCCAGATTCTCTGAATCCTTTGATGATATTATGTACTGTAGATGGTGGGAAATCCAAAGTCTTCGCAATTTCACACATTTTTCTGAAATTGTTCCACAATTTTTAGAAGCAGTTTTTCGCAGTTTGGTGAACCTCTGCCCATGTTTGCTTCTTAGAGACTCTGCCTCTCTAAAATGCTCTTTTTATACCCAGTCATGTGAGTTAATTGCAGATTGTGTCTCCAGCTGTTTTTTATTAGTACCACTTACTTTTCCAGCCTTTTGTTGCCCCTGTCCCAACTTTTTTGAGATGCGTTGCTGCCATCAAGTTCTAAATGAGTTAATGTTTTTCATGAAATAGTAAAATATCTCACTTTCAACATCTGATATGTGTTCTATGTTCTATTGTGAATAAAATATGGGTCTATGAGATTTGCAAATCATTGTGTTCTGTTTTTATTTATATTTATTTACATTTTACACAGCGTCTCAACTTTTTTGTAATTGGGGTTGTATGATAGTAGTGCATCAGTGCTAAATACTGTTGAGTAATTTGTTCTTGAAAAAAAAACTTTTGCCTTAAAAAAAGAAATGTAAATAAAAATTACTTACAGTTACTCAACAATAAGAGTACAGCTGTCGCTGAGTGAACTTCTCTGTGAGGTAATCCATTAACCTAGTGATCCCTATCAGATTAAACCACTTACTTCATCAAGCAGGACACATGTCTAAACCAGTGACTCATGCACACACTTTTAGACACGTAGCAAATGTAGCAGTGTTTTACCCCAGTAATGCAGCTAAGGGTAGAAGAGGGTTTTTCACATGGCTTTTGACCTGCTTTGCTTACCTTGAGGGCAAATACAACAAGAAATGACAAGAATTTTATCAGATCTACTTCATCTCATCTAATAAAACAAGTGCTCACACTGAAACTCAATATACGTCAAAGTAGGGGAGTCCACAGTGTGCTGTGTCTGCAGTGACACAGCACAGACTCTTATCAAGTCCATCAAGAGCTGAAACTGTGTGTAAGAACATGTTATACAACAGTTAGTTCACAGCCTGCAGCTTGATTGGTTGAAAAGCATTCTACCTGTGTTGTTATATCTGATGACAGTATTTTTTCACCACACTGGTATAATTCCACTGACATCCACTAGTTTTTTGTCAAAAGAAGATGGCAGCTGTGCAATATCAAGAATGGTTGGTTGGTTTGTTGATGGCTTTTTTTTAACCCAGTGTTTCCCTCAATTTAATCATGGCCAATTTCTATGTGCTGCTTGGTCTCCTCCCTGTCAAATGACACTATCACGATGGGAGAAGGCTAGCTTGAGTTTCCTCCAATTCATTGATTTGTGATGTCACAGAAATCAAAACATTTACATATATCTACTTACAGCAGTTTAGCTCCACCCATTCACGCTTAAGTTATAAGAAGTGTTTCAGCCTGGACTGCTTTATGAATGAGGCACAATATGGGATAGCCAATCAAAATACAGCTCATTTACATTAATTAGTCTGAAAGGCACAGTAACAACAGCAGCTTGTTTAAGGCATAATGAGATGTTGGAAAATGGTCATGTAAAATGAATTACAACTGCTTTTTGTGCACACAACCACACAAACATGATGAGTACAACACAGGGATAAAATTAAACAGAAGAAAAATGTAGGACATGTCAACTAGCTGGGGCTGCCCAAGGGCTGTGCTGGGTACGAGCTTACTGTTTTCCCTGTTTTAATAAACCTGATTTACCTCATCACCGTCATTTCAGGCCTTTCAAGAAGGCAAATAATAAACAGTGTTGTGACTGTCCAAGACTGGTCAAAAAAACAAAGATTTTGCACACAGAGGGACTTCAGTTCTACACTTGCAGCAATAGCAGAAAAAAGAAAAGTAGGCAATAGAACATAACAGCTATTTTTATGGGCCTAAATAGGTGCCTCTGAGAACAAGGCAGGCAATAAAAGAAGAAAGCAGAAAAGAAAAAAAAAAAGAGAAAGCATTTTATCTTTCTTTTGCTCACTTCTTTAAAGTTTGGTCCTGGCCGCTGTGCTCGATCCCTGGGATTTCGGTGTTCTTCTGTCCGCAGATGTTTCCGTAGCTGTCATAGCCTGATATGAGTCTGGAGGCCGCTCCCGTTGATATTGCGAACCCGCAAATGAAGAGCTACCAAGGACAATTAAAAACACACATCTAATCACATCTCTATAGCCATGCAATCACATGCAATCTGAACACATCTGTATCACAATATATCCACAATGCCTGCTATATAGAGGCATGTTAAACTTCTGAGCATAGGCTTTCAAATGCCAGTCTTTGACCAGTTAGGGTTAGATGAAACATCTGCATGTTCTGTGTTAACTAATAACATTTGTCTAAAATCAGGGGTGTCCAACTCTAGTCCTGGATTGAAATCCAGCATAATTCTGGCTCAAACACATCAGATTCAGCTTATCACTCCATAAAAAAGTTTTTGTCCTCACTTCATAAGACAGCCAATGTAATCAAGCAATATGAGGATTGCTGCACTACCACTACTGCCAATTGTATGATCATTCAGTTTTTTTTAAGGTACACTCCAGCCAGGAATACCCCCTCTGATGACATGTTGAAGGTTGGAGGAACATTTAAAAAACTATAACTGTCAAACCCCACAGCTAAAATGGTGCATTTGGGAAGCTGATACTTGTACTTCATCCTCACTTCCAGCCTTAGTAACAACCAATTTACCACTACTCACTTTGAATTGAGGCACTTTGGCCTCTCTGGATTTTCTAATCTAGTCCCATTTGTAAAAATCATTTTATTCCTGCAATTATGGATCAGGTCTTTAATGATTGACATAAACAGGGCATCAGTAGATATGCAGTTTTATACATTGATGGAGTCTTTGCTTCTTTTTCTGATCTTTCAGTTAAGTTTCAGTTACCACCCTTGTTTTACTTATACCTTCAAATTCAGAATTTAATGCATAATCAGTGCCCTTACTTTCCCTCTCTGCCACCTAAACCTTCTTCGGTAGATATTCTCATATTACCCAACATAAATTAATTTCATGGATTTATAATAAAATTACTCCTCTCTATAATATGTGTTTTGAAAAAATGTTTACAGCTTTAAATGAAGAGTTGGGTTTGGTCATACCTGATGAAACCTGGGAATCTGCTATTAACATAAGTAATATATTTTTATCATGTGCATTACTCAATTTTATTTAGTTTAAGGTCCTTCACAGGGTTATTACTGCAATGTGAAACTGGCAAAAATTCCACCAAGATACATCATTGTCATTTAGCTAAGGCTGTCAAGTATTGTCAAGTTTCTAGTAAGCAGTTACTACCTGCTTACCAGAAGTATCTGAACTGGAGATTAATCAAATTTCGAATTGGAAACAACCCTATCCACCAAAGGCCTCACAGTGGCTCCTATTATGCCCCTTAAATTAGAAAAGATTAGGTTTTCATCTAGAAAGGCAGCTGTAAAATTCCATAGAAGATGGGACCCCATGATTGCATATTTTGAAAAACTCTCCCCACTAACCCTCTTCCACTTCCACATGAATGTATTTCTTTAACTAGAATTCCAATATGTGAACAATGATCTGACCCTATCTGTATTTGTCTGGTTTCTTCCTAACTTAATTAATAGTCAAATAATGTATAAAGTATTAGTACTTCCTGCCCGAATGCAGAATGCAGAAAGAAGTCAAATAGCTCATGTTCATGCACGTCAAACAGTCCGCCACCAAAAACGCACCCCAGAAGCAGTTGTAGTTTTTCCTCCAACCTTCAAGATACATCATCAGGAGACTCTTCTAGTCCGGCTAGACTCCCTTTAAGTTTGTTCAAAGACATCTCTGAGGCCTTTCAAAAGGGCAATTAAGAAACTGTGCATCCAAAATTGGTCAAAAAAAAACTTTACACACAGAGCAAATTTGCTCTACATTTACAGCAACAACAGAAGAAAAAAAAGATCCTCGATCCAAGAAGAAGGCTGATCATCTAGTATTATAAACTCCATTGCCCTCAGATAAATATGGCTTTTGTGCTGTCTTAGATGAATTTGAATTCAAGTTCAAGAAACAAGGTCATCACTAAGGTCATTACAACCATTAAATTCCAGCATTAAACACTGCAGTATGTCTTCTGTTTCTCATAAAAGATACATTGGATCTCAATCTGGGACCTTATAGATCAGAATAAGCTTCACAGCTTCAAGCTCATGACAGCCACAACACACCATGCTAGACCTGAACTGGACACCCAGTCAGTATCCATGCACTCACCATTCCAACGTTGAACAAGGCAAAAAGGATCAGCCATGGTATGTCTGTGCACCTGCGATCCTCCAGAGGCTTCCAGTCTTGCTTTTTCTGCCAAGGAATACAAAGTGTTGGAAACGTCTGCAAATGGTACTTTCCAACTCAGAAAAGATCTTAATTTCTCAGATGCTTAATTTCTGTATTTGTCTTCCCAATACTTCCCAAAAGCTATGTATGTAGCTATTAGAGGTATTAAACACCTCAGACGTCTGGTTCCTATCACAAACGATGCAAAGAAATGTGAATGGGTAAGCTTCTTTGCAACAGAGCACTACAAATGACTTTTCTTTACATTTAATGGTTTGCAGAAATATTGGGAAAAAAATCCTTTTAAATTAAGATCAGGTCAAAATAAGATTTTTCACATATTCGTATTACAGCAGCAAATCTTAACAACCTTATCTTACAGCACCTTATCTCAAGTTAAGAAATCTTAACCTACTCGATCGAAGTCGACAATCAACTGTTATGTCTGTTACCTAGCAACCGACCATACGCACAGCTAAAAACGTAAATGCGTAATCAAAATAATCAAGTTAGGTTAGCTAGCTAGTTAGCCAGACCGCTAAGCTTAGCTACCCGTACTGGGGTAAAAGGGTCAAACAGAACTAAAGCGCGATAAACTTGATGTTAAGAATATTGTGAGAGCGCTTCCAGCTGTTTATCAGAGCGTCGTCGCTCCCAGTTTCAGTTTCCTAGCTAAACACTTCAGCCGAGCGCGCTAACGATATGTCTCTTAACACACGTTCAACACTGCCTCTTCGTTATTCACCACCATCACTGTAATATTTTATCTGACGTGATTCCATCATTAAAGGTATGAGAAGAGAGGGAGGTGGAGATCGTGTCTGGTATGTTTAAAATGCTGTTATAAAAAAAACTCATAAGTCAAAGCACCTTCAATGTAGATAAATGTAGCAAATGTCAGTATGCCAGTTATAGTAAACTGTGCTGCCTGTCTCTGAATAAAACAACAGAAACAGACGGTTAACACAGAAGTTAAGACACCTCTGGAGTGTCAAATTTGGTACAATATTTAGAAAATGTAGTTAAGTTAGGATGTTTCTGTAATACTGTTTTCTTATCTGGAGTTAATAGATGAGATTATAAACGTAAGAACTGTTGTTCTGTAATAGCTTCTGTCCTAAACTGAACCTAAGTTGTCATGGTGACTAAACAGATAAGATCTGAGTTAAGTTTCTGTAATACGGCCCCCAGTAATCGTAGTAGACAGTCCATTTTTTTACACATGGGCTGTTGTTTTGAACGCGTAAACGTGACCACGCCCCCTGACAACTGCGCCGTTCTGCAGCGCTACAGGGAGTCCTCGCCTTATTTTAAATTGTTCAACGTAACGATGGATTTGCTAGCGACTTGTGTTTATTTTGTGTTAAAAGCTACTTAAATGCAAGACATGAAGTCTCTATAACTCTGTTGTTTCTCAGAAGGAGGAGACCAGATGAAGCTGAAGTCAGTCAGCTTCTTATTCGCCAGCTTTTTGTTCGAATTTGCCCGTTCCACCTTAAATGGTGCCGCAGTAACTGTACGTTAAGGTGGAACGGGAAAATTCAAGCAAAAAGCTGGCGATCAGGAAGTCAACTTCAGCTTCGTGAAGCCCAGACCCCCAACCAACCTTGCGTTTGGAAAATTGAAAAAAAAATCTATTTCTACCGACTGTGATTACAAAACAGAGCCGTTCAACGCGAAAGCATGCCTTCACAGTGAGGTTCAGTATGTATGCTTACCTCTGTGCTACCACAGCACCCCATCGCAGGAAATTCCTGAGCTAAAATAGTCCGAATCAGAGAGGAAACGGCAGCACCTATGAACTAAACTAACATGGGAGTTGGCTCAGCTCGGGAATGCAAGCCGAAAACAACACAAATCCCACTCAGCAAAGCAAACGCCCTCAGACGGCCGCGTGTGTAGTAGCCAGCTTAAAAGAAAGGCACACCGATCGCATGTCCGATCTGCCGAGGTCTGCTAAAAGGATTAACTTTAGCTTGTCTGTTTCTCTGGATCTGGCAAACAGGAATAACTTCCTTCCTGAATGGTGTGGAAGCGAGTGAAACGAGAAGGCGGAGGAAAATGGTTCTCATCGACTGCTGATCCGGGATCAGGGGCTTGTTTTTAGCCTAGGTTCAACCCGACGCGGCCTCTAGAAGTCTAAGCTGATCCTGAGTCGGTTTGATCTCGGTATTAGAGGACTGAAGCATCGGCGGCAGATTTGACTGGCAAAGCATGAGTGAACCGGTTGGTGTAGTAGAGCTACGGAGGCCCAGAGGCACAACAGCACAACCAGCAGTGACTAGAGATGCACCGATCATCAGTTTTGTGGCTGATTCCGATTTTTTCACATCATAATTGACCGATAGCTGATTTTTATTAGGCTTTTTCTGCCTGAAGCACACCCTGTGGAAAAAAAAATAACATAAACATGTTAGAAACGACTTAGTTTAATGTCTTTTCAATGCATTATGATCCTTTTCTTCATAACAAGCATAAAAATCACGAATAGTACGCTAATGTCTCGGTTGCTAACATGAGACTGTGTGTCAAACAATAACAAATTTATTTGTTGTCCAATGTACAGCAAATAAAAAAAAGAAAAAATCTCGCATCCGAAAAATATGGAACATTGCTAAGGAATAGCTACAGATTTACCAACTGTTAATGTCAATTTCATTAATATACTTCTTTAAAACCACTAAAACATGAACATCTGAAAGATACTAATTAAGTAGAATAAATTTCATTTTCCTTTTTCATTTTACAATCTGTGTGAACATATGGAACTGAAAGATTTACTTTATTTGTCTTTGTTTACTAAAGGTGGCTTAGTTGTAACCAACCCCCACAGTGCAGAGGCTGTACTTAAGCCCAGCTAGCACTTCTTGTAAGTTTGTCGCATGCTTCAAAACGGTGTGGCGTTGTAGACAAGATGGTGATTACAGTAATATAAGGTTGGGTTTTGTGTTTTACACAAACAGCTCAGTAAGCAAAAAAGCTTGTGTTGAAAAAATGACTCATATGCCCTGAAAACACTCTTTGGCACAGATCTCTTTAAAACACTGATGAATCAGACTGAAATTTCCTGAGTGACCATGGCTAGGAAATGTGGTAAAGTTGCCACACGTGGCACACATGCTTGACCCTCTATAACAACATGAAGTAGCACTTCTTGTTCTTTTTTCTCAGTTCCAGCTGATCAGACAGCTGAAAAAATAAATATTGTTACATATTGTTTATCTTGACAACTTTTTGAAGTATCACAATATTCTATTTTTTGCAATATCAACCTCTATTTCCAATACATTCTAGAAGTCACCATATAAATCACGTGTTCTTTAATGCGTCAAACTGAATTTGTAATTCTTAAATGAAAAAATCAGTTGACTACTTAAGTAACATTAATAAAATAAAGTGCATCACTGAAATTAAGTGGTGACTGGCTATTTAAAACATCGATCCATGCATAATTATGACATTTTTTATATCATTTGATGTAGAAACAGCATTCAAATATATAATATAGTGTAAGTGCACTTTTTCTGTGTTATGCTTTTGCTATCCGGTGTCAACCAGAGGAGGACGGGTTCCCTTTTTGACTCTTGGTTCCTCTCAAGATTTTCCTTGCCCCTGTCGCCATTGGCTTGCACATGGGAATTTTTCTGTAAAGCTGCTTTGTGACAATGTCTGTTGTAAACAGTGCTATAGAAAAAACTTTTACTTGACTTGACTTATCAGACTCACATTATTTACATCAAAAACTTGCAACACAGATCAGCCAAAATAAAAGCAATGAACTAGTCAATTGTGGAGAGTCTGCCAATTCCGATTCTGATCATGCATCCCAAGGGTTAGGGTTAGGATTAGGTTTTGGGTTGAGGTTGAGGTTTGGGTTAGAATTAGGGCCAGGGTTAGGGTTAGGTTTTGGATAAGGTTGGGTGAGGTTAGGTTTTGCATAATAGAAGTACCATATAAACAATACATCTGCTTAATGCAAGCAATGTATCAACAGAACATCTACAAGATATTTACTTCAGTGTATTCAGATGCTTCACTACTGCTACTTTACTGATATGTTGTTGATGGGTTACTGATAATCTGTTAAGAGTTTATTAATCATCACAAAGGACCACTCTAAATAAAGTGTTACCGTTAAATAAACTTCTAATACTCTTGCAGTAATCTTAACCCTCCTGTTGTCTTGTTTTACTAACCAGTTTTATCCTTGGCATCAGTCTGACCCCAGCAATTTAAACCTCAGGGAAATATCAAAGTTCTGGTGGGAATTCCGTTTTCCCATCCTGTCGTGTAAACTGTTAGTGGTTCTCATATCACTACAGGCGTGGTTATGTCAGATTAGGGCTCTGCATGTTATAGTGACTTCAATATCATCCAAAACAGCCAAAACAAATGTGTGTTGATATTTCTTATGTTTTATACAGCTAAAACAGCCTGGGATCTCAAAGAACACCGAGGCGTACAAAATATGTGCAAGATATTGAAAAACATATCATGATGTTCATTTTATGTTCACTCCATCAAATGCATGCAGAGGAATTCATGCCTAGTTAAAAAGCAAACGCATTGCACACATGACGTTGTAATATGTGCCAAAATAAAAAACAAAATGCATTGTTTTTTTATGTCTCTTTATCTCTTTACTAAAAAACAACATATGAGGATTCGCACCTAAAAATTAAATGCAGAATTCTTGTCAGAATTGAATACAATCCACCTTGACATTTAATGAAGGCATGACTAGCTTTCTGCTGTGCAGTACTTCACACAACATTAAATCAGTGTTATGGATCTTTTTCATTTTGGCACGTTTTCTGCATGTTGCTGTTCACATGCAATCTCGTGTGCAGTTCATTTGACTGTTTTGGTTGCATTTCAATGAGGCATATACATCTGAAGTACAATAAAAAGTCAAGCAACATGAAAATAAATCTTTGCTTTTCATCTTTGGCTCATATTCTACATGTCACCCGTGGAAAAGTAATGCCATGTGTGTACTGCATTTCACTATTTTCACTGTCATGACTGCATTTTAATGAGGCGGATCTGTTTAAAGTACTGCACAGCACAGTTGAAAGCAATAAGTGAGCCTTCATTATATTTTAAGGCAGACTGTATTCAATTCTGACAGAATTTCTGCATTTTATTTTTTAAATGCAAATCCTTGTGCTGTTTTTCAGTAAAGAGGTGAAAACGATGTAATAGAGGTTTTTCATTTTGGCATGTGACAGTGGAAAAGTAATGTCCACTGTGATTGCTTTTCAATGTGGCACGAATTCCTCTCCATATTTATCAAGCCTATATTTATCACTTCTTTTTTTTTCTTTTTTCTCTCATAGTTGAAGCTCTTGAGGCCCAATCCCATTTCACCTCTTGCACCTCCCACTTAGCCCTTAGCCCTCTTTTTAACGTCTAGGGGTGGGCTGTCCCGATTTTAGTTGAGACAGGGGGGTAGGATGAAGTGTTAGGGCTACATGACACTCCAAACAAAGTGTTATGAGAAAAAGGAAAAACCGGCAAGATGGCTGCAAAAGCTACCAAAGAAACCTACAAATGTGAGTTGTTACAAATACAATAACTATTGTATAACCTTAGGTTAATGTCGTTTCCGTGTATTATGGTCCTTTCATTCATAACAAGCATAAAAATCGCTAATAGTATGCTAATTTCTCGGTAGCTAGGTAGCTAAATTTCCGGTTCCATCTCAAATAGTCCAGCGGTACTGGTACGATGTTGGCAAATAACGTAACTAAAGCCCGGCAGCGAGGTTGCTGATCTTTACTTCTCTGCTATATCTGCAGACTGTCAGGGTCGCCTACAGAGCACCGCTAGTAGCCTGTTAATTAAGTAATGTTCTTCTTTATTTGAGGGTTGTTCCGTTTCATAGGGGAAGATTTCAAACACTATCCTTGTAACTCAGTTCCGAGGGGCAAGGTGACCCTCGAAAGCAAAGGGGTAAAAATAAGAAATGGGATTGGGCCTTTGACTGTACTGACCTTGTACTTTTTGTGTGGTTATTTTCATCACCTCTAGATGGCGCTGATGTTCCATTGTATTTCAACTCTGGCTTTATGTTGAACAGTCAGGGTGAACTTTCAGGTTCTTTTGTTTGGGAACACAATGTGCTAAAAGTGACCTCGTTGACAATAAAAACTATAACGATAAAAAATGATAAAGGACGAAAGATTATGTCATTTGTAGACACATGGGGCGGAGAAATGGGAATGGAGGAGATTTGGCCTTCATTTTGATTCTTGAAGGCTTTTTTTAGTGTTTATTTTCCTTCCATAGCTCTTACTGCTATGGCTACATCAGTTTTGACTGGAGAGTGGACTGTAGTGAAAGTAGATTCTCTTTGAGGTCACTTTTGTTTCATTTCACATGTAAAAATGGCAGTCACCACTTGATTTCTTCATTTCTCTTTTCTGTAAAATAACCCTCCCAGTCCCCTTTTTTAATGTGCTCATCTTCCTGGAAACAGTGATCCAGCAATAGATCATTACTGTTGCATTATGTTGTTTGTACTGTAATATGTTATACTATTATTACATCATCACCTTCATAAAGTTATATATTATATACTATTAGATATAATAAATTAAAAAAATAAATTGGTGTAAATAAATGATAAAATAATACAAATTACTGCAAATAAATAGAAAAGTAATTTATTTTAATATATTGATGTATTTATTTAGTTATATATGCAAGTAAATATAGTCATTTAGATTCTGTACACAAAAATAATAATAAAATAAAGGAACCTATTATTACATTTATTATTCATTTTTAAATTATTTATTCTTTTACTGTTCTCTTCATCTTTTGTTATAATGAAGGGTAACAGTAGGATGGTGGGGGTAGTTGTCCTGTTGTACCTATTCATTTCACTGCTTCAATGCTTTGTTCAATAAAATAAAACTTGATGGCAGTAGTTGTCCAAAGAAGTCTGAAACAGCAATTTCAGCTTTAAGGCAGACTTTATGTCAGTACCTCTAACGTTACCTCTCACGTAATAAATTACTTACTGAATCACTTACCAGCTTTCCAAATATGATATTATGCAATTCCATGATTCCCCCATGTGGAGGATTTTATGGGATGTCCTTTGTAAGTGGGATTTACAAAGGAAGATACCATGTTTTGGGGGTTAGAGGGGGAAATGTCTTCCCTCCAGTCACATGCTACCAGTGAAGTGTGCACGATCTTCCAGTCCCGGCGGATCAATCTGTTTTCTGCTCTTTTTTCAGCCAGAGAGTGCTTACTCACCGTGCACTGCTGTGTCCCTCTCACAGCTGTCTGCCGACACACACTCACTCAACTGAAGATCTATGTGATGTGAGGTCACATTGGTTGGTTTTGGTCAGGTTTTCCTCAGTGGTCCAGTCAATGCAGTTTTCACCTCTTTTCAAGGTTAGTATATGGACAGGAGAAGCATCTCACTTATACACATACATATAACACACATATGTGTGTGTGTATATATGTGTTTATATATACACATATATAAAGGTTATTTATAAGTACATGTACTCTCAAGCATATACATATATTTTTTACAAATTGATAGGAAAATAAGTTTTCAGACACTATCTGAAAAACATATGAGGTTAAAAAAATCATATTCTACCTAAGTTCAAAATAAATTCTACAAATTAATGCTGCAAAAATAAACATACACAGTAAAAATGACTCAGTGTTTTAACTCAAAAAGTGAGCAACCTGGTTACCTTTAAATATTGAGTTCATTGAACTTTAAATAATGTTAACCCAATATAAAACAAATATTGTTTTGTTAACTTACTATTGAAGTTCAATGAACTCAAAATTTTAAAACAGGGTTACTTCCTTTGAACATTGAATATTTTTAAATTTTTTTTATAAAAAGGCTCTGGCACAAACATGAAGGTGCTTGCATGGTCTATCCAACCTCCTGACTTGAATCCCATTTAAAATGTGTGGAAGATTTTGAAATTGAGAGTCTATCAGAGAGAACCTCTTAATCTTGGGGAAGACAGGTTCCCAAGTACAGTGGGCCAAACATGGTACCTTTTCAGAGGAAAGAAATACATTCGTAACTTTCAGTGGAAGTTAATGCAAGACTTTTCTCAAGTAATTCTTAACCATTTTTACTGGCCCATTCTTCTTAGAATTTTAACACGTGAAAGGTTATATTATGCAAAAAATGAAAAAAAAAAACAAACAAAAAATGGAGATACAAAGTTGTCGCACAACAGTGACAATGTTTTTACTGTTTTGTTCATTGGTACAAAGTCAAAAGACAACGTAATTATTAAGTGGAGTTATGGACTGGAAGTTTATTAAATAATAAAAACTGTCCGGAGACTTGTTCTTATTACACACATGCACTTACATATGTAACACACACATATAAACTCACTTAAAAGTGATGGTTCTTCAAGGGTCCTTTAGTAAAGAAAATGGTTCAATATAGAACCATGAACATTCACAGAACCCTTTGCATGATTAAAGAGTTCTTTACATTGTGAAAGCGTTCTTCAGATTGATGGAAAATCTGTTGTATATGGTTCTATGTAGCACCGAAAGGGTTCTTCTGTTGTTACAATGTCAAGCTTGTAACAATATAAGAAACCTTTTTGCTGCTGTATAGAACCCTTTTCAAAAACGTTCTACATAGAACCATTTAAAGTACATTCTCAATTAATCTGAAGAACGCTTTCATGATGCAAAGCACCATTTAATCATGCAGAGCATTCTTTGAGTGTTCATGGTTCTATATAGAACCATTTTCTTTACTAAAGCACCCTTGAAGAACCATCTTTTGTAAGTGTGTACAGCGTACATGTACTATGTTATCTAAGGGACATTATGTACTGCAGTGAAGTAATGACTCATGCACATTAACTAGACATTTTTATCTCTAAGCTTACGCTTCCACACTTGAAATTAGATTTAGGACAAATAAAAATAGTGAAGCTGATGCCTAAATATGATCTGTCAATCATAAGCAGTCTATGAGCAGCTAAAACCATGTGTAACTGACCAAATCTTGCTTGCTTTGATGATGGAAAGAATGGGATGAGGGATAAATTAAACCTAGTTTTCATAAACCCAACTCCACACACATTTGGCCCACCACGCTAATATGTTTTAACGTTTCTGTCCAATACAGCTGCATTCTGGATTGAAGTTAGACAAATTTAAGACTTGTCCTTGTAATATCAGTGTAGATTGTTCTATATCATGGTATTGTGACATTTTCGGGTCTGAGCAATACACAGCACACTTACAAACTGAATGTGAACTTTGTGTGCAATAACAGTGTATTCATGAGGGACCCAACGATTGAGGCAAGGCCGTGCTTTGGGAGTACATAGGCCTTTGACATGATGCTTCTACAACTACGACAGCTTTTACCAGGAATTAGGCAAGAGTTCTACATTAGAATCTTCCATACTTATGTGACTATTAGGGTTGATCAGGACTTGGTTTCGGACTGTCCAGAGTGTTGTAGGTATTGCATGGGGGGGTGTCCCAATCCACTTCTTAAAGTGGAACTCTACCTTCTTTTTCAAATTTCTGCATAGTTCAGTGGTTGAGATAAAATAAAGTGAAGTAACTAAAATCATTCAGAGTAATTTGATATAACATGGTTTACTGTAGACATCCTTGCTGAGTCTTTACAGTGGTGGTGATGGGAACCAGGGTCACCATGTCTACAACATAAATATAGCCATTTTATTTACTATCCAAAACCACCAGTGAATCTACACAAATCTTTTTTTTATATGTAGTGTTGATAAATAATATATATATAACTTTGTTTATTTGCTAAGTTTAACATATTGGATAGTAAAGGATCATGTTAAATTCAAAAACGTGTTACATTCAGCAAATAAACAGTAATTGTTCATTAAAGTGTGCAGAGGTGTGTTCTTTGTAGAGAATGTGTTCATTTATTTTCACTTAGAAAATTAACAAAACGTCATTTCAGCAGGGGTGTCAGAAACCATATTGGCACATCTGTTTTTAGCTACATTAGCTTTATAGCTTCCAAAATGCACAAAGCAAAACATGGCTCTTCGATTACTTTTACGTGGCAGGAAAACGATCCAATCCATCTTTTTAACAGTTTTAAGTACAATCATGTCAAAGTTGATAAAGTACACAGATCTGACTACTATTTTGCATAGTACCGTGCAAAAGTCAGAGACCTTCCCTAATTTAATTTGCTGTCAAAACGGCCATCAAATATTTCATTTATTGGCATTCACACTTTACCTTTATTACATTTTATTCTTTTCAGAAGACTCACTTTCAGTTTTTCAGAAAAATCTGCATTGATATTTTTCCACACTTCCAAACTTCAAAGTTGGTTGCATGTTCTGCTTCTCACCAACCAAGTAATGCCAAACACATTTAGTGAGGTCTGGACTTCATGGGGTCCATTAGTCCATTATTCTGAGACCACCAGCAGCTTCTTTGTTTTATTTGCAAATTTTCTTCTATTTGCTAGATTTCTAACTATTGAGCTTGATTTTCTCCTCTCTCTCAAAGATAAAAGCATGATGGAGGCAGTTTTGGTGGTCTACCAGGTCCTGCAGGTGGTTGTTAGGAGTTCCATTTTCTCAGTGTCTTTAAACATTTTTTTCTTATGCAAGTGGATTATCTTATATCTAATCTCTTCAGAAATATCTCCTGAAAATGAATAACTTGTACTTAATGGCTGTCTGGAAACTAAACATTGAGTTGTCTCTGACTTTTCAGCAGTATAAAGGATATACTATATAAAGAATATAAAACTTTCATGTAGCGAAACATAAATGAGCATCAAAGAGAGTTAAGGGGAAGTTGTGTCACTTTAAAGGAGAACTCCAGTGTTTTTCAACGTAATCTCTATCTATTACATCTATTTCCATGTAAAACATCAGCAGAAGTAAAAGACCAATGAACCTTTGTAATACAAACCATAGGTGTTTCAGCATCTGCCCATTGACTTCTGTTGTAAGTGTGCCTCGAGACAATTATTCTATTCTTTTCTGAGTACATGGATTAATTGTCCTTGGTATCAACTGGACTATTGAGATGTGGCAGATAGAGATTGGTAACATATAAAATAACAACGACATCATCTGACATCCTTTTTCCCTTTAACTGTAGGTGTAATCAAATGATATTTTTTCAAACTTCTCTTTTTCAAAGCGCTTTTGATTTTGATCACGAACATGCCCATACTGAGTCTGAACCTGCCAGTGTCTGAGAGGGAACTGTGGAGGAGGCCATGACTGGCCTTTGTGCCTTGTAAGCAGTTTTGACCAGTGGAGGTCCAGTATGGGGGCAACACACAAAAAACTCTCTGTGGTGGAGCAGCTGCGTGAGCATTCAGCACAGACAGGAAGCATAGAGGGAGTGCAGACGTGTTGTTGAGGCCAATGGGACGTGGTGCTGATGGAAGTTGCTTGCAGTGCTAAACTAAAACCAGTTTTGTTTTCATTTATTATGATAGACATTTGAGTTTTCGAGACCAGGAGGATCTTTATTGCCAGCCCATCCATATACAGGTCCACAGCGGAATGAAATAATGTTCCTCCAGGGCCTCCAGCAACCAAGTAGTGCTAGTTAAAGAGGAATGCCATTGATTTTATTTTTAATTTCCATGTAATTACATTGTTAAAATGCAAACAAAGTTGGTCAGAGTGGTTTAATGTGAAATGCTCCATTCTAGAGAAAGCTTGCTAAATCAGATTACTTCTGAGTGGCAGTGATAGTAACCAGACGTCTGGAGTATCAAAGCCTCTAAAAGCTCCTGCATGGAAAAATAGTACATGAAAAAGTTACAAACACACTGTTTGGTGCCTGAGACATTGTTTTATGATAATTTTGAGAAGGGTTTTGCTTTTTATTCATTCATGGAGGAGGGATACATACTGGCTGTTGTAAAGCAAAATAGTCTCCAAAGCAAACTTATTTTTTAGCACTATTTTACCATCATCAACTTCACATCTGCAAACTCAGAGTGTAGGTTCATTAGTCATTTTGGATAGTAAATAAAATGGCGATATTCATGCTGCAGACATTGCGATCCCTGGTTTCTATTACTACCACTGTAAAGACTTCCGAGTTGGTAAGTTTCTCTACATTGGAGCATTTTACGTCGAATTTATACATGAAGTCATTGCTTTGCTACACAGTGGAAATGTTGCATCATTTACTTAACTGGAAGGCTTACAAATGCTTATGTCAGCTAATAGGCTGGATAACATCATCGTGACTTACAGATTTCATTATACTCCATATTCAATGAGAACATACAGCATACAGTTCTGAAATTATGTAATTGAAAAGATTTGGTCATGAAATGATAGAATAAAATGTGATACTTAAAAACCACAAAAATCAGACACGTCCATCATTTTTGTCTGAGAACGTCACAAAAAGCTTGTGGAGGAGATGCATAGCAGGAACAATTGTGTATGAATGTATAATTAAAGGGCCTGTGTCATACATTTTTAAATATATTTTATATTTTCTCACTTTTGTCCACTTAATGTTTTTATGCATTTTTATGTACCGAAAACAGTCATTCATTCTTACATGACCATTTAACAACCTCTGTGAATCCTTTAGAAATAAACAGGCTGATTTTGTTACTGTACCTTTCAGACTGATGTATGTAAATGACTTCTTTTTTGGCTGCCCTCATTCAAAAAAAGCAATCCAGACTGAAACACTGCTTATTAACTGGGGGCTAAACTGCTTTAGGCTGATTTGCTGGTTATATGAAAATGTTGGTTTTTGTGAAAACACAAAATTAATAACTACTGATTTTTTCAGTTTAGTTTCCTTACGTGCACTGCATGGTCTGGGACAGGTGTGCTCAATCCGGGTCCTGGTCCCACCACCCTGCAGAGTTTAGCTCCAACCCTAATGTAACACACCAGATCCAGGTAATCAAGGCCTTCAAGGACATATGACTATATGAGCCAGTAGTGTTGGATTTGAACCCTCCAGGGTGGTGGATCTTCAGGACCACTATTGAGCTCCCCTGGACTGGGGAGTGAACATTGTTTTAAAAGTTTATCAATATTTGTTTGATACATCAAACTTTTTTTCAGAAAAAAACATGGGTCCTTTAATATTTTGTAAATATCAGTTACAGTACAAATTAATTGTACACACACACATTTTTTAACCGCTTATCCCTCTGGGCCATGGAGGGATGCCATAGCCCATCCCAGGCAGGATGCACCCTGGACAGGTCACCAGTCCATTGCAGGGCAGACAGACAGACGTATACATTCACACCTAGGGCAATTTAGCATGTCCATCAGCCTGACAGTCGGACTGCTGGACTGTGGGAGGAAACCAGAGGACCTGGAGGAAACCCACGCAGACACGTGGAGAACATGCAAACACCACACAGAAAGGATCCTGGTCGCCCAGCCGGAACCCAAGCCCTTCTTGCTGTGAGGTGACAGCACTACCCACTGCCCATGTTTCTGACACACTGAACATTTCTAAGTACCTCAACTCTCTGTGAGGGAGAACATTCAGTACTTGATATGACGTGCGTGATTTGAACCTAAACCCAAGAAGAATGACTTACATATAGGCTGCTGGACAACTAGTGTTACATCAGCTCCTTTAAAGCTAAACTGTCTCCTTTAGTCCTATTCTAACTCTAGAGGTGAATTTAGACTGATGACTCAGTGAATAGAGTGGTCATGATAATGTTAATATGCTAATCACAGGCCTAGACGGGGTACTTAAAGGGGAACTAAATTATCAAGATTTCTGCATAATTAAATCACTAAGATGGAAGCAAAGTCATTAAGAGTGGTTTGATGTGAAATGTCCCCAGTCAGGATTGTTCACAGTGATGATGATAGGAACCAGATGTCTGAGTACCTCTAAAATCTCTCTCACAGAAAGTTATTACACTAAATGATCATGAGTACCAATTCATGCCCAATACATTGTTTTACGATAGTTTTGAAAAAGTTTTGGCTGAAAATGTATGTTTTAAAATACATGCATGCTAGAGGGTACATATAGGGTGTTGGAAAGCAAAATAGTGGCTAAGGAAAAGTTATTTCTTAAGATTTATCGCTATTTTACCATCATCATCACATACAGAAATACAAATGTAGTTTCACTGGTGGTTTTGGATAGTAAATAAAATGGCTATATTTGTGTTGTAAACATTGCAACCCCTGGTTCCTAGAGTGATGATGTCATGGCTGAGTAAAAAAGTATTTAAAGGGCCCATTTCTTACATTTTTCTTCTTTCTTTCCTTGAGGTCCACTTATCATTTGTGTGCTTTTATGTACCAAAAACATAAATTCATTTTACATGACCATTTTCCAACCTTTCTTTATCCCTTGAAATTAAATAGCTGTTCTTGTTCAGACGGATGTGAAATGAGCTCTGTTCTGATTGGCTGCCATTGGCTGTATTGTGGCCCATTGTAAAAACAGTCGTTGAAACACTCCTTATGACTCCTTATGCCATGTATGCATGCCAAAAAAATGTGTTATTTCCATAATATAGGCCCTTTAATATACTTTCAAATATGCAATTGTGGAGGCACACGAGGCACAAAGAGCAGGACAGCAGTTTGGAAATGAATGGGCTGCTGAATGACCATGTGTCATTCAGGCCATGTGTCATAAAATGCATCTCATCATGATTTTTCTGTGATAATACAATCATGTCACCTATATTTAAACACTTTTCTATTCATTTTCTCACCCTATGCCTGGGTTCGTGCGGCGCAGTGACGTCACGTCCCCTTTCACCCAGTTCCAGGCAGAGGCGAGGTTACTATCGGTCACTGAGAGAGAAAGCGGAGGAGGAGGACTTTTCTCGCTCCTTCTCTTCTTTCAGTCTCACAAAAGCAGTCCCGACGCATCCCAGACTGCTCCACTAAAAGAGGTTAAAGCGAACTAACAAACTTTCCCTCAATATATCACAGTTAACGTAAAAACATCGCTGAACGTTGAAGTTTCCGTAGCGCCTGCTGTCTAACGCTTTCCTAGTTAGCCTGCTACCAGCCTCGTCTTTCCGGGTTCTGTTTTGCTCGAATACTGTACATTTTAAAGCGGTGTGGGTTAAAATATAAACGAAAATAAAGTCAAAATTGCCATGCAAAAGTACAACCCGGTCAGTCGTGTCAGTGTTAAGGCGATAAGAGGGAAAACAGAAGAATACAGCTATTCATACGATGTCGCTAAGCTATTTTTAGACAAACTCACCCCTCCCCCCTTCTCTCCTTCAGCTCCTGAGGTTACTATCGGCCAAACTGCTCACTGATGACTGAATGGGGGAGCATTAAGCTGTTTTTCTTCTTCAAATCCACATTGTTTTGTGTACTGACCGTGAAATGCTCAATGTAGGCTAGCAGGCACAACTGAACGGCTTTAATCTAAAGTTAAAAGGCGAACAACACTTGCGTCCCTTTGGAAATATAATTGATGTGATTCACGTGAAATGGTTCATTGTAGAAAAACAAGAAAGAGTCAGATTTCTTTACACTGGTGTATAGGAACAAGGTGTCACAATGTCTACCACACAAATACATTTTATTAACTATCCAAAACCACAGGTGAACCTACACAGGTCTTCTGGGTGTTTATATGTAATGTTAATGATGGTAAAATAGTCTGGACTAAAATAATGGACTATTTTGCCCCACAAAGCCCTGCTAATATTCCTCCGATGAAAATAAAGTGATTAAAATACGTTTTAGACCACAGCTTGATCACAAAACTACCATTAATCAATGTCTCGGACATTGGCAGTGTATTAATTACGATTTCATATAATAACTTTATGTGAGGAAGCTTGTAGAGGAGGACGTCTGGTTCCTATCACCTCCACGGTGAACAGTGTATTTCACACCAAAACACTCTGAATGAATCTGTTCACATCTCAGCCGTTTAATTGTGCAATCGTTCACCTTTAGGGGGATGGGAGCAATAAAATGGATCTGAAGGGGGTCAAACTAGCCTGTATGTGTCGTAAATGAAACCGAGACAGTGAAGCTTGAAGTAAAGGAAGCCTCCGTCACCTGTTTTGTTTCAGTACTTCTTTTGTTCAGCCTACATTCTCTGCAAATGTAAGAACAAGCACCATGTGTCAGATTTAAAGGGGTTATTCTGGCTTTTCCTCTGTCAAAATGGTATATGTTCCGCTCGACATGCTGTATTTTACTTTTATTTTTGACGGTCGTCGTCGAAGTTGTTTTTTTTTCAGCGTTTTGCTGCATCGCTATAACCGAGACGCTTTCTTAAAAGGGCAACGATACTGCGCTGACGTAATGCATACAGGGAGATAGATCACATAGAGCGGGCCCCACCTGCTGTACATAGAATTTGTACTGCGACTACTTCTGCTAACTGTATGAGACATGAATAACATGAAAAATTTGTGTTTATATCTTCATCGATAGAGTTTTAAATATAGAATCTATCCAAGGATGGGTTAGTGACCAAGCAAGTAGGGCCACTACCCGGGGCCTTTGACCTCATGGGGCCTCAGAGTACAAGGCCTGGGGTGGCACATACCTGAAAAATACACTGTAGATTTAATATTACATGAACAGATAACTTTAAATATGTACAAATGACAAAATAAATTATTTTTTTTCTCATTCATGATTGTTATAAATGTCACCTGTTCCCCTTTTTATAATTATTAACTTTTTCAAATTTTTCAGGGCTTTTTTTTTTAGTTTGCTATGAGATGCTTGAGCCCAGGGGCCTGGTCCATTCCTGTATTTGTCCCATTGTTGCATATAAATCATGTTAATGTAACTCAATGAAAGCATATAATATGCTCTAAATATGCTCTGCATGCAACATAAAATGCACAAAGTAACTACAGTTTGATAGATTTGCCTTTAAGCAGTTACAAATCTAAAAGGTTTTTCTGCTGCATACTCTTATCTCATCACCATGCAGACATCGTCTTCTGTTTTGCTCATGATTTCCTTTTCTCATAGATTAAGCTATTCTACTTTGGTACATTGGGTACATTTCAAGTTCATCATGTACACTTCAATAAAACAACTAATGCTGTCTTAAAAACTGGTCATCACTGCAATGTAAAGTGGGCAAGACTTTATGTGCAAGAATTTTAATACCCTGTGTTGCAGAGTTGAAGTGCTCCTGATTCCACTCATGAACTGGTCATTAAGCCCTTTATGGGGCTGATCAGTTACCACAGGAACAGCACTACTACATAGGGTCAGTGTGCATCCTCTATTGGTCAGTGTTAGCACATCGTTAGAAATTTAGTCACATCATGATGTTAAAATTGTTCATGTACACCAACAGATTCCTAGGCTTCACAAGAAAAGTGTACGGTTTGAAAAGTACAAACCTTTAAGAGAATTTGTAGTTTACATACATTTATTTTCCCAAACAAATCCCTTACTCAGCATGTTTAACGGAGAATGGAGGGGCTTTGGGTGACTCCCTTCATTGCCAACTGGGCTCCCATACTGCCTACTCTAATGCACAGAGACAGTGGGCTGCAAAAACAGGATGCAAACATAGATCACATGGTCAGACAAAGGAGAAACCTCAAGGTTGTACATGTCACAGGCTGACTGGCAAAGTTTTGTCTGGCTCTTAATGTTTTGATTTCCAACATACTGTATCTAAACTACTTGGTGAACAACACCTAATAAAGCTGAAAACAAATAAACTCTGAGGCAAATAAACCATCCTAAGACTATAATCTGCTGTATTATGAACCACCATTTTATTGCTGATGTTTTTATTAAAGTTATCCAGTAAACTCGGTCCTGCTACTGGGCACTGGTTTACCCTTTAGCCTTTTAATTCAGGCCATTCAGCATCTTTGGTTATACTTTCACCAGATGTGAGGTTATAAACATACACTGTATGGCCAAAAGTATGTGGACACCTTACCATCATATTCCTATGTGAGCTTGTTGGATATCCCATTTGAGAGTACAGACACTGAGGCCTGGCTCAAAATCCATGTTCCAATTCATCCCAAAGGTGTTCAGTTGAGGTCAGGGCTCTGTACAGGCCACTGGAGGTCCTCCACACAAAACTCATCAAATGTCTTTATGGAGCTCGCCTTGTACACAGGGACACAGCCATGCTGGAACAGGATAGGGTCTTCATGAAACTGTTGCCAAAAAGTTGGAAGCATATAATTGTCCAAAATGTCTTGTTATGCTGTAGCATTGACATTACTCTTCACTGGAACTAAGGGGCCCAAACCCTGAAAAACAGCCCTAGCACATTATCCCTCCTTCACCAAACCTAACTGCTGGCACTGTGCATTCTCCTACCTGGTAGGTAGCGTTCACCTCTCATCTGCCAAACACAGATTCGTCCATCAGACTGCCAGATAATTAAGTGTGATTTGTCATGTTTCTATTGCATGGCATTGCACATAGTGATCCTAGGTTTGCGTGCAGCTGCTCATCACTTTGTGCAAATGCCCACCAACTACAATTCTTTAATATTTTAAAATGTATTCATGGGGGAGGTGTACATAGGGGTGCTATAAGGCAAAATAGTCCCCAAAGAAAACAATTATTCTCATTTACCACTATTTTACCATCAACGACATTACATATAAAAACTCAGAAGACACATGGAGGTTCACTGTTTGCTGGAACACAAATTAAAAGGGCTACATTTGCATTTTATACATTGCAACCCAGGGATGCGAGAAGATTTTAAGCAGCATATATGTGGCATGAGTGATGCATGCAAAATGATTTGTTTTTTTCCAGAATTTACATTAAACAGAATGTGTCATACTGCGCTATAATGAGGCGAGAGACGACAATATATACATATAACTGACATGTCCTATCTCTGCTCTTTTATTCTGGATGAATATGAAAAAAAGGGGAGACCAATCAGATTGTTGATGTGTGACACACTCACAGTCACACTTTTTTGTCGTTTAACACAGGAAAGCGCACTGAGAGAGCGATATTACAGTTGAAAAAACGTTTTTATTACATTAGATTTTTATATATTTTTTTACTGTTTAACAAAAGTATTAGGCTGCACACACTTTCTCTCTTTGCACCCACCTGTGTTTTAGTGATGTAGCCAAGGTTCTCTAGGGAAGCGATTCGGCTCACTGTAATGAAAACACAGAGATAACTTAAATAGTGCACAGCTTCTGCAGATTTTGAAAATATGTACAAAAAAAAAAAACAGAAAAATGCCAACACCTTTCTAAAAGAAGCACAGAAAACTTTGCTACGCTTACATTTTCAAAAAGTTAAGATCTCTGTGTTGAAATCTTCCAGCACCCCTGAAGCAACCCCCTAGTTCACCACCACTGTGAAGAAATCGAGTTGTACGTTTCTCCTGAATAGAGAATTCATACTGAGTAACTTTGTTTACATCTGAACGATTGAATTATGAAGAAACTATAATAAAATACTAAACGAAACAATCATAAAAATCACAAACGTTTCTATGCGTTTTTTTACGTTTTACGTTTTTCTCCAGACAAAGAACGTCATGCTGCAGCTTGGTCGTTGCCCCTTTAAGAGCTGTTTTGGGTTCGCACGTGCTCCTCTTCCACGGCGGGAGGGGGGGGGTAACACACACTCGGCTCGCGTTTGACCGAGAGTTACCTCGCGCTCGCTGCTCTTAAAGCGGCAGCGCAGCTCGCGCTATAAAAGAGTGGAGAGGCGAAAAAAAGTACAACACAAACACAGCGCAGAGAGCCGAGAGGAGCATAACGGTTCGAGTAGACAGGCCGGAGTCTGAGGAGGCTGAACTTCTCCTCCATTCTTTCTCTGAAGGAACTACGGTTTATGAAAAGAAAAAGTAGCAGCTGAGGATCGAGGGTGAGTGGAAGCGTTTCTTGGGGGATTTTTCCCCTTTTCTATCGAAATGACGCTGAGCTGTTAAGTTTTGTAAGTTGATGAAATGTGGTTGTCCCGTGTTGACAGGTGCCTTTTAGCTCAGCGTTCATGTTTAGTCTGCACGAAAAACGTTTGTTCGGTAGGTTTTCTTTGTCAGGAAGGACTTGTGGCTTTCAGCTTTGTTTTGATGAATTTCTTCAACTGAGTAGCTATAACTGTGACACATACATTAGGACATTAAGTCAATTTTCTTCACTGATAGGGATTTTTTTTCACACTTTCTGTGGTAAAAGATGCTAAATTGAACCGAGCTTCTCGTTCGAGTTTTCCCGTTCCACCTTAAATGGTGCAGCAGTCGAGCATCTATCTGTCCGTCTCCTTTAGCTGCCCACAGAGTTGAATTATCATCTTGCAGCGTCGAATTAACACGAACAGCGTTAAAATCGCACTTGCGAGTCCATTTGTGTCCGTTTGCTGGACCTATTTGAGTGTTGACGGTGTTAAAGCAACACTGGGGATTTTTGTGCTGTGAGGAGTCTTGAGCGAAATGACCGAGAGTAACCTCCCTCTCTTTCTCTCTCTCTCTCTCTCTCTCTCTCTCTCTCTCTCTCTCTCCGCAAAGCTACCCTGAAGTTCAGCTGTATCCTGTTCACATGAAGCTTAATACAAGCACGCTCTTTCTGTCTTTCTTTTGTTACATATATACATATATATTACGCATTTATTACATATGCGTAACACAAATTGACCAGTTATTGTCGTTTTAGAGACTCAATGGTAAAGTCACCGTTAATCGAATCTAATTTAATTTAATTGTACACACTTTTCATTTAATTCCAGCTCAAATCAAAGGGTTCAGTCAACACTGGATGTCAATAAAACTATAGATGTTCATTCAGAACTGTTCAATAGGCTGCATAAGAAAACAATGGGACAGAACAAAGAAACATGAATAACGCCTAATTTTTACTCAAAAAACGAATGAGCAGTGTGTTCAATTATCCCTGTTTTCTCACACTCATCCTCTTTTCTGCGCTCCAAAGTGACTGGCATCAGTTTAACCGCAGTCAACGCTTTGTCTGCTGCCAACTGCGTTCATCACATCTGTTAGAACAGGACACATCGTCCACATTTCGTCTACAAGCAGCAAATGGTCGTTTAGACTGCCAGTGAAAAACCACGCTCATATAGGCTGTAACCCCATTGTGGACCACAACAGCAATGCGAACAAGAAAAGTGATAAACAAGAGGAAAAAATGCAGTTCCGCCAGAGCACCACTAGAGGGCCTATCGCCATTATACCGTGTGGTCATGCGATTCGCCTTTGAGTTCAAAGAGCTGCAGGGTAAGAAGAAACAGACCCCTCTTTATTCTGTCTTTTGTCCGCTTTTTCTGTCCGCACTGGCCATCCAGGAGCAGTCATGGGTGGCAGGTGGATTTATGCCTGCTCTTCTACAGAAGATATGTCATTAATCATTCTTTCATGAACCAGGAGGTCTCTGGGTTTGCTCTCTGCAAGTGTTTTAAAGTGGACATAAAAAGGCTGTCCAAATGCTACCAGTGACCACACACCGGCTATCCTGTGCAATGCTAACCTGACAGCTTCCATTTCAAGGAAGGGGCAGGGATGCACCATCTGTCACCTTCATTAGGACTGTGTTATCCTGGTGGAAGGTGGATTACAGTGACCATAGCCGTAAACATAACTAAACTATCTCTGGTTATATTATATGTAAACTATTGAAAATTATATTCCTTTGTATGTGTGTATATATATATATATATATATATATATATATATATATATAGTTGTCCTATATTAAATACAATTTTAACTAATTTTAACTAATAGACCAAAAAAGTAAAAAGTATATATATATATATATATATATATATATATATATATATATATATACATATATATGGAGTTGTAATAAACAAATAAACTTTTTACTTTTTTGGTCTATTAGTTAAAATTTCATTTAATTTTGGACACAATAAAAACAAACAAAACAGAACAAGAACAGAAAAAAGAGAGAAAGTGATAAAATAGTGTAATATAGCCATATTGATAAGCCAGTACAGGCATAAATAATACATATTAAAACCTCGAATATTAAATTATTTACGTATTTTACACCATTTACACAAAGCTGCCCCTAGCATTGGATCAACTTTTTCTTATAAATAGACCTATAAAAATAATCCAAAATTGCCTAGAAGAAAATCTCATTACATTAAAGATTTTTGTTACATTAAAGTTGCCATTTCATTCACATTTTGTGATGACATACATAAATACAAGGTAAACTAAAATAAATCCATAAATCCAATAGACCAGGGGTGCCTAGACTTTTTGTTTTTGGTGTTGTGATTATACAGGTAATGATCAAGACTTTAATAAGCTGAGGCAGGTGCGCATGAGGTCGTTTTTTTGTCTTATGTAGTCAGTATTTTAGCTGCGTTTAAATATAAACCTCCTGTGGTTTTTCTGAATGTAGCTGTACAACTTGCTTTATTAACCGGAGCATGTGTGGGTGGTCTTCTGGCTTCGAATGTTTACCGGTTCTAAAGTCTCTGTTGACTTTTGTGCAACATTGTGCTGGTGCAGATTTTGGATGCAGTCCCATTTCTCATCTTATAAACTCTCTTTAAGATAAGGGTGGCGTGAGTTTTGTCCAGCAAATAGAAACGTCTAGCTTCTACTGGGTGGCTGCATGAAGCGTATAGTTAGTTTAGCATCGTGGCCCATTCGCAGAACTAACAAAGCTTTTCTTTTGGTCATTCTTGTCTTTGCAGGTCCAGAGAGGTGGCACGGACGGGCAAGATGGCCGTCTCCACTCAGTTGGGTTTGCTGTTGTGGAAGAACTTCACCTACCGACGGAGACAGACCGTAAGCTCAAACCATCATTATCTCTCACGTTAAAAGTTGTTTTATCTTCTGACTTTTGAAAACTACTCCCATGGCTTTAAGTAAGCAGTGCTCTAAAGACATTATAAAGGATTAAACTCACATGGAGATCAAACATTGACTATAATGGTAAAACATTCATCACTGTTCTGCACACTTTATACTTTGGACATTTGGATTTGAATCAGTGGTGTCTTATTCAAACCACTGTCTAAAACTTCTTGCCTACATTGGCACAATCTACCAAAGTGCAAATCAACAGTTTGGAGTCTGTTTGGAGAATGTTTTTAATAATATGAAACTCAATTTGATTGCAGATAAGTGTAGGAGAATGTAGGAGAAGGTAGATGTGTTCAGATTGATGAGCACTGAAAATGAAGAAACAATAAAAATAATATCTAGAATGTTCAGAATGCCTTGTCTTTCAAAAGTGGTGATCAAACCTTGAGACAAAATTATTGTAAATAGATAAATACAGCATATGATGTAGTAGGTTCTTGATGCTTCCAAAACAGTTGGAATATTGAATACATGAACATCTGAAAATACCTTTTGGTGTCTAACTTTGGCTTCAGGGCAAAAGTTCATTACACTTTTGTGATTGCTCCACTCAAACACACGTGATTCTACTAACCAATTCATGACCAAATTTAGCATTTTTAGAACATATACTCCAAACTTTGTCTTGGAGGCCAGTTTAGAAGCATCTGCTGAGGGTTTGGGGGCCTACCAACAGATGTAGAGGGGCAGCTGGGAACAAACTCTCATAATGAAAAGAGGATTGTCTCAAACAGCTGATGTTTCAGGATCATCTGCCACCCCACAAGCTCCCACATTACTGTTGACCCCCTTCAGACCCAAAAGGCCCCCTTTAAACTGTTTTGTTCACGTGTGGAGCTTGGCATGTTTTTTTGTCCAGTTGTTTACCATTTCTTTGTGTTGCAGCAATAATGTAGCAACGTAGACAAAAGAAAAACATTCTTCAGGGGCATCAGCAACACAGAAACGTGCCTCATACAAAATGGCTGACAAGGCTTTAAAAGGACCGAAACACTGTGGTTTTAACCACAAGGCAGAGAATAATGACAGTCATAGGCAGAGCAAAACCAAAGCGTACCTTAATTCTGCTTTGTAAGATGAGTAGACTTTATTATTCAAACAATGACATGGCTATTAACTAAAGACAATATGCAGAATTACTTCAGAGTTTGACTGAATATATGCTTTTCACAATCTTAAAGAGATTTTGATCGAAAGGCTTATGTGTAAATGCTTTGAATTTACATATATCCTATCGCAAGTAGCTCCAAATTGCAGCTGCTTTGAAGAATTTAACATGTTTAAATTTGTTTAACGCTGTTTTGCTCAATGCATAATTCCATATGAGTGATTTAATAGTTCTTATGTCTTCACTATTATTGCAAAATGTAGAAAACTGTAACAATAAATGATTTGTGGGTAGTGTAATTGATTTGATTGTGGTCCATTTATAGCAGGAACATCAAGTGTTCGCTCTATGTGTGTGTTAAGCTAAAAACAACAGCAATAGACATCCATAGCACCCTGCAAAAGTCAGAGACCACCCTATATTTGTTTAATTTCTAGTTAAAACCATTAGGTACTATTTTTTCAGGAGATACTTCTGAGACAGTATAAGATATTCCACTTGCATAAGGAAGTGTCCTTCTATTTTGAAGACGACACAACACTATGGGCCTCAAAGGATGTGTAGCTGTCAAGAAGCTGTTACTGAAAAAAGGAAATGGACAAAAAAGAAGAACATTTGCAAAAAAACTTTGGAGATGTGGAAAAATAGCCCTCAAGTTCCTTCTGTGACCTGAAAACAGGCCTCCTGAAAACAATGGAAGCTGTAATAAAGGCACAGTGCAGACACATTAAATACCAAAAAAAAAAAGAAAGTTGAGGCTTCTCTGTAATTTTCTTTGAAATGAATGTTTTCTGTTTTTTTCCTAATGCTGGAAAATGAATAACTTGTACCTAAAGGCCGTTTAGACTGAAAATTATATAAATGAAGGGTGGCCTCTGACTTTTGCACAGTTCTCTAAGAGCAAGAGTGCACCAGAAAATGCATGAACAAACAGAAGACACTGTCAATTATCAATGACTCTTTCACTTCAGTTTTGGGCAGCTGCGTGACCAACCTTGGAAATTCTCAGTTCTTGAAAGATCATGTACAGAAACTGCAGTCATGCACGAGGGCTGCACGATATATTGTTTGCTAATTGTTCAGTATCCATACTGGCCTTTGACTTCATTATACAAATAAGGTTTCTAGCCAGTCAGTGTTTTGCTCTTCATGGTGAGAATCCTTACCAGTCACAGTTCCAGATGAGTTTCTGTGTTTGTTTTGATGAATCAGGGCATCAGACCAATAAAAGCCAACTGTTTTGGACAAAGTACTGCACAGCAATCTTTAACCATCACATTTTTGATTCAGCAATGTTTTTAAATATATTGCCAGGCTTATCGCAATCACAATATGTAGCAGTGCTTATTATTCATGTTAGAGAAAGATTTTTGTGCACAGGTAAAATATCTGAGCACATCAGCCAAGATCAGTAGACTTTATATGCTAAGATAAGACCAAAACGATTTAACCTGAGAAAGGCAAAACAGTCATGTCTCTTTATTCTCTCACAGATCCAGCTGCTGATTGAGATCGTGTGGCCCCTCTTCATCTTTTTCATTCTGATATCCGTGCGACTCCACTATCCTCCGTATGAGCAACATGAATGTAAGTGAACTTTGACACACAATGGAAATCGAAAATCAAATGTGCTCTGTTCCAGAACTTTCTGCCCACTTCCAGTTCCTTTCTTGACTTGTAATACATGAATTAAGGATCATGAGAACTAGTCTAGTCACAAGCTTTTGATTGTATCAAAATCATGTAGGTTTGTGGTATCGCGCTGCACAATATGATTTTGCTTCAAATAATAAGTCAACAGAATGTGAAATGTATTATGTTTCTGTTTACTTACTATTAGAAGTTGAATGACCGCAAAAATTGAAGGCAGTCAAGTTACTTACTTTTTTAAATCAAAACATTGAATCGTTTTTTACAGTGTTGACAAATGAATACGCCTTACATGTAGGGAATATGCATAAACATTCTCATTATGAGCTTGTAAAATATTATGAGTTTATGCAACCCATTTGTATATTCATTTTAGCAGCTGAAGTTATCTTGCTGCACTGGCAGATATTTGTAGTTAATTGTACTTGAAAAAAGCAAAACTTGTAATAAAAATTTAATTTAAGATAAATAAAATATCTCAAAATAGGTTAAAAAATCATTGATGTCATAGCATGATCTTTTAGATAAAATACATTTGCCTACATTTCACTTGCCAAGATATTACATCATCAAAACTTCTTGCTAAATAGCAGGCAGCAGCTTTTATTGTAGCCAAATAGTTAGCATTTCTTAACATGATGGCATGTCATAAGCTCATTAGTTAAAATATCCAATAAAATGATCTGTAAACAGAGGACTAAGTAAAGTGCCACATATTTTGACTCTTTATTCTTTATCCACATATGTAAACAAGTTGGAAGTGAACTTTGTTTCATCTCTTGTAGAGATTTCTGTCTTAGAATAAACAAGAATATGACTTTCATGACTCTGTAGTGATACAGATCAAATTTTTTACCTTCGTAAACAGCCAGACATGCCCCTTACTGCGTGATGTGAATGCTAGATTACCAAATTGTTCCTGCTTATGAACTGTTTCTAAGTTTACCACCAGTGACTGCAAGCAATGTAGGTTAATTTACCACTGACCCGTTTTCCTATGCTGATTTGACACAGTATTGAGTATAACCTTTATTTCTGTGGATAAAAATTCTGCAGAAATCAAATGAATAGGTCATGTAGTAGTTTTGAAATTGCATGAGCAGGTCACCTGAATAAATGTAAAAGTAACTAAGTAATGTATAAGCAACTAAGCAATTGAGTTTAAATGACTAGAATAATGACTCAGCCGAATGGTCTTGACAAGGTCGGCATGTTTTTTATTTGCATTAGCCTGAACTTGTAGTATTTGCATCGAGCCTAGTTGAACCATAAATATTTGCTTTTGTGTGGAAAGTGACCCCAAGGAGGTCAAGGTGCCAGAGCAGCTCCAAGAACAGTATGGAATTACATGTGATGCAGTAGCCCTGAAATATGCTTCCAGGAGTGTTTACCTATTCTCTGCGAATTCTGTGTTATGGCCTTGGAACTTCCAAAATTCTGATACACTTTTTTCTTTTCCACTAGCAGTGATCGAATTATATTGGAACCAATGATAATTTTAAAAAGAACAGGTAAAGTACTGAGCAAATGTCAGAGACCACCCTTCAGCTATTAAATGCAAGATTTCAGTCAAGTCAAGTAATACATTTGCATAAGGAAGGAGAAAGCCAAAGAAAAAAAGTGGAAAAACAAGAGTTTCCAAAATTGGAGTCCAAAAAATCATTAAAAGTTACAGAGCAAATAACATCCATGCAAGACTTGGTAGACCACCGAGACTGTCACCATCAGATAAACAGTACATAAATCTTTCATCTTTTAAAGAGAGGAGAAAATCAAGCTCCATTCTTGCTTCAGATCTGAAAAAATCCACAGGAGTTTTTGTCTGTCCTTCCGCTGTAATTAAACAACTCAGCATATGAGTTTAAAACCTCGTGCTCAGTAAAAGCTGTCAAGGCGCCATCTGTAAGAAAGGCAAAGGGTATTAAAGGATATTTGATTAATAAAGGCCAATAAAAGTGTATTTAGTTGTTGAGGTTTCTGGGTAAAATATGTATTCTCTGTAAAATATGTTTTCTGTTTTTCTCCTGATGCTAAAAAAAAGTAATAAATAAATAAATGAAGCATGGTCTCTCTTTTGCACAGTACTGTATATTACATAGAGAACGTGACCTAACAGAATCACTGGTTCACTGTTTTGTATTGTTTTTCGTGCTAACACCTGCCTATGGGATGAGATTCACCCACCTCTGAAATGTAAATAATCAGTGTAACAGAGTTTGTACACAGTGTGCTCAGCTCACTGTACACAGATGACTTCATAGGCCAAGTCATTGTAAAAAAAAAACAAAAAAAAGAAGTCCATCACCTTATTAATCTTAATGCACCTGACATACCTTGGCTAAATTCACCTACTAAACTAGGCCAGAATGGCTCTTTTTGGCTTCAAAACAACAAGGAGCTTCGTGTGTAGCTTGAACTTGATGAACTTGATAAACTTGTTCAGGTCGGAATATAGTGAAATTATTTACTTTGGCAGTCATGTTCCTGATAATGTCTTTCAGTGAGTGGGGTAGATGCCAAAGGAGGATAGTTTTCTGTCACTTTCTGAGTAATATGAGGCAATATGGTTTAAACATTAAGCTTATTGTGTTGATGATTTTTTTATTTTTTTATGTTGATGTTTTAAAGGTGTAAAAAGGGTAATGATCTTTGTTTAATTATTTTAGAATTGATTCTAATTGATTACAATAATATTCGAAAAAAACATAATAAATAAAAACCAGACCTTTATTTGTTTGTTTTATTGTCTAAATTCCACTACTTTGAAAATAGCTCATCCAGTCACATTTGTAAATTCAGTGCAGCTCCAATTGTAATAGTGAATTGAGACAAAATAATGAAATAAAATGAAATAATTGTGAAATTTGAGAGTTTAAAATACAGTGAATTGCATCCTAAAGAGCCAAAATGAAATTGAATTGTGATAAAATTTGACATTTCATAACGCCTTGAATCACTTTATCAAGAATTGTGATCTAATTGAATCATTGTGTGCAGAGACTTCAGAATTCATTGAATCATTTCCTCAAAATCTAAGTGAATCTTGCAAAGCCAGATATTTCACAATTCATCAAATCATTTTCTAAAGAATCTTCATTAACTTTTGTTTTCAGAGATTTAAATTCATATTGTTTTGGATTCTATGATGACTGAAAGTTTCTTTCCCCCTCTTAGGCCATTTTCCCAACAAGGCCATGCCTTCGGCGGGCACTCTACCATGGGTGCAAGGCATCATCTGCAATGCTAACAACCCTTGCTTCCGCTATCCCACTCCTGGAGAGACGCCTGGGGTGGTGGGCAACTTCAACGACTCCATGTAAGCCCTCCATAATCCATGCTTTAATAATAATTTCAATTTGTATTCATTTCAAGTGCAGTCAAAATGGAGCCTTTTAAGTCATAAAATGGTACCTCCCACGGCACACGTAGCTTACAATTTGAGTTCGCCCATGACGTCAAAGCAGCATATGATTTCCAGCAAAAATCTCAAAATGAAATGGAGATGGAAGCAGTAAAGTAAACACATGGAAAGTTCCTCTGAAGCTAAATGAGCGTAATTAGACAGCGTGGTAGTTTAAAGTAACTGTAACTGACTCTGTCTCTGTATCTCTTACAGAATCTCCCGGCTGTTCATTGATGCCAAGAAAATCCTCCTTTACAGCCAAAACGACAAGAGCTTTGAAGGGTACAAGGGACTCGTCAGGGCCCTTAGAAAACTGCAAAGGAACACTGCGGGTATGCCAATATTTTCCTAATCTCCACATGCCTTGCCTTATGGCTTTTATTTGGAGGATTACTAGGAGTTATCTTGTGAAAACCTGCTAGCCTCAATACAGGGTCCTACGTTCTTAGTATGATTTAGAGTTTCCAAACAAGAATGCTTAACATCATGGAAGACAAGGGTGAGCAATATGATGATCTGCTATAGTTATCGCAGTATGTCACGATTCACTTTTTACAGTCCCACCTCACACTTCCCTCACCAGCTCTAGTGCATTATCAGACCATGCCCTGCTCTGGGCAGCATTAGATAACTTGCTTGCCCTGTACATGGGGTTAATAAAAGGGGAATATGTGAGGCCCACATCCTCCCAGAGCTGGCAGTCGATCACTGTATCTGTCTGCGCTGTTTGAAGACACCAGGGGCGTCTGTGTCTGTTTCCTGTCTCGCTTCCTGGTTTTGTGCAAACATTCTAAAATATGCTGCGCAAATTAGAATCTGATCAGCATGTACCAAGATACAGTACACTGAAAAAATGCATTGAGTTCATTTGATTCAGCGCAGTTTTGTCATTTGTTTTGCTTACTTTTGTCAATACATGTGTTATATATATTTATTTATATAGAAAATGTGTGCCCATTTGAATGCATGTCCTGTATCATGGTGAACATGTTGATAGTAGCATTTTATAACTGTGCCATTTTATATGCCAGATAAACTATTTTAATAAGTTAACTATTCTTTTAACAATAATGAACAAAGACAGAAAGACAATTATTAATTGTTTTCCATTAACATTATGTTTGCATACGTGACATTTGTGTACAGTCCCAACTGGCGTGGGTTTATAGAGTGCAATGGCCTCAAGGTCTTTTAAATAGCATGGTGGCATGATACATGATGGAAGAATGCACAGATCCATAAACATCTTTTCACCAGCTACAGTGTTGTTGACAAGAGCCATTTTCAGGACTTGACATTGGTCTTTGTCAAATTCAGGTCATTACTGTGTAGATTATTTCCATTAGAGGCCAAATAACTGAATGAGTACAGCCCAGAGATTCTCTCATAGCAACTGTCACAAGGTTGGGCAAGGCTTTACAGAACATTAGCAAAAATCCCATTAAACTTTATGAGAAATTGTAGTACACTCAGACTTCATTAGAATGCAAAGGGTATTTATCTTGTATGCGTGTGAGGGTCACAGTGATAGGATAGATCAAGTGCAGTTTTTTGTGTGGTGTAATCCCATCCTGCCTTACAGTAGACATTCATGAATCGTCTACAAACCTTTTAGAGACTCTGTGTTGTTTATCTGTGTATGTTGAGATGTAAATAATTCCACCTATGTTTGAAGGGTTTTGATCTAAAACACATTATAGGCCACTATAATAACTATACTTTCTTGTTTTTTTTTGATAGCATTGTTGGTTGGGAGTGGGCATACATAAAAGAAATATCAATATTCTGACCAATGCCATCTTTATTACAGAAATAGAAGTGTGTTTTTTTCTTTATGCATTAGCTGTTGTTGTTTAAAAACTTGTTATATCCAAAAGTGTTACAAGTGAATGTACAGCATTTTGAATTGAAGCTCTTCAGTTGTCTCAGTACAGTTTATTAATATAGCTTTATTAGCAGTGGGTGATATAGCAAAAATGTAATATCATGGACACATTTTCTCAATTCATGATACGCATCATGATATTTAGTTTTTCCGTGGTTTGATAGTTGAAACAGTAAAACAAGCCCCAGCAGTGCCACATAAAAAAATAATAAAAAATAAAAACGATAAATACAGAGATTTTTATTGAATCGACAGCTGAAGGTGGTAAATGTCTTGATTACATTATATAAAACAATACTCAGTCTATCCTAAGGCTGTGACCATTCACACATATATAAAATAAATATCATTTCATATTAATAATGCACACTAAATATATGTATTTCGACAAAAACTTGTGCTACAGCTTCTCATTAGATTGTATAGAATTTTTATCAGCGTTCAGCAAAGCTTGTCCAACTTTGCAACAGGGGCTACAAAAGATCGCTTTTGTGGGCGGAGACTGAATAGGCCAATTCATGACTTTGCCTTCGTATCTTGTCCTAGCACTAAGAGTTGGAATATTATGTAAGGCAGGGTTTAATTTTGTCATTTGAATACATTTGATATTTGATTTTGCAATTTGGTATTTGATGGTCAATGATGGGACACACGAACACCCACTTTTAATCAAATATATGCAAATGAAAACGTCTCACACACACACACTATAGGCAATCTACACGTCCTTTTACTCGCTGCCTTTTGTTCCTCTGCTGCTTTGGTGCAGGTTAACTAATTTCCGGCTTTACTTTAGGCCAGTCTTTTCAGGCAGTCGCCTGTTCCTTTTTCAGTTTCTTTGAAAACGGTCCAGCAAAACTCGATGACCCCTTCAGTTCATTGTAACATTTCCATGCATGCTTGCACAAGACCTGGCTCTACACAGCAGGATGCTGCCTGTCATTAGTCACTCTCTCTCCACTAAGCTGATTTTACTGGACAGCATTTGTGTTGGGTTCATCAGATGTTTTTAAGTGTGCTTCACTAAGTTCCATTCACAGGTTTTGACACTCAGGCTTCAGTATTTAGTATTTAGTCCAAGGTTAAAGGTACTGTTTGCTCAAATAAAGCTAATGTTGCTAAAAAGGATCGAAAATGGATAGCCATCATATAGCACTGTGGTAATTATGCTAATTAGTGGCTACTAACTTCCGTTCATTGCTAGCCACATTAACATGTTTGGTCATATTCGATTAGCCAATCAGAGCACTAAAGGATTACAGAAGTTGCATAGCATGGGATGTTGTGGTTTCAGCTCTATTTAACTTGGTGTTAAGTGTTAGAAAGCATGCTGGGAGTTGTAGCTTTCTACCTGGTGCTGACAGATCTTAATTAATGGCCCCAGAGTGGGTTTTGTTTGCTCCTGAGGCCTACTTTGCAAAGCGTGCAACACCTACATACCTTCAACACCTAGAGAATTAGCATGCCCCCGAGGGCCAACCTACAGTTAAACATTTCCCCTTCTTCCAGATGGGATTTCTGCTGAAGACATTCGCAGAGGTCTATATGAGTTCATTATAGAACAGTGCAATAATTTTAAGTTTAATCATTTAAAAGAAATCAGAATCAGAATCAGGATCAAGCTTTATTGGCCAGGTATGCTTACACATACAAGGAATTTGGTTTTGGTTACAGGAGCTCACAGTGCACAGTATCAAACATTTACATGTAGTGAATAAAATAAAATAAAATAAAATACAATACACACACACACACACACACACACACACATCATCTTAATGCTTATCCTACTGGGTCACGGTGGGGTGCTGGAGCCTATCCCAGCTGTCATTGGGCGGAAGGCAGGATACACCCTGGACAGGTCGCCAGTCCATCGCAGGGCAAAATACAATACAATAAAATAAAATAAAATAAAAAAACAATAAAATAAAATAAAACATGCATTCCTACCATCACTCACGGATACACACACACACAGTCATACCTGTAACCTTTACATTGTGCAAAGTATGGGTCTGAAGTTAAATTCCAGCCTGTCTGTCTATCTGACATGTCTGTAGCAATCACAGTATGCTACAGGTGCTGCAGATTGAGATTAATTGAAAAGCGCCATGCTTTAACAAGTATTAGAGAAGACATGGCAAGCCTATATGAAAGGCATATTGATATTTTTGACCTGTTTCTGAATCATCTAGCTAGTTTTTGAGCGTCCAGATTGTGAAGCACATCAGTCGCAATTTCTGCAATTTTTTCAGTCTGCAATTTGAATCACCATCAAAAAACTTCTTATGTGTGAAACTGGCTTTACAATATGCTTTTAAAAGTGCCTTTTCTGGTTCATAGCACTGGCACCACAACATACAGGCAACACCAAAAGAATGTTATGTGAGCTCCTTCCTGGACCTAAGATGTTAATATTGCACAAAGGGGAATGACCGAGAGTAACCTCTGAGGGGAAGAAGGCTGACTCAATCTGGTTTACACTGACAACACTTCTGGAACGTTCTGACTCACTAAACACAATGAGCACTGTTAAGAGGGCCTCGCTTGCCCTCACTCTCTCTCTCCCCTCTGTTTATCCTTGCTATCATATAGCAATATTGTTCATGCTTTGGTATATGTGGACACTTTTTCTTGTGATTACTGCAGTGTCTGTACCACATATGTTACCTGTTTCTGTTTTGTAGCAGAGTTAGCCATTTTTCCTGTTTGTCACATTTCTTCCACTCTGTATTAAATTACAGAAATGATTATTTATATATGAATTACAGCTGTCACTATTGATTGCACACAGCAAAAAAGGGTTTAGCTGGACTGTAATAAAGCATAGTTTTTCTGAGATGCCATAACACTTTATTGAAGTAAGATACACTATATAGTCTTTAGAGGTTACTTCTTCACGTGCCTTGTTTGCCTCGGTCTATTTCTAAGTCCTCACTGCTGATGGGAACACATGTTTATGATGCTCTGCACCAAACAGGAATTCAGTGTCAGAGTATACTTTACATACAATTGCCTGTTTCACCTCTTTACAGGCCCTCATTTCATTGTTACAGCAAAGGATGGTGCTATTAATGATATACAAGCAGTAGAATAATAGCAAAGCAATGCATTTTAGATTCCATCCTGGCACAGGAACGCTATATGTACTTTTGGTAGATGGTGCCAGGCATCAGTTTGTGTTTTGGCACTAATGAGGGCAAACATGGAAGTTACTGAGGGGTTGTATCCACACCAAATTCCTGACCAATCAACAAACATCCACATGAGAAGTATAATAAACTGTTACAGTGTCAGTTAAACCAAATGAAAACATACAATGTCACAAAAGCCTAATCTCTGGTGTGGATCAAATTAACTAGGTGTGAAAACAGGTAAAAAGACCTCTTTAAAAAATAAAAACGACTGTGTAGGCTGTTAATTAGCTAATAATCTCAGCGTCATGCTACCAATCATAACATCATTGTTATAACGATCATGGCTAAATCATTGACTGATCAATTTTAATCTAAATCTTTTTAAACTGAGTAATAATTGAGTGATCATTCCTAGTATGAATCATGACTAAAAAATATGCAGGCTGTTAGTGAAATTGTATTTTGTTGCCTGAACACCTAGTTATTTTGTTTTTATGACCCCAAAATGGCTGCGTAATACCATTACGTAACCATGTTCCGATAGATTATTAGATAAATGCCATGTGAGGATCTTGAACATGATAATGACCTTTTCTGTTTAACCCTCAGTAATAATTTTATTTGTTTTGGCTTGCAGCTTTCAAGCTGAAGGACTTTCTCCGAGACAATGAAACCTTGTCCGAGTTCCTGGAGAAGAACGCAACCCTGAGCAAACACGCTGTGCAGCAAATAGTGGAAGCTGACATCAACCTGGAGAAGGTAAGACAGCTGTTGTTTCTTTTGTTAAACATTGCCTCAAATAGTCACATTAAATATCAGCACAGGTGGGCGTAATTCAGGAATAACTGGCATTTACCTTGTGTATAATATTGTGCCTGTAGACCACACTTGTTTGCCATTTCTGTGCTATATTTAGCACATATCCCCCTCCCCTCATTCCCCTTCCTCTCATTTGTACGCTACCTCACTTTAGAGGCTGGTATAGTGAAATAAGTGTCACTTCACCCTGGGGCTGTTATGTAAGAAGCAATGGACACTGCACTGAATGTAATGCAATGAATTTGCTTGATTCAAATGTGTACATTATTTAAACATGAATGAAATACATTGATTAATGTAATATATTTTATTCATGTAGAAAAGATAAAATCAAGCAATTCCCTGCATTATTTTTATCAATCCCCTCATCCGAACCGCTTTGCATATAGATAACCTTGTTGTGGCACTCAGGGTCAAACATGCTGGGTTTAAAGCGGCAGACAGTGCAGATAATGCATCATCAGCCCAGCTGCCACGGGACTGCTGCAGTCCACAGATGCTCACGTGAGGGGAGCGAGGGAAGAGGGGAGGAGGGGTGGAGTCACATGACTGATGCCCAGCACATGCAGAGCAGAGAGAATCCTGAGAGAGCTGGACCACATTCTTATCATGACACAGCCGTTTGAGATGTGCTGCTTCTTTACATCCCCAATTAAATTACATCACTTGGTCTTTTCCATTATTTATTAGTAGCTGACTGATATGAACATTTTGAAGAAAGAAATTCAGATAACCATCATAAACATTGCTAAAAATGTAAAACATACCCAGTCCATTCAGCCCTTTTATGGAAACTAAACACCAATAGGAAAGGAAAAGCAATAAAGAGATATCCTTAATGTCTCTGTAGTTTTCCTATACAACAATTAAATCAGTTGAAAAGACAAGAGACTTTTGCGTCAGTCTCTTGCTGTTCAGTTTTTTCTCCTGAAAAAAAGAGCCTAGTGCTCTCACGTGTCTTCTCATGGGCTTGAGAAGAGATGCCAAAAAAATCACATATTGTACTCAGATTTGCCAACGTAAACACAATTGTGTTTATCTGCAACTAAACTGTCTCATGTCTTATCATCTTTTTTGTCTAATTTCTCTGGGAACATTTAGGAGAATCTCCATTAAGCCATCAAAAAGCAACATTTAGGCAATGAAACTTTCTTCCAGACGACAAATTTGGTCAATTTTGAATTCATTGTTTTTGTGATGTCATGAAAACTGATGTATTTACATATGTTTACCCTACAGCAGTTTAGCCCCACCCATTCGCACTGAAGTTATAACAAGTGTTTTAGTCTGATGCTGTCTAACCAGGGAAGCCAATCAGAACAGGGCTCATTTACATATATCAGTTGAAAAGGCATAGTTACAAAAGCAGCTTGTTTAATTCAAAGGGATAGAGAGAGGCTGGAAGATGGGCATGTAAAAAATAATTTTTTAGTACAAAAACCCACACAAACACAAGACCTTAGATAAAAATAAACATCACTGGACCTTTGATAAAAATGTAGTATTTAAAAATTTGGCCACTGATTTATTGGTGGCGTTTTTACCAATCCATTAAATCTGTGCAATTTTAGTATCAGCCAGTTTTAGCAGCTTATATATTGATTGGGTCCTATACATTGTACTGCCATGAATACATAGTGGTGCTTATATATTAGTAGTTGTAATAAGCAATAATATTACACATTATTCATATTCATATGTTAGTCAGTGTTAATAACCGAGTACCAGTACTTTTTGAATTGTAAAGTGACTCCCTGTTACTTGAACCAGACGACAGAATGTGGACAACAAAATTCTTATCATACAGCAAAATGTGCCAAGAAATGCCCCCCTGAAAGGGTATCAAGTTTAACTACAGCCACATCGTTCAGACCCGACGCTGAATGACAGCACGCTATCCACGTAGCTTAAGCAGTCAGTAAGAGTGAGAGGGTTTGGATGGCAGACAGAAAGAGAGGCAGCTGTCAGTAGAGTTTTGTGCACTGCATCCACAAAAAGAATCTTAAGGTCGTCATAACATCTGTTGCTTCAGGAAATGAATGGGCCAGTACTGGATGTCTTTTCTCCACTGTGAGAAGGTAGCTGATGATAAAATGAGCTTGTGATTAAAAACAGAACCTTCCTTTTATTTATTTTTTCCTCAAACTGCGAAATAGAGAGATTATGAAGCACATGACATGTACTGTTCAAATAGCTCAGTGTTCTCACAATAGTTTTTTAGCTCAGTATTGGAAGATTTTGAACCTACTCGAACTTGTACAGGTCCACGCTTTCAGTCTTTTCAAGCCCATTGACTAAAGAGTGCTCTCTTTGTGGAGATGCTTCTGTCCTAAAACTTTTAAAGGAATACTCAACCCAGTCTCTATCCACCACACCTATAGCATATGATAAATTCCCATTAATTGTAATTTCTCCATATTTAGAAAAGAACAGAAAACCTGTTGACTAAAAACGCACCTACAGTAGAAGTTGGTGCTTTAGTGACAGATGGAGTATTCCTTTAAGAAATTATTTATTATTAGATACTGAACAGGGGAGGGTCAGCTTTCAGTTCACTGTGGCCTCAAACTCTGAAACTGCCTGAAGAATCAATGTCTAGTTATATTTTTGTGTTTTTTATTTTATTTTTGTAGTTGTTTTTTGTAGTCTTTTATTTATCAGTTATTTTTTTTCCAATTTTTGATTTTTGTCAATAATTTTTGTGACAATCTGTTTTAATCTTCCTGCAAAGTGTTTGTTTTAAAAGCAAATTAAAAATGGTAATATATAAATACAATCATTTTTAATTATGTATAATTTTATTTATTGTATGTATGTAGTGTTATGGATTGCTCTAATTCATATGTATGTATTAAATATTTCTTTAAAAATATACAAATGTGAAAGATATGAATTAATAAAAGCTGGTCTCTAAAAATAAAAACACATTTTTATTTCGCTAGAAAGTGGTATTAGTCATAATAGCATATTCTGATATTTCTTGTATGTGTAAAGGTCACTCCGAACAAAGTATATCATGAAAAAAGAAAGAAAATGAAAGTATCGTTTAATCTATTTTGGAATTAAGCCCTTTACATGTACACATAAAGTGTAACTTTTCTGTTGTTCAGGTGCTGATTAAAGGTTTCGGAGTGCATCTGAGAGACCTGTGCAACACAACGTCACTGGAGGACTTTGTGACCATTGCTGACCACGGGGTGTCCCAGCTGACCCAGCACATCATCTGCCAGGCCTCCACAGACTGGCTGAACAACGCAGAGAGCCACTTCCTATCTAACCTGGACTTTCTGAAGCCCATCAGGGTAAGAAGACCATCACAGCTCTAATACATACCAGAGTAATGTGACCAGAGTAAAGAGATCTCCATTATAGGACAACAATGAACATGATGCCTCATTAGCAGATATTTTTCTTTGTTTTTGAAGCGCACATGTTGAACTTTGTAATTCAAAATGATTCAAATATGTATGGGTTTGGTGATGAAATATGGTTTCAGACACAGCGGGACTGGGATACTTACTCTCTTGCTAATCAGACTTGCTATTTTAGATGATGCAATTAGCTCTGTTCAAAAAAGGCCACACTTCATGTGTTCTAGTTTGAGTCTGAAACAGCAGCACTTAAAAAGCACTGAAATTACTGCTGTGTCTAGTGATGAATTGGCCTCAGATGATCCAATTAAATGTTTTGAGAATGCAAGTCCTTTCAGACATCCAAATCATTTGTGATCTCTCAGACCTTGCATTGATTTGGACTACAGTTTGTTTTTGCAAATAAAATAATTGCAGCGATCGCCTTAGGTTCTCTACAGTCTTAGAAAAGACAGTACCAAGAACAACTGGACAGAACAAAGTCTGGGTGCTTTCCAAATTGACTTCGACAATGGACACTTTGTATAGTAAATGATGCCGAGAAATGGTGCATCCAACAAATTACCACAAACCAGGACAAGTGTATTTTTGTCCCTTGTGAAATGAACTTTCATGAAGTTCAACGGAAGGAATTTTGTAACCGCATAATGAACACTTTTATACAGTGTGTACATGCAAACCTTATGAAAAGTTGGGACAATTAGGTCAGCAAGGATGAATGCATGTTTCTGTGGGAATTGGACAGCAGTGGCCGCCATCCAAGTGCATCAACATATTGATGCCGTTGTCTAGAGTCTATGCTAACTCAAACAGCGGTGAATGTTGCCTTTGTCTTTTCATAGTAATCAGAGCCCAAGACAGTGACGTGAAAGGCCAGCTACAATATTAACTAATTTGCTTATGTAAGCAACAGAACAAAGACTTAGCTCAAGAACATGTCCTATAGTTTAAGGGGCCTGTGTGACTAAGTGAATAGTTAGATGCTAACCCATTAGTGGGGAACCGTCAGGGCCTTCTAGAAGAAAGCCTACTAATTTCTAAGAAATAAAAAATACATTTCTGCAGTTAATTTTTATTCAATGTCATCAAACTGTGGCAGCAGGTCTATGCCAGGCACCTTTACTGAAGTAACTGTTACCTATGCGGTAAAATATATGTGAATGTATCTGTTGTTTTACAAGCTTCAAATGTCTGTGTTTAATCTAGAATAACCATAATTTGTTCATGTGAAGTAACTGTTAGCTTACTGCTAAGATACTGATGCTAGTGCTAAATTCTTGAAAATTCCATTGGAAAATGATCCAATGGTTTTGTAAACATGGATCAGGCAATTTAACCAAATATGCCTTTATGTCCTTTTCTGTGCAGAAAGACGTCAGGTCTGACCCCAAAGTCGTCCAGGATGTGTCCATGGCAACAGATAGGCTGCTGGAGAGCCTGGGAGCTCTGACTGTAGAGGTGAGTGGCCCCCTAAAATATCCCTCAGCTTCTTTTGGATGCAGGACTGGAAGCGCCAAAGCAGTGTGATAAGTCTGATAAAGTTTCTGCCACACATCCAGAATATTCTTCTGCAGTGTCTGAGTGTGCTTGTAGGTCAAACGCCACTAGACTGAGATTAGAACAGATAAAGTGCACCCAAAGAGTACATTGACTTAAGGCATCTGTAGACTCTTCACTCTTCTAAGCAGTTTGCATTGTCTTCAGTCCTTGTTTTTTGTTTAGTATTTAGGTAGGATTTACTTTTTTCTTTGCTTGGTTTTACAGACAGATCTTGTGTAAGCACCATCAGAACAGCATCCTTTTCTGTGGCCTTCCATAAGTTACCTATCGCCTCCTCCCTTTTATCCCTTGAGTGTTGCAAATTGATTCTGACTATAGTCATGGTCCAACAAAGAGCAACTTACACCCAGTGGTTGCTTTTCAAAGTCTTAAAAGGCATATTTATTTGCATAAGCATCCCTTACATTTCCGCTCTTGGAAACAGTAGCAGGGGCTTGAAATTTGAGCCTGAAGCCTACCACTGATCAGTCAGCCGGGGCTGCTTGGCCGCTCGCAGGCATTTTGGTCCTGGATTTTGGAAACCAAAGTCAAACCAGGCAGCGAGACAGCTGTAAGTGATTTAACAGAGCCAGCTCCCTTTCTCAAAAGCTGGCAGGTCCTGCTGTTCCTGCTGAAATAGCTGAGTTAGCTAACACGGGGTTACTTTGTGTCATGCATTAGGAAGTGTTTTTTTCCCTTTTACTGTAAGACACTGGATAATTTGGAGTGGGTGATACATAGATATATTATCATCATCGTGATAAATGATCACAATTTTTTAAATATATCATGGACTTGTTTCATAAAAATGACAATATAGAGCCTGTAAACAGCAAAAAGCAGTGTATAGTAACTGCAGTGTAACAAGTAGCTGATTGGATGTCAACCCATTGTGCCATAATCTTATTTAAATAATTGATCAGTTGTTTTTTTTCTGTTCCATTTTAAATAGTTTATGATTGGAAAACGTGCACTTGTTTTTTGTTGCCTATTTTAAATGTGGAAATACTATTTTAGTGGTGCATTCCATACCTTTCTCATATCATGATAAGTATCATGAAATTTTTGCTATATTTCCCTTAAGAGGAATGCTTTATGTATTAGAGGTTCCTATCTTGTGTCGCTTAAGTAGGTACTGGTTTATTTATGTTTGATGGTGTTAGAAGATATCTGAAATTATTCTTACATGCCTAAGAGTCTTGTTATACTATACATGCTAATGCAAGCCATTAGTAGGTAAATGAAACAGAAAATAAAGCAAACAGCAGAGCTGCCATAGCCTGCATCAGCTTCTCTTTGTTCTCAGTTCAGCTGTGGCCAGCACTCGCTGAACTACAGTAACCCCTGCTGTAGACATAAGCAGTGAGGTTACTCCAGGTCGTTCCACGCTCCTCGAGTTCCTCAGTTTTGTTTGTGCTACTGTATTCGCCTCCAGGGCTGCCTCTGCCTCCTCCTTATGAAGGGGTGACACAGTGACAGCAACATCTTAACAATAGCCTTCCTCCTTTGGCTTGTGGTTAGCATGCAGACTAAAGGAGGAAAAGATGCTGGGGTAGGCTCATAAAATATGATTCAGAGCATGTGACTTCTGGCAGAGATGACTGCGAAAGAATCCAGCAGTGAGATTTTTTGAAACCGTCATTACTCAGGAAACCTTTATTAGGACAGAATGTACCAGTACGTTTAGAGGATTGCAGGATGAAATACGTGGAAGTGGTTACTGGAATATGACTAAACACATGGAACAGCAGAAACTAAAAAAATGTGTATTACACATGATTTAAAAGCTATTATATCGACAGAGATAGGCAGACAGACAGATAAAATAGATAGACAGATAGACAACAATTTTTTTCAAATTGTTCAAAGCCAAAGTAGGCACATGAAGATCCCAGTAAAAAAAACATAAGATATCACTTTGTACACAACCATATTTAACACTCAGAAGTCTGGAGCAACCTTCATTGCTCATGTACTTTTGTATTTTGTACAGCCTGTGGCTCAAAATAAGTCTTTTGTCAGGAGTAGGAGGAAGCTGCCCAGTTCCCTAATTTGCAACTTGACCGAGAGTTACCTTGCTGCTCTGTTTATTCTTTGTATTATTCCATGACAGTGAAGGTACACTGTATACAAGGAATGACCGTACACTATTTGATCTCTCGCATGACTTCATAGAACGCCCACGAAAAGGCATGTTTATTCTCTGTTGAATCGTTGCAGGTTTTTCCTCAGCTAAATGACCCATAGTAACCTCACGGTTCAGCGCTAGCGGCAAACATAGAGAAATAGTGTTAACGGAGCACGCAGATGCAGCCTGCACTGTTTTTTTCACAGCGGAGGTGACACTGTAGCCCACGGTGAAGAGGTGTCGCTAGAGAACTGGGTTAATTAGCATCTTTTGTCCTTTTTGGCAGAGGGCTTCTGCCAGTGCAGCAGCCAAATGACCGATAGTAACCCCGCCGCATTGTTCAAGCAGACGCACTCCGGCATGTCTTAACAGCTCTCTCTTCAGACTGTTGCTGGGCAATCAGTGAGCAAGCTCGACTCCACAAGCCTAGGATAACTCTAAATATGCCGAACGAGCTCTACCTTTTGCCTTAACCCTCAGAGGTTGTGTGGTATTACTGTCATTTTGCTATACTATTTCAATGTAATTACACTATTACATATCTAATTATCAAGTGGGTTATGTAATGAATTGCATTTAATTTACATTCTGTATCGGCAGTTTTGAATCTGGATGTCCAACGTTCTTTGTTCCGATGTCAATGACATAAACATGACTGCATAACTTCTTATTACATTTAAACTACAATAAATGATCCCCTCTTCTACTCATAAATCAAATGTGGCATCGATTGAAAGCACTTTTAAGCCAAAAGACTTTGCGCTTTAAAAAAACGTTTGGAGAACTCTCAGATCAGCTGGCACTTGGTGCCACTTTTTTTTATCACAGTGCAAAACCTTCTTACATCACATTTGCAGTTTTATAAGGCAAAGTAGCTTAAGACACAAGACTTCTATTGCTAACAGAACAAGATTTTTTGGTCTCCGTTTGGTCTGCTTGGAGTTTAGTCATCAACAACAACACCCTGCAGCTGATACTGAAAACACTTCAAACTAATTGCACATTGTGACGGTTGCCAGACCTGTTGTCGTATGTAACGTTTGGCAGCCACTTGAACTTGTTCAGCCGTTACAGGAATGATGGGGAATGTAATAAACAGAGTCTATGTTTCTTATCTGCATGCGTATCTGCATCTGCACTCAGCGTTTTGCTAGCAATCAAACATAGAACAAGATCACAAAAAACCATAGGAGATGGCACGTGGCCTTAAATTTACTCTAAAAGGGTACTCAGTCTAAAGTCATCAAGATGTACAAACAAACGCTAGTCATCTGTTACCTTAGCTAATGTTACTAGTCTTGTCTCATCATTCTTTCTCCATGTTATTGTTCAAAAACAGCATGTTTGTGAATAGTTACTTAGTTTGTACTCTGCCAATTTTAGCCAATAACAAAAGAATGAAGCAATTTAATATTAATTATTTCTCACTGATAGCTCTTTGAAACAAGCAGACTGAAGGTTTCAACAACCTCAGAAATTCGGCTGAAAGTATTGCTATTGAACATTTAATCAATACTGCATTTGTGTTTGTAAGTAGGAGTTTTTTAATGATTTGAATTTGTTGAGAAGTTATTGCTGTGCACAGTCTTGTTTCATGGAAAGAAAAAAACATTAACCGCATTTATCATTTGTTGACATTAAAACATCGGAAAAGCAGCTTCAAACCTTTCAAAAATGATGATAACTCATGATTATCATCATGGTGACTAGTAGTTAAAAAGATATAGGAAAAAAAGGAAACTAGGAAATATTTACACAGCATTGAAATTCACATGATTTTAAACAAGACACCAGGCTTTCTTTGACACTTGAAAGTAGCCTGAGAATTTTATGTTGATCAATAAATGAGCATATATTGAATATTTTTCAAATTCATTATGATGTAACATTCCAAAATCAAACGAAACGCCACTTTTAGGTGCATTAAGATCATTTATCTTCTGAGAAATATTCTGCATCATCAACTCTCCTCCTCTGTTCTCCTCTCAGCTGGTGAGTATGAAGAGCTGGCGGGACATGCGCAATGAGATCCTGTACCTGACAGGCAACGTCACACGCTCACCCAACCACATGTACCAGGCCGTGTCCCGTATCGTCTGCGGCCACCCAGAGGGTGGCGGCCTTAAGATCAAATCCCTCAACTGGTACGAAGACAACAACTACAAGGCCCTGTTTGGCAACCACAATGATAGCGACAGCGAGCCAATGTCCGTCTACGACAATTCGTCCAGTGAGTGCACTTTTACTGCTGCAGATCTGTTCATTCTCATCACATGTCTGCACATGGTCAATATTACAGTAAATTTATTGGAAAATTCAGTCCATCCGTTCCCCTGCCAATGAACATGAGTTGTCTTTCCATACACTTATCATAAAGAAATATAGGGAGTGAATGTTGAAGCATTAAAGAATCCAGACATGTGCAGTCATAGCACAAACCTTTTCACCATTACACACTGGACAAATCATACTATAATATAATATATATCATACTGTCTCTTAGATCTTGTCAAACTTTGCACATATGTACATATTTACTGTTCCTTTTTATACCACTAATCTGTTATAGCTATATACCTTTTTGGTTATTTTTTTTATTTATCACATTTCATATTTTTGTGGCATGCTTTGATGTTACACACTAAAATGTGTTCAAACTCCTTGTACTTGTAGCATGCCAAGAAAAAATGACTGATTCTGATTTTTTTATTTTTATTTTTTCCCTTTCTTTTCCTTTCAGCTCCCTACTGTAACAACATGATGAAGAACCTGGAGTCCAGCCCCATCTCACGAATGATCTGGAGGGCTCTGAAGCCTCTCCTGATGGGGAAGATCCTGTACACACCCGACACTCCAGCCACTCAGAGGATCATACATGAGGTGACTAAGCTTTACTAGTGGAGGCTGATAGTCAGGAGTGGGCAAGATGGAGATATGCTATAGTTATTGTGATAAATTACATCATAATATGGTTGTCTGAGCATATTATGATGGGACTCGTCAGCACTTCTAGAACACAGAACAACTGAATGTGTTATAATAAAGACAGATTTATATATAGACTATAATAAGCCTGTAAACAACAGCCAGTGTGTAGTAAATGCATAAGCTTCACAGTTATAAGTCACTGATTTGATGTCAGTCTGTTATACCATATGTCATGTTTATTTTTAGTAGTGTTGTCAAAGTTAATATGGCAATAATGTATTAACATGATAAATGATTAACACCATTGTTCAAATATAGTTTTTAAATGGCAAGTTCTATTGATGGCTCCCTTTTTTCCAACTGCTGCAAAGCTATGAATATATTTATCATTAAAAAACATCAAGTCGCAATTATCATCTACAAGCAAAACACACCGCTGATGCAGAAATGTTAGTCATTTAGCAGATTACACTAGACAGTTGCCACAGAAGAGCAATGAATAAAGCAACAGAAGTGACAGCAAAGTGGAAAACTAAGAAACAAGACGTAACACATGACAGCTCAAGGCTACAATCGTGAAGGACTTGGAATTTTTTACTGTATATAATATATATATATATATATATATATATATATATATATATATATAATATGACATATAGACTTTGCACATCAACGATGAAAATTGTGGAATTTATGTCGTTATAATGCATTCTTGTAAACCCTGCGTTCAAGTGTAATGTCAAAAGGTCTTCAGGTGTCATGATTTTATATTTTATATTTTTTCATATTGCTGACCGCTACTGATCATCATGTCTTGAGGACTAACAGAGCTGTCATTGTCACGTGTTACCACTGAGGATCATGTAAAGTGGACTTGGGTATCCCATATACTCTTAATGACTCTTGCTCTCTCTCTCTCTCTCTCTCAGGTCAATAAGACGTTTCAGCAGCTCGGTGTACTGAGAGACCTCGGGGGGATGTGGGAGGAAATGAGACCGAAAGTGTGGAACTTCATGGAGAACAGTGAGGAAATGGACCTCGTCCGTGTGAGTTTCACTAACGTGCACAAGCATTCTTCTTTCGTCTTACCTCAGCCTGAGTGTGTGAGAATCCCCTTATTGAGAATGATGAAGCGTTACTCCAATATAAACTCCACAGTGCCACACTGTGGTCCATTACTGTATTGCAGAATAACCTCATTGCCCGAGCTCACATGGTCTTCAACGTGTTGGGCTATGCAATGCTTTGGGCTGGGTGTTTTTTTGGACCTCATTGATAGTCCCCTCAAGTACAGTGGGGACACAAGATATTCTGGGCGTTCACAAAAAGCTGAACAAATTCAATGATACGTCATATAAAGAGATAATGGTGGTGTAAAGCATAATGTGCTGTTTTTACTCATTCCTATTATCATGTTAATGGCTTATAATTAATGACACTGTTTTGCTCAGAGGAAAGTCATCTATACTGATAGCATATTGTGCAGTAGTTCATTGTAACGTATTACTGAACAGCATTACTAACTTCATAGTACCATGTTTAACATCTGAAAGGCTTAATCACTGCCATAACTACATTAATTTCATTCTAAGTACTGACTAATAAGTTGTGAAGGGCTCATTTTACGAAAAAGTGAATTCCCCCTTTTTAAATAAGAGTTTGATGTAGTTATAAACACTGTTTTATGGTTCAAAACCTACCATGGACTCCCCACTCTACATTTTGAATGAACTGTTTTTGTGATGTCATGAAAACCAATGCATTTAAATACAAAAGTCAGAGACCACCTTTATTATTATAATTTCCAGTCAAAACAGCCATAAGATATAATTTATTCAATTTTTAGGGTTAGAATAAAAGATCATTATCCAAGTAATTCAGACACAATAAATAATGTTGAATTCTGTGTCCATTTTTCTATGTGAAGGCTACCTTCATAAAAAGGTGAGCTTTATATTGATTGAAAGTTGCCTTCCGTCCACAGACTCTGCTCCAGAACAACGCCAGTGCTCGGTTTTTTAACATCAAGCTGAAGGGAACAGACTGGCAAGTGGAGGACATTTCCAGGTTCTTGACTAAAGCCTCAGAGGACACACGTCCCCCTGGTACAGCATACACATGGAGAGAAGTGTTCAACGAGACGGACCAGGCCATCCAAACCATCTCCCGCTTCATGGAGGTACACACAAACACACACAGCTCGACACTGTACAGTATTCTGTCTGTAACCCTTTAAAATCCCAGGCTTACTACAAACTAAAGCTTATTATTCAGTAACAGTGTGAACTAGACTGCAATTAGCTGAGTTATTCTTAAATGATAAATGCATAATAAAAGTTTGACCCACTGGTGGGCCATGACCATTAACAAGCTATTACACTACCATTCAAAGGTTTAGAATCACACTTTATTTGTAATTATTTCAGTGTAGATTTAAGCATTACAAAGCAGACACAAAAAGGTAATTTTAGATGTTTTATTCAAATATTTGTAGTTTTTTTGGTAACAGCTAGACATTAATAAGCAAAAACTAAGGTGCTGTAATTAACAAGTTGCCTGCCTTGAAATTGAATAACTTTTTAAATTGGATATTCATTTTATTTTAGCTTAGTGTAACTTGTGTCCACAACAAAATAGATTTTATATTATTCAAAACACTCATTCCATACTTTTGAATGGCAATTTCAAGCTTCTGAATAGCAGTGTACATTTGCACTTCAATAGAATGCTTTTATAGTGCTATAGACATATCAGGCTTTTGAACTCAAGTGCTTGAATCAATCTGTGTCACTGTGATGCAAAAAATGACAGTGTGTTATTTTTCTGGGTCAGTGAGTCAAAATTAAACTGCAGGCTCTGTAGTGCTATGAAAGTTGCCTATCAGTTACAGCTGCAAATCGGTTACGCTGGCCTGAAGTAGCCAAGTGTGCTACTTCAGAAAGAGTACATGGCAGTCACAGTGATTACATATAAACAGTACTGAATTACTGGCTTGCAATTTAATCCTTAAACTTAGGTTAATTCTTAAGAAATGGGCTAAAAAGTTGACCAGGGTCTTCTCAAAATGAATTATTTATTTTCTATGTTAGTTCACTTTTTTTTTTTCTTTTAAGTTTAATGCTAGTTGCTCATTGATTTTCTCAAAAGTGCATTAACCTGGATAAGTTGGAGCCAGTGGCCAATGAGGAGCGGCTGGTAAATAAGTCCATGCGTCTGCTGGATGATCGCAAGTTCTGGGCCGGAATCGTGTTTCCGGACATGAAAGCCAACTCCTCAGAGCTTCCGCCGAACGTTAGCTACAAGATCCGCATGGATATTGACAACGTGGAGCGCACCAACAAGATCAAGGACGGGTAGGCAGTGTTTCCTCTTTAAGGGCTGTGTATAGTAATTTCCATTTGAAAATTTTCTTTAATTGTTAGGACAACAAAAAGCATTTATTTTGAGTATCGTTTGCATCAGAATAAGATGTTTTGGTTTTTGCTATCAGGTACTGGGACCCTGGTCCTCGTGCTGATCCTTTTGAAGATCTGCGCTACGTCTGGGGCGGATTCTCTTACCTGCAGGATGTTATTGAACATGGAATCATCCGGGCCCTGACAGGCAGCAAGGAGAAAACTGGAGTCTACATCCAGCAGATGCCTTACCCGTGCTATGTTGATGACATGTAAGAGATGTTATGATAACGTAACACATTGCAAACCTTGGTGCTTTTGGTGTGCATTTCTGACTTTCTTTGTACATGGATAATTAGATTTCATATTAGGCTGATTCACCCTCTCATATTATTGTAGAACTGCAATGATTAGTTGATTAAGCTTGATTATTTCCCTAAAAATCTGCAGTACTAAAAATGACCTTCTCATTGAATTGGCAGAGATTAGTTGCCAGTTGGCCAATTTGTAAAACCTGCTGTGTATCTTTTTCCAATACGTATTAAGGGATCTTTTTATTAGTGTTTTTTTATTAGTTAAGTTTATTTTTGGGGGGCTTTTTTTGAAACTCTTCTTTATTAACCATCACAATGATCTACAAATTGCTCTTTTATTAATAAAATCAATGAAGACAGGCCTAGGTCATTAGTTGCAGTGGGAGGTCTAATCGGAATTAACTATAGCTTTTGTTTGCTCGAAACATTTCTTATTTTTTTTCACCTGTCCCCGCTGTAGTTTCCTGCGCGTGATGAGTCGCTCAATGCCTCTCTTCATGACCCTGGCCTGGATGTACTCAGTGGCCATCATCATTAAGGGCGTGGTCTATGAGAAGGAGGCACGTCTGAAGGAGACCATGAGGATCATGGGACTGGATAACGGAATCCTGTGGCTAAGCTGGTTCATTAGCAGCCTGATTCCTCTGCTCATCAGCGGCGCTCTGCTGGTCCTCATTCTTAAGGTATGTGTCCTTCTCAGTGTCATAAGAATGCCTCCTGGAAATGGTCCAAGATGACTTTATTCGTCCTGTTCATTAAAGCTTCTGTATAACTTCTGTATAATATTATATTCTGTATTACAGATGGGGAACCTGCTGCCCTACAGTGACCCAGGCGTGGTCTACCTCTTTCTGGTGTCTTTTGCCATAGTGACCATCATGCAGTGCTTCCTCATCAGTACAATATTCTCCCGCGCTAACCTGGCCGCCGCCTGTGGGGGCATCATTTACTTCACCCTTTACCTGCCCTATGTTCTGTGCGTGGCCTGGCAGGACTATGTGGGCTTTGGTGCCAAAGTAGTGGTGGTGAGTGCCATGTTGATCACAAGAGTGGCTGACTTTGAAGGACTGGAAAGAGCATTTCACTGTATCTGTATTTACTGTTAAACAAATAGTCCAGCAAAAAATATATTTGCAGAATTGATCCCTTACCTCAAATGTAGTCAGGCAAACAAGAAATGCTTGGTGTCTGAAATTTGGTTCTTTGCTTTTGCACTGAAGCTACAAGGCTAATGTACCTCATAAATAATGAAAGCTTGTCACTGGACAAAGAATATGCATATATATTTATATACATATGTGTCTCACTCTGTCTTTCAGAGCCTCTTGTCACCGGTGGCATTTGGCTTTGGCTGTGAGTACTTTGCCCTGTTTGAGGAACAGGGAGTGGGAATTCAGTGGAGCAACCTGCTCTCTAGCCCACTGGAGGAGGACAGCTACAGCCTCACGACGTCCATCTCCCTCATGCTGTTTGATGCTCTGCTCTATGCTGTCATGACCTGGTACATCGAAGCTGTCTTCCCAGGTAACTTTGCACCTTCCTGTAGTTGGGGTTTGGCTTAAAGGAATACAGAGTCTTCCAACCTAATCTGCTGCATCTGGTCATCATGGTCAGTTATCATTGACAAAGTAGGCACCAAGAACTGAAAACCTACTAACTTCAAGCATGTTTATAGTAGGATTCAATGGGCACTGTTCTGTTATAAGTGCCAACAGGTTTTATGTTCTTTGACTAATCACAGTGAAACACTGCGCAAAACACATTAAAACTAGAAACCAGTGTGCAGGTGTTGATGTAACTGCCCACTGGCTTCTGTCACAACACAGAGAAACGTGAAAATTATTGTCCTTTGCAATCGACTGTACAACACAGACACAGCAGACACAGAGATTAGCTTGAAAAGCATTGGAGTATTCTCATAAGCAGTCATGTTATTTTCTGGTGGTGACTCAGAATTACATCAGTGTTAAATCTAATTATTGATAATTCACAAATCTTCACTGTTGTGAAAGCATAAATCAGCACACATTATCACTGTGCTGTGCAGTGCCTAGTCATTTAATTGCGGAAGCTGCAACTATAATAGTATCCGGAATTATACAGGTCCTGTATGACTGACTGGGCTAAATATAGGAGGAGTGTGTGGTGTTGAAATTGTTTCAGTTTTGTGCATTGGTAACATTTCTTAAATGCTTTCTGTCTACCCTAAGGTCAATATGGCATTCCTCGGCCATGGTATTTCCCCTTCACTAAGTCCTACTGGTGTGGAGAGAAATGTGGCTGGACTTCACCTCCAACCACCAACAAGAAGGAAAATGCAGAAGGTAGGCCTTGTAAAACAGTTGAATTTAGTCTCTTTTATAATAATATGAGATGAAATGAGTTTGCGGCTGAGCCTAAATGAATGATGTGTTTCCTTAAAGCAATATGCATTGAGGAGGTACCAGCTGATCTGGAACCTGGTGTCTACATTGAGAATCTGGTGAAGGTGTACAGACATGGTAACAAGCTGGCAGTGGATGACCTGACTCTGGGCTTCTATGAGGGGCAGATCACATCCTTCCTGGGGCACAATGGAGCAGGAAAGACGACCACCATGTAAGACCACTAATATTATATATATCAATCAGTATATCACATTAGAATTGATGAGTTATATATGCAATATTTTGTATTAAATGCTTTCTCTTTCAGGTCTATTCTTACTGGCCTGTTCCCCCCGACGTCTGGCACGGCCTACATCATGGGCAAGGATATCCGCATGGATCTGAGCGCCATTCGTCAGAATTTGGGCGTGTGCCCACAGCACAATGTCCTTTTCAGCATGTGCGTAATCCCGTTCTCTGTTAAGCTGAACACTGAACATCAGTTTAATTACTTTTTGTTTCATAACTCAGTAAAGCACACAATACAACAAGTATAAATTTATAACAACAAGTACACGATACTTGATATATCTCAGTTAACCCAATTAGCATCTCAGTTGCTTGGAATTGCTGCCATAAACCCAGCTATGAGTGTTGTGTTTGAACTTGTTGTGCTTGGTTGGCCTCCAGGCTGACAGTGGAAGAGCACATCTGGTTCTATGCTCGGCTGAAAGGTCTTTCTGAGGACAAGGTGAAGTCCGAGATGGATCAGATTGTAGCAGACCTCGGCCTGCCTCACAAGCGCAAATCACGCACCAGTCAGCTGTCGGGTAAGCATGTGGCAAAAAGTATTTCTGTTGCTAAACACACTGCAGCACTATTACCATTGTCGCAGTGCAATGTATAATTTGTATTGATTCCATTACAGGTGGAATGCAAAGAAAGTTGTCGGTAGCACTGGCATTCGTTGGAGGTTCGAAAGTCGTGATCCTGGATGAACCCACTGCTGGAGTCGACCCATACGCCCGCAGGGGCATTTGGGATCTGTTGCTGAAGTATCGTCAAGGTATAGAATATGGACATTTCTTTTACATTTTAAAATATGGACTTTTCTACTTCATCCTTTGGGTCCTTTGTTTGGCGAATGGAGTATAAAGGAGTATTGAGTCCGTTGTAGTCATTCTAGCTATTTAAAGCATATAAAATGTTTGATCCTCATTTATACATAGCATAATCATTGCTAATTAAATCATCTACTTGTTTAGCGATACAGTTGCAAATAGTGGTTTTCACAATTTCAGGTCGAACCATCATCCTCTCCACCCACCACATGGACGAGGCAGACATTTTAGGCGACCGCATAGCCATCATCTCCCACGGGAAGCTGTGCTGTGTAGGCTCCTCCCTTTTCCTCAAGACACAGCTGGGCACTGGATACTATCTGACTCTGGTCAAGAGGGACTTTGACCTCTCGCTGAGCTCCTGCCATAACTCCAGCAGCACTGTTTCCTACTCCAAGAACAGCCTCAAGAAGGTGGGTATCCATTCAACCAAATAATAGGAGTAAGTTGCTATGTAAACAGGGCATTAATGATATAGTAACCTAATAGAATGAAAAACGATGAACATGCTTTTTTTTCCATTCAGGAGGACAGTGTCTCCGAAAGCAGCTCTGATGCTGGCCTGGGCAGTGACCATGAAAGTGAAACTACCACCATCGGTAAGAATTTTACTTTTCAAATGAATGGTTTCCTAAGAATGAAATTTTTTATGAGATTAGAGATTTACTTTTATCTTCATTTCCTTTCCAGATATCTCCCTCATCTCTAATGTCATCTTCAAGCATGTCCCATCTGCCAGATTGGTAGAGGATCTAGGTCATGAGATCACATATGTGTTGCCTTATGAAGCAGCCAAAGACGGAGCCTTTGTGGAACTGTTCCATGAGATTGATGATCGCCTCACTGACCTTGGTATCTCCAGCTATGGGATCTCAGACACAACCCTGGAAGAGGTACTTCAGTATTACTGTCCTTATTGTAATTGATCGAATGGCTTTTGATGCTTGGTTTAATTCAGTCCACTATATGTAACAGTATGATATAATGTTAATGTTCTGTGGTGCAGATTTTCCTCAAAGTTGCAGAGGACAATGGAGTTGACGCTGAAACGTCAGGTAAGCTCAAACCTGTTCTTTTGTTGAAGTCACTGTAGAGCATGCATTGTAACTGTGCATAATAGTATGCATTGATGAATTCGTTTCTCTGATCATTTCACTTCCAGATGGCACTATTCTTCCCAGAAGGAACCGTAGACATGCATTTGGTGGTGACCATCAGAGCTGCCTGAAACCATTCACTGAAGATGATAGCTTTGATTTCAATGACTCAGAAGGTGATCCAGGTAGTTCTGTTACCCATCCCTCATTTCACTCCCATCTTAGTATATATTAGTATAATAGTAGTATATTGCAATTATGTCATACATCACATCTCATCTGTCAAATCATGAAATGAGTATGTGAGTTGGCCACAGTTTGCCAAGTGAAAAAAATAAAAGGTATTAAGAGTGAGAATTTAGCTCACACATTTAATGTGTAATGCTGCATCTCCAGAATCTCGTGAGACGGACTGGTTGGGTGGATCTGACGGAAAAGGCTCATACCAAGTAAAAGGCTGGAGTCTGAAGAGACAGCAGTTTGTGGCCTTGCTCTGGAAACGCTTCTTGTATGCCCGACGCTCCAGAAAAGGATTCTTTGCTCAGGTGAGTTCATCATCCCAGAACATTTATTATATGGGCTCACAACACTTTCTCACACTTACACACAAATACATAGGATATCTCCAACCAAATTTGCTCTTTCCAGATCGTGCTGCCGGCTGTGTTTGTCTGCATTGCCCTGGTCTTCAGTCTTATTGTTCCACCCTTTGGGAAATACCCCAGCTTACAGCTGGAGCCCAGCATGTATGAAGAGCAGTACACCTTCATCAGGTATAACCCACCACAACATTTAATTCGAAGAGTAAGGCTGCAGTTTCATAATAGTGAAGCGAATTGCTTCCCTCGCCAGCTATTAGCTATTAGCTTTGGGGGTGTGTAAGCACATTTAGCTTCCTAGAGTAAAAGTGCATGTTAAGTTGTAGGATAGTTCTGAGTCCTGTTGAAACACACAGACCTAATATTGTTTTAAAAATTACAAATTTCAACCAATATGCTATGTACATGGTACCAATCTGATATTATAGCTTAGTAGTTAAAAAAATATATTGGTATTGGTATTTATATTGTCCGATACTCATATAATATCTCCTGATGGCAATTCATACTAATTTTTCATACTCATTTATTACATTACCTTTTCATCCCTTGTTATCAACGGGAGGAAAAAAACAATAAAAACTGTAATGTAAATGCTGCATAAGCCAAGAAACTATCTTCAGGACGCTAACAATCATGGTTATACTCCAGCAATGATGCCCCAGAGGACATGCACACAGGCAAGCTTCTTGGAACCTTAACAGATCAACCAGCCTACAGTGGACGATGTGCAGAGGAAGGAAAGTCTGTGTAAGTCCTGAAATCTTCTAATCGTGTCAGACATCTGTATTATAGCACCAAGGTGGAAACATAATTCATCTTCTCATTAAATACAGGCTTTGTCTAATGGAGGAAATCAGAAGTCTGTAAGCTTACAGAACTTACAGAAGTGAATGACTAATTCTTTATTTTCTATAAAACAGAGGCAGCTCTTGTCCGGTTAAAGAAGAGGAATGGGCCCTGCAGGAGGTTTCTGAGACAGTGCGGGACATGTTTGTGACAGGGAACTGGAGCATGGAGAACCCTTCACCTCTTTGTGAATGCAGCTGTGAAAAGAAAAAGAAGATGCTGCCAGAGTGTCCACCAGGAGCAGGTGGTCTACCACCACCACAGGTAAAAACACAAAAATTACATTAACCCCTTAAACTGGGTTAACTACATATTAGTTTTACAGTTGCTACCAAATAATTTGTAATAGTTATGGAATAATAAGTTTCAACATAACTATAACTAGCCTAGAAGTAGATAAATCCCTGCCCTCATTTTTATATATAATATAGTGTTTTTCTTTGTGCTTTGTCTTTTTAACCTTTTTTTTCATTTATTGTCTGTAGATTAAAGTCAGCAGCACAGACACTTTGCAAAATCTGACTGGAAGAAATATCTCAGACTACTTGGTGAAAACATATGCACAGATTATTGGCAAAAGGTAAGTTAATGGAGACAAAGAAACTATGAAGAACATTTAACTCCAATAAAGTATTATGCATATTAACAGCAGCTGTTTTTTGTTTTTATAGTTTGAAGAACAAGATCTGGGTCAATGAATTCAGGTATGTATATCAGCTTTAACTTCAAAATGCCTTTATGTTGTGATGTCTTTATGATATACTATATCATTTGTAACATTCCTGTTGTGTGAAAAACCTTGATTTCTGGATTTTATAACTCTTTCACTGACACATTTACTGACAAATTACCATATATAACCACTAATCTTCATAAAAGTAATGGATTTTGTCACTCTTTCATTGACACCTCTGCCCTGGTTGTCCACAGGTATGGTGGATTTTCGTTAGGTGCGAGAAGTTCACAGGCCCTGCCCCCTGCTGATGAGATCACTGATGCTATCTCTCACATCCGCCATCGTTTCAGCTTGGAAAGGGTGAGTTTCAGCTTGTGTCTGACAATATCCTATAGATCATTTCCTACAAGATAAATACACAGATTTTGCTTGATTCAAATGTGTATCTGATTTCCATAAGAGTAAATCCTATCACATCATTTCAGTTTACTTCCTTCTGGCAATAATCGGGTTGATTTAAAATATTTTATTTGTGTGAAGATGGTGCGCATATTTGAATCAAATAAATTAAATGCTTTTCTCTGTAGTTACTGAATAAAATGGCAAGAACATGCACTGTACTGGACTTAAGGTTTTTTCAGGTTCTGATGTTATTTAAATACTCATACAGAGCTCAACTACTGACAAATATTTTATTAAAGAATCAAACCATTAACAGATCGTCAGTAGTGACTGACAGTTTCGGTCAGTCATACTTTACTAAACCAGTTTGGCGATTTGGTTCCAGGGCACTGCAGCTGACAGGTTTCTGAAAAGCCTATCTGGCTTCATCCAAGGCCTGGATACCAAGAACAATGTCAAGGTCAGAAGACTTGTTTTATGTTTGGGAATAGTCTGTGCTTGATACCATAAATATCATGATGTTTTGACTTGTTGGGTTTAATGAAAGTACTGTATGCTTGTGTAAGAGAGGTAGCATTCCTCAGGCTGAAGTTGTGTGTTTGGGATCTTTTTCTTATATATCTATTCCTTATATGTCCTTAGACAGTTGGTTCTACAAATACAACTAGTGATGGCTGATTATAGCAAAATTGCTTATTGTTTAGTTTCAACAAAGCTGTCCTTATCAACTAAGGCCAAATCAGTAATACTATTAAATGAGCTGCAGTAAAAGTCTTTATTCACTAGCACTGCATATGTAATTTGGTTTCCTCATAGTGGTTGTGATCAAAGAACTAAACTGTTTAGAAAAACTAAATCTGTTCAGAAAAAAATTATTTAAGTAGAAGATTGGAGACTCACTGTTAGCAATACCTTCACTGTAGCTTTATTCATACATATTGTAAACCAACAAGTGTTGAATTGTACAATACAGTTAAAGTGCAGCTTTTGTGGTTATAAACTAAGGTGTCTTTACTCCACCTTTACTTTACTATGTGTTTTCTCACTAACAATTCGTTTTTTTGTCCTCGTGCAGGTTTGGTTCAATAACAAAGGCTGGCATAGCATCGGAGCTTTCCTCAATGTGATGAACAACGGCATCCTGCGTGCCAGCCTGCCCGCTGGACTGGACCCTGCCAAGTTTGCCATCAGAGCTTTTAACCACCCACTAAATCTAACCAAAGAGCAGCTCTCACAAGTGGCCCTGTGAGTAAAGACAATTTCAGTTAAAAAAAAAAGAACTTTAAAAATTGCTGTCAGTAAAATATCACAAGCTACTATTTCCTTATTTTCCCAGGATGACCACCTCTGTCGATGTCCTGGTATCCATCTGTGTCATTTTTGCCATGTCCTTCGTCCCGGCCAGCTTTGTGGTCTTCCTCATCCAGGAGAGAGTGAACAAAGCCAAGCACATGCAGTTTATCAGTGGAGTGCAGCCTTTCCTCTACTGGCTGGCTAATTTTGTCTGGGATATGGTAAGAGCTTACTGGATTTCTGTGGACAGCAGACAAAAGTAATATTAAAATGGCACTGAGATGGTACTACTTGTTAGCTTTAAAATACATTAATGTAATAAGAATTTTTTAATGTTATAAATAATTTTACAAGTTATACTAGTAAGAAGCAATACTAGTATTTGGGTAATACAGGAGTAGAGACTTTGTCTGTGCAGATTGAATGCCAGAGTAGTTGGGTGCAACACGTGGCTTATACGCATACCTCTGATCTTGTCCCTTTAACTCCAGTGCAACTACATAGTCCCAGCAACCCTTGTCATCATCATCTTTGTCTGCTTCCAACAAGAGGCCTACGTCTCCTCCACTAACCTGCCTGTTCTGGCTCTTCTTCTGCTGCTCTATGGGTAAGGCTTTAATCAACCTGGCAGCACATTGTTCTCTTACTCAGCACATTTTATAAGAATTAACTTTCTTGTAAGTTTTATTCTCCAAGGGAGTGTTAATTCATATGCTTCTGTATCTGTCTGTATATGTATACAGGTGGTCCATAACACCTCTGATGTACCCAGCATCGTTCTTCTTTAAGATACCCAGCACTGCATATGTGGTCCTAACTAGTGTCAACATCCTGATTGGAATTAATGGCAGTGTGTCCACATTTGTATTGGAGCTTTTTGGCAGCAATGTAAGTACTGACCAAGTGCCTTTCACTAAAACACACTTGATTTCAGTGTGCTTTCCTAAACGTCATAATTACATCAAGATAAAGTCTTTCCTCTCTGATGTCTTTGATTGCAGGAGATTGGCGGCATCAATGACATTTTGAAGAATGTATTCCTGATCTTCCCCCACTTCTGTCTGGGCCGAGGACTGATAGATATGGTGAAGAACCAGGCTATGGCTGACGCCCTGGAGAGATTCGGTAGGATATTGTCTCACATTTCAGATTCACACAATCACTAAAGCTTATGAAAGCTGATAGCTGCTTATAACAGCCATTTACACATGCGTACCAACACTTGCCTGTCGCAAAAAATGGCAACGATCCCATGAAGGTGTCTCCTTATATAAAAGTGATTTAATTTGTTGGGAAGAAGAATTGAATATAGTGGGGCATTATATTGTAATATGCTTATTACGTTTTAATTAGCAAGTAGTTGTAATTAGTTGGCTATTTGTATAATATTGTAATAAGCAGCCAGTTATTTACCAGCTACTGGCTTATGAAGGCTTAATAAGCACAGTACAAGGGCATTATAATGTCCCCCTATACTTTTAGATTATTTTTCCTTAATATAACGCAAGACAAAAAACACCTTCAGGAGCATCCATATAACCCTTAATTGCAATAATAAAAGAATTTGTGTGTTTGGGCAAATTCTAATATAACCTTCCTTTGTGTTCTCAGGTGAGAATCGGTTCCGTTCCCCTCTGGCGTGGGATATGGTGGGCAAAAACCTTTTTGCTATGGCTGTGGAAGGTGTGGTCTTCTTCTTCATCACTGTGCTCATACAGTACCGCTTCTGCATCAAGGCCAGGTAACACTCCACTCAGTTGCTGTTAGCTTATTGCATTTTTTTTCAAGATATTGTGAAACATTGTAATAAAGCTGCTTCTTTTAATCTTGCCATTAACCCACATTTACATCTATACTGGCTATCTTTGTTTGTACAGGGGATTTAGTGCTCATTTAAAGCCAATCGGTGAGGAAGATGAGGATGTAGCCAGAGAAAGGCAAAGGATCTTGAGTGGAGGTGGACACAGTGACATCTTGGAGCTCAGACAGCTGACCAAGGTAGGCTTTTAGACAATAGAAGCAATATGAAGAGTCCCTTGTAAAGTGATAGGTCAGCAAAAATAATATAGCCAGTCGTTTTTAGCAATATAGTGATGATTTGATGGTTCAGCAGAAATAATATAGCCAGACACTTAATAAAGTGATGATATAATGTTCCTGCAGGTGTATAAAAGGAAACAAAAGCCAGCTGTGGACAGGCTGTGTGTAGGAATTCCACCTGGAGAAGTAAGTACATAATGTCAATGAGCTTTATAAACTTTTTGAACAGTTGTGAGCTTTTAGTCTACTACTGAGCATACTCAGCCTATATACAATTGAGAATGGTTCATATTTAAAATTTTAATCAGCTTTACTTTTTGTATTAGGTTCATGATTATTCAAATGATTTTTTTCTTTGTAGTGTTTTGGCTTACTTGGTGTAAATGGTGCTGGAAAGACAAGCACCTTCAAGATGCTGACTGGTGATTCTGTCATCACAAATGGAGAGGCCTATTTAGCTGGCAAGAGGTAAGCAAATTCAGTTCAATGTGTTGTCTGTAACCTAATATACAGCTAATAAATAATTCTGCACTTTCTGTTTTAGCACTGTATGCAAAATGCATTTAGTAAAAATTGGGAAAGTCTTTAATATTTCTAAACAATTTTTAAAAATTCTGACAATTTTTCAAAAATTGTAATTTTTTGAGATGTAAACAAACTTTCCAACTCAGATTTCTTTACAGTGGTGGTGATAGGAACCAAGGTTTGTGACATCTATGACACAAATATAGACACGTCTTCTGAGTTTAACATATAATGCTGCTAATGGTAAAATAGTGGTAAATCAGAAAAAAAAGTTTTCTTTGGGGACTATTTTGCTTTAGAACTCCCCTCATGTATCTCTTTATCATTAATTTGTCTCAGAAGTATTGTAAAACAATGTTTCAGGCATCAAGTAGCATATTTGTAACCATTTCATGTAATATTTTTCTTTGAGACAAGAGATCTGGTTTTTATTACCACCACTGCAAGCAATTCTGACTTGGCAAGTTTCTCTAGAATGAATCATTTCACATCAAACCACTCCGAATGACTGTTTTCATCTTAACAATTGAACTATGAAGAAGCTTTGGAAAATTGGAAAAAGGCTAAATGTAAATGCTTGATTTCTTTCTCAGTGTGCTGACAGAGATTAATGAGGTGCATCAGAACATGGGTTACTGTCCACAATTCGACGCCATAAATGACCTGCTCACTGGCCGAGAACACTTGGAGTTTTACGCCATTCTGCGGGGAGTGCCTGAAAAAGAAGTTTGTGAGGTCAGTAATCATCAACTAAAGTCAGTATGGATAGAACTGTGAGGAACCTTATCTTTGATAAGCATCGCTGTGATCGAACTGATTCAAGAACAGTTCTTTAGGGAATGATTCAGTGCATCAGATTTCACCATGATCCAGTTCAATTCGATTATTTCGGTATGATTTCAGTATTACAAATGTGACTGTGCAGTAGTGGAACATCAAAAACAATACACTAAACTTTTTGGGGACTCACATTTTAAGATAACCTCAGTTTACCAAAATCCACAAAGTCCACAGTTAATGTAATATTATTATAATAAAAATGAAAGAGTTTGAAAACATTCAGATGAATGCATCGATCCTTTTCTACCTGTTTATTAATAAGTATCAGTCTTTAGTTGACAGTATTGTTTCATGCTTGATTATTGCTGTTAGGTGGCGGAGTGGGGCATCCGTAAGCTGGGGCTGGTGAAATATGTAGACAAAGCTGCAGGGAACTACAGTGGAGGAAATATGCGTAAGCTCTCCACTGCCATCGCTCTGATCGGGGGTCCACCAGTGGTTTTCTTGGTGAGTATGAAACATATATAAAGTAACCAAGGGTTGAGCCCTTGCTTAAAGACATAATGTACACAGCTGCATAACACATTAATAAATACAATGTAAATACCACAAAATATAAGTCTAAAGATCATTAGCTAGAATATAAGCCAAAGGCGAAGGGGGTTAACTAGGGTCATCTAAGTTAACATTTGCCATTCATGAAAACAGATTAATCTGGCTTGGCCAGAGCCATTTGGGAACAGTGCCAAGATTAAACCCAATTGGCTACCATCCCTTTTTTAAGACCCGAACAACACCAATGTGACTTCTGTTACTGTCTTTGCCCTGTATGATACTGTAAGTTCCTCCCAGAGGTTTTTAAAGCTGGGTGGGTCTTCTTGCACTTGTCACATAAAGCTTGGCCATGTCCCTGTGGAAATATGCAGAGCGAGAGACATCATGACCATTTTGCTGCTGTTCATGCTGTTCTGCCTGTTATTCTGGCTCAATCTGTGGGTAACACTTGACCTGATTGTTGCTCTGGTAACAGGATGAGCCCACCACTGGTATGGACCCCAAGGCCCGGCGAGCGTTATGGAACTGCATCCTCAGCATCATTAAAGAGGGACGCTCCGTCGTTCTCACCTCACACAGGTAAGAGAGAGACAGCCAGTTCAGCTTAAAATGACGTTATCTTTAAGTTGACTTAATGAAGTTACACTCATTTTGGAACTGCATTAGTGATGTCAAATAATATACATATAACTAGTTATATCAGTTTTCCCTTGTCCCTTGAATCCTTTTCACTGTCACTCAAAGTTTGATTGATTGAAGTCCATATCTAACTTAATCCACTGCTTTTCTTTTGCAGTATGGAGGAGTGTGAAGCCCTCTGCACTCGCATGGCCATTATGGTCAATGGCAGTTTCCGCTGCCTGGGCAGTGTCCAACACTTAAAAAACAGGTAGGAACTCGGAGAACTGATGCTTTTCAACACACCACAGGACTTCTGCTCAGAAGCCAGCAATGATTGTCGTGTGTTCTAGGAATTCATTAAAATTTGGTTCTAAGAGTGCACCAACCAAATCATATTAGCACTACTAAACACTAAATTCAGTGCACGTTTGAAATCACTTTTGATATGAATTATTTTTATTATTTTATATACAATAACAACATACAGTGTAGTTCTTAATACTTTTAGATGGTAATTTTAGATGTGTTCGATATGTCAAGTATGTTTTGGCAACAAGAAGAATACAATAATTATATGAAAGATATACTTGTAGATATCATAGATGACCTTCAGTAGTAACAACAGACAACAGACAAAGTAAGAACAGTGTTTGATCAGTGTTTTGTGTGTTCAGGTTTGGCGACGGCTACACCATAATCCTCCGGGTCGCAGGGGCCGACCCACAGCTGGAGCCGGTGATGCAGTTCATTGAGCATGAGCTGCCTGGCAGCATTCTGAAGGAGAAACACAGGAACATGTTGCAGTACCAGCTGCCTTCCTCACTGTCTTCTCTAGCACGAATCTTCAGCATCCTCGCCAAGAACAAAGACGAGCTCCATATCGAGGACTACTCCGTCTCTCAGACCACATTAGACCAAGTAAGTGTATGGGTTTGGATGAGCTGCTTTTAATTTGTTTGTCGCTAAGAAATCTGGCTTATTAATTGCTGAACCAGACATTCTTGAAATAATTAAACATTAATAGTTAACGACAATAGTAACACTTCACTTCCAAGGGTTAATGTACTGGTTAAAAATAATTGAGTTTGACTTGAATGTACATGAACTTGACTTTAAGCTTAAGAACCAGTTAAGAATAGCGTTTTCCTTCACTTTCATACCAAAACATGAAATGTAGCAAATACAAAACCTGTCTACTTTTATTATAATATTTCGAAAACCTCAGATTTTTTTGTTTAACCTGTATTTGACACTCTTCTCCATTCTCTCTCTGCTTCTTTTAGGTATTCGTCAATTTTGCCAAGGACCAAAGTGACGAGGACCACTTTAAAGACATTTCCATAAGCAAGAATGATGTGGTGGTGGACTTTTCTCAACTCAACTCTTTCCTCATGGACGAAAAAGCCAAGGAGACAGTGGTGTGATCCGCCAAACTTGCCACAAACGGATGTGCTGAAATCCGTTTTTTGAGACTCTAGTGTCATTTTTCATACTTATTTTTAGTTCTTTTTTTGTTATACTTCTTCAGTGGAGTGTGTGCCCACAAGAGGGCGCTGGACTTACCACACACTACTGAGAGAAAACTCAATGCAAATCAATGCAAAAAAACAAACAAAAATGGAGAAGAATCCACTACGATGTTGTCAAGGAAGAGCCTGGTGCCCCTTGCTGCATCGCAACATTAGCGTGCGTGAAACTTGAAGCTATCTGTTCCAGTGTAGTGTTGTAGCGACGACAGACCAGAGTGCTTATGAAGATTCTGCCTAGTTTCAATCAGACACTGCCACCAAGACTTGTAATTCAGGGCCTAAGTTCATCTCTTTCAAGAACAGACTTACAATTACAAGGAGCAGCAATTTTAGCCTCTCTTTGACTATCAAACTATTTTTTGGCAAAAACACAAAGTGAGATTGTCCACTGCTGTTCAGTAAGGAGGCTTTCATGGTTGAGTTGACGGTCAACACTCAACTAATGGAAAAGAGGACAAAATACCAGCTGTTACAAGAAGTTGAGGAAGGTACAAATGTGATTTCGGCTGATGTAAACCAAGACATTTTTATTCGAGCACAGGAGTTTTACTGCCTTAAATGGCTAAAATAGTTTTGCGGATGCTAATTACTGGTTTCTTTGAGGTGTGTGCTGCATGCTTTACAAAGAAGCCGCATGGGGGACTCCTGTGCGAGCCGAAGCATGTGCTTTATTCCAGTTATAAGAGTGCTAGTACTGTCGTGTCCTACTGTTGTGTTTTCAAGAGAGTTTCAACAGGTGGATAATGGGGGGGTATATGGCAGGACTTCACTGAGAGGTTACTTGTTTGTAATAAAATACAGATAAAATATCGTAAAAAAAAAAACAGATGAGGAGAAGGAGGCCTATAACTAAATATTACATAAACGTTGTGACACATTGTGTGTGCCAAACGAGAGTTCCTAGTACGCGTCGGGTGACTGCAAGCCCACCGAGTCAGGCTAATATGTGAGAGCGCAAGCTAGCTAGTTGGACACATATTGTAGTGTGGTGTACTGTTGGATGTCATCCACCATTGTAGACTACTCCATGCGCTGTGGTCAGTGATTTTCGTGCTGTAGTAGCCTATACACCACATGCTTGTTTTTTAATACAGAGATTTACTCCTGAATAGTCTTGGACATCTAACAGCTTAGTAGTTTTGCGGGGCCAAATGTGATCTAATAGTGGAACAGACATCTGGGGACAACATGTTAAGCTTTTAATCCGCTGCAGACAAGGGTATGGCTCCTCTAAAACCCACCCCGCAAAACAAGCTAATGTTAAAATGTTCATTTTTATCACACACATGACACATCTATATGCTAAATTGGAGTTTTTGGGGGACTTATCAGCCGTTAATAGACTGACAACAGGCTTGCTGTCGACTGACAGGCAAAACATAGCCCCCCCCTACTTTGAGAGCTGCCTTAAAACCTCAGCTTATCCCCCCATTAAGTCTACGTTCTCACCCACGTTTAGCTTAGTATTTCTCTTTGGTGTCCCCCAGATGTTCCCATTATGAGACCATATCTGGCACCAGAAGACTAACAGCTCAATTGTAGGCTACCTGTCCTATCAGCGGGTATTGCACACAATTGAGTTGATAACTCAGGATTTAATTCTTTCTAAATTTCATCATTTTTTTGCAATTCAATTCCCGCGTCACTGTCATAACTAAACGTTTGAACTTACATTTTTCCACACCATTTGTATACACCAGTTACCCTTTACATCGTATAAACATTTCATAAGGAGTGGACCAATGGAAACGGTCCAAACATTCAAAATCTCACACAATACAACAGTAGTGCGACTGTTTTCTTACGACAGTGACGTCTCGTTACATTATCTTGTGAAACCACTATGGGCTCTCCTCCCAGAGGCGCTGTTGTTGCTAGCCTAAAGCTAAGAGTGACCAAAAGTGACAAAGTGCCACCGATACTCTTTTCTGCATAGCTGCTTTATAGTTCAATTCCTTTCAAATAAACAATCCTCACTGCGATTTGAGAGACAAAAGAGAGTCTTTCCAATCTGAATGCAGTTCTAGTTCTGTAGCCTGACATCATAGGTCCAACATTGAAGCACTTTATAACAGTCTTTGTTGAACTAGTTTTGTTCTGGACTTTTGAACTTTTTAAAAAGTTTCTACACAGGATGCTCTTTGTTTAACAGAAGATTAAGACGTTATTATAAAATGTCTTATGGTCATTTTGTGTTAAATTATGTGTTTACATTTTAAGTATTAAAAGGCTATTTTAGTCTCTTTTATGTCTTTTCTGTACTTATATATGAATAAAAAAGACTACATTCAGTCTCCTTCGTTGTGTTTATTCCTTGAAGATGTTTTTGGTCAGTAGACACTGATGTGCCATTTTATCACAATGCTACAGTAAGACACACAAGCTGTTGACATGAATAATTCTTGTTTTTGTAACAGGCCAACAGTGATTTTGAACCCTAGAATTGGCTAAGATATTCTTAATCTACAAAAGCATGAAATAGACATTAAACTTTTGTGCCCTTATGAAGCAAAGCGGCTCACATGCATTATAACTATTACAACAGGCCACTAATGGATGGTACTGACTACCTAGCCAGCTGTTCCCTGCTAGAAAAACCAGTATGGACCACTATGGCTGGTCACCAAAAAACAGCAGATTTGTGTTTTGGAAGCTGGTATAAAAAACAGGATATAAAGCTAATTTTTGTTTGTGCTGGTTTAGCTGGTCACCCAGCATTGTCATTTATATGGCTTTATGTGCTGTTTATTTTCAGCAGGGTTGTAAAGGACCATCTGCAATACCACGACCAGCCACCAGAGGGAGGCACAGTGCGGCCCTGCGGTAATGAAGGGTGATTAGTGCCACCTGTGTTCACCCTTCTTAAGCCGAGCTCACCCACAGACTCCTGCTCAGTCCTGCTGTTTCAGAGTTCTGGCAGCAGACTGGCTGGTAATTTCGGTAGAGGCTTTTTGGGTTTAGTCCTGGGTCTTTCTTGTTTGCGCGTGCTGTGCTCAGACCTCTCTTCTATCTGTCTCTCCTCTCCTTAGACTCTCCTTTGAGCCAGTAGGAGAATCCCTGGGTTTTCCATGGTTGTCTTTTGCAGTCAATTAAGTTGGGAAAAAAATCAAAGAAATAAACTCTAGTCATGGAAGAAACGAGTCTTTCTGAAGTTTTGAATTGATTCAAAAATGATTCATTGTTTCGAAACGCTCGAAATACCGCAGGCTGGCGCCACCTGCTGGTCAGATTTGTGTACATGCATCACGAAAGCCAAATTCATTACCATATGTTTTAATCATCTTTTTATTATTATCATAGGCTGACGACTTTGTCTACATGATGTAGGCCCTAATATAAAAAACACTGCACTGTGTTTTTTCCTCTTTATCATGCTCATCTTATTCTGTATACAAATATTTTTTTTTTCATGGGAGTATAAATCATAAATATTATGTTCTTTATGAAATCAATTTGTGAATGTAAGTTATGTGTTGAACTGGGTGTTGTACAGTGCATGTACAGCTGGGGAGGTTTTAATTTATGAATAATACATACTGGTGGGACAGTAACAGGTCAGGTCATCAAAACTTGATCCCTGACCGAGAGCCAATCAGCAAAGTGTTGTTTAAATACGTTTTTAATGAAACTAAACTGATTGGAGGTCAGCAGGTAACTTACCCAAATATGACACAGCTTAACTTTAGGGAACCACAAAACTTTGACCCGTTTAAACTGTTTTAAAATTTGGTTTCCTGTAAATCCTGTAATTTGGGCACTTTGATCTGAAAGGCAGGGCAGCAGGCCTGAAACAAACCTGTTTTTATTCAAATCAGCTCATCAGAAACTGTGATTAGGCTCAAAATGCTCACAAGACCCTCACACTTACAAAATGTTCCACAACTTCACTGTAATCTTAAAGGGGGAAAACAATTGCTACGTTGGTGAAATGGGCAGAATTTCCCGCAGGTGTTAATGGGGGCTTGAGTCTCTGCTGTCTGCTTAAAGGATAATATGTAAGATTACTCAACCTGTCAAATTCATACTCCTCACTGCAAACAAGTGGGCAACATCACCAGAGTGACTCACTATCACCTGTTGAATTACAAAGTGGTATTATGAGACAGGACGGGCCAGGGCTAGCTGGTTAGCATGTTAACTTCAGTAGATATCGACTATATCAGCATTGAACAAACCACAAAGTTATATGACCGCCATCAAGTGGTGCTACCAAGTGTGCACATATCAGTACAGTGTAATAACTCAGTGTTTCCAACATTTTAATGTGCTTTTAAAGTTGACTCAGCACAGTCTCACATTACTGCTTACCCCTAATAGGCTGATTTAGCCTGTCGAAATATCCTGATCATTCTTTTAATGCTGGTAACTTTTTCTGATAAGGATATTCACCAGGTTCTTGTTTGAATTTTCTTGTACTTCCTTAAATGGCACTACAGTTACATTCTGGTGCCTGAACTGTGGCACCACTTAAGGTGAAATGGGGAAATTTGAACAAGAAGCTGGCAAATAAGAAGTGGACTGCAGCTTCGTAGTTTTAATGCTGATGGTGCTTTTTTTGATAAGGTGATCTAGATTATCCAACCCAGAGGTTTTATGTACAGAGCTACCTATAAATATGCATTACGGAAGCACAATACATCTGAACAGCTGCTTTACTTTAATATAGCTTCCCCCCATTTCATTTCAAGATAATGAATGGAATACACCCATCTAAGGAGTTTTTTTGAGACAAAGGTTTAATTTGGATGAAAAGTTTGTGCTTTCTGTAAAGAAAGCACAAACGTAGCAACCTTTTAGGATGATTTGCATTATTGGTTATACCCAATGATTTTGCATTGGATGCATACAATGCCTTTCCAAGGCATGGATTCTGAAATGGTTGTAAATGTTACTTTATTGTCGGCAACTTTTTTTATACATACAGTGAGGTATATGAAAACTACATGATCATTCGACACGTTCCACCAGGAGCCCCCCATTTACTGATTTATTTATCTTATTTTTAGTACTTGAATTTGCTGACTGTGCTATGTTTGTATGTAAATAATTGTACACCGCACAACCATTATTGTTCACACTTTGCAAAACCTGTAGCCTACTGACATTTAATTGCAATAGTGGCAATATCAGTGTTACGACTCTTAAACGACCTCGTAATTCAGAGTATTTAGTCAAATACGGGAGAAAAATGTACACAGAACGAAACACATCAGGTCCTGAACCTTTTTATTTACCACAAGGCGCAATAAGGAGAGGTTTGTTTCATTCACCTCATTCACTTTAGCCATAGAGGATTCAAGCAGAGAGGAGAATTACCACTGTCTCCGGGTTTCTCAGACGCTAGAGGGCGCTCCCCAGTGAGTCCAAAATGAATGGGTTGATATGGAGCATTTGAGCAAAATCATAGTTTATAAATGCTTAAACATTTTTTAACGTAAAAGAATTCAACCATTTCCTGAACACAGAACAGCATAAAACATTTTAACACTGCTGTTATATTTTTAAGAGCTTTTAAACTCGAGTTATAGGCGTTTAAAACAGCGCCTCCTGTATGTCCATGACGTCAGTGAGCGCGAACAGCCAATGAGCTGCTCCGCTTGCCAATCAATCATCACGCTCTAGCACTAATGCCCGCCTTCTGCTGCCCAAAACCCGTTTGCTGTAGAAAAAGTGAAATATATGGGTAAGATTTCTTTGCTTTTTTAGTGAAATACATCCTTCTACTTTCTAAAATTAAAGAAATATTCTGGACAAGTGATCAGAAACTATTTTAACTGTTCGTTTTTAGCCGTTGAGCTCCATTCACTCCCATTCATTGAGGACTCACTCGCGGGCGCCCTCTGCTGTTTCTGATATAACGGGGGGAATATGAAGTGGCCAGACTCCTCATAAACCGGCTCTGATTCAAGCTTATATCCAGTTCCTAGCGCGTGCCTCCAAACTGTGCTGGACACCAGCCCAGAGCTGTTCACCCCTTTTTTTCTGCCTTCATAATCCTTTGTGTCTGAGACTATGCGATAAGGAAAAACAGCAGGAAATGCCAGCTCTGTGGACAACACTGTCTTCTAAAGTAATGACCAATGAGACAGCTGCCAGACAGCTGCCCTCAGTTTCGGACACACCTCTGTGTGCTGACTGGTGTCTCAGCTCAGCTGTTGAGAAAGTGAAAGTTTAACTTTATCAGTAACAGAACAGAAGGATGGACTAAACGAGGCTCTCTGTCTTCACCCTAAACAGGTTCACAGGTAAGAGCCACATTACAGCCTGTAGGTCCTTGTATTAAAATACACAACATGAAAATAGTGATTTTTCACTTTTTATATTACATGCATTTGATTTCAGCTGATGTGGTTGTGGTTTACATGTATTTATTTATTTATTTATGAGTGTGTTGAGTAATGCAGTAACGCACACCTGCAAATAGTTCATTTGCCTACGTTACACTTCAGGGTTTTATATCCTAAAGCTTAAACTTCAACAGTTGACCATCAGATGAATGAAACCAGGTTCAAACTTACCAGCTGCTTTGTGATATTTCACAGTTTTGACTTCGTCTGTCTATCGTCTACGTAGACCACGAGAACAGAAAGTGAAAGCAAGTAAGACTCTAAGAATCAAAGTCTATAATGATGTGTTTGATTTAGCAGAGCTGGATTTGTGAAAGTTTCCACAAATGGAGCTGAGTGTATTTGATTCCCCTACAGCTCTGCTGGACCAGGACACTTCACTGCTTTCAACTTAACCTATAAAGTTGATAGAGAGGCTCAAATCAGCCAGGCTGATACAAACAGTCCTTTTTTTGTCTGTCAGTCATTCATGGGGAAGTGAGAAACAGGCTCACTGCTTTGGAGTTTAATTTCATATATGAACAGTACAGAAAGAAAACCTATATTAACTTTAGGCATTATCTGATTTGTAGAAACATCTGTGTGTTCTTCTGTAGAGTTCTGTGTGTTTGTTTGGGTTATACAGCTCTATCCCCCTTACCGTGTGTACAAACAGGGTATTTGAGTTATTTGACCCAACAGACCTTTATTGATAATCTTTGCACCATAAAGCTGACTAACAGGTTTACACTTTGGAACAGTATTTCAGAAATATGCAGTTTAAATATATGTAAAATACCTTATGTACTTAATGCATATGATATTTTATATTTTGTAAAATCGAAAATAATATAATGTATACCCTAAAACATTATGTATTTTTATACTATAGCTTTTATTTAAAAGCTGCACTGTAATTAGAAGCAGTGGTGAGGTTTTTCTCTGTTCCTTTCTCCTTTAAAACATATTCAGAATCAACACCGAAAGTCAAATGAGAAACTAAGCTGCACTCCACAGCAAAATTAGATTTTTAGGTAAAAATAAAATGACCCTATTTTGCAGTAAAATAAAGCTTGGCTGATCTTCTAACACAGTTTTAACAGTAAATGGTCGTAAACGGTGGAGTTAATGTGTAACTGCTAATTCACCAACCGCTGACCCTGAAGGTTGGCGTGCAGACTGCTGGTCACACAACTAGAAAGATTTAAGATGAACATGGATAATTTGGAGACGAATGGACTTATTTGCACTTCTAATCACTCCGGCTCATTTCCTGATATGTTTAATCTGCAATGGGAAACTGTCAAACACTAAAAAGTTGTAAAGCTGAAGTCAGCTCCTCGTTAGAATTCTCCCGTTCCACCTTAAATGGTGCAGCAGTTTCATTTTGGCGTCTCAGGCACCGTTTAAAGTGTAAGGGGAATATCCAAACAAGAAGCTGGCAAATGAAAAGCTGTCTTAAGCCTCTGAAAAAAAAATGTGGAGAGAGATTTTACAACAAACTATTCTATTTTTGAGGGAAATAATATTAATAGTAATAAAAAATAATAACATTCCAATCTGCCCTGAGTGGATGATGATTGAACCTATAATCGTTAACAACCAGATAAAACAGTTAAACCATCATGGAAAGATCAATAAAATCCTTAACCAGCAGATTTTACTCAAACATATACAACAGTGGTTTTCAACCTGTGGGCAGTGGTGGTACTGCAGTTTTTATATTTGAATGCAGAAAATCCTTACAATACAGACATTTAACCAAAGGAAATTTTAAATATGACTATAATAATAAAGTTATTGATTATTTGCAAAAATAAAACATATATAGCTCATTGATTGTTCTGGCAAAAAGTTACCTAGTTATACGTATATTTTGAGTGTAAGCATAACTGAAATGAAGGAAATATGGCAATGAATACTTAGTGCTGCTTTACATGTGTGAGAACAGAAAACAAGTAGCTACAGCTCTATGCTGTTGGCTCAGTGATCTTTTCAAATGAAACTTTGAAACACAAGAACTTACACCATCACTTGGAGAGTAAACATTGTGAATATATATCAAAATAGAACCAGAGCTCTATTTGCAGTTTTCCCTCAGCCTGACATCCAGCGCTCAGTAGCTTTCAAGTTAGCCTTCTCCTTAGATGAGGCAGAAAAAAAAATCTGACTGGAAGCTTTTGTGGTCATTTGGGTCACAAGCTGCAAAAGTTTGGAAACCCCTGATGCACAGAAGGACTGTTGTGTTTGTTCTGGGTTTGTTGATATTCATAAATGACTCCTCTTCCAGTTACCTCAGATGGAGACATCAGACTCTGGTCTGGTCCAGTCTTCACAACAATTTTCGAGTCCACCTTACCCTGAGACCGAAACAAGATAGAGTCCAAATGAGGATGAGACCAAGACTGAGACTGCTATTTTATAGTCTGGAGCCTGAGACTGGACTTGAGTACTACAATAATAGTTGAGAATGTAAGTTGAGAAAATAATTCCTTGACCACTGAAAAAAAGCTAGAAGTGGTTATTACCCCTCCTCTTGGGCATCTACTGTTCTGCACACTTTAGTACCAACTTGCATATAACATAAGTTACCCTTTATCTATTACTAACACATCTGATCAAGCCAATCAGAGACTGGTGAAGAAGTTAATTAGCTGGAGCAGTTGTGGCAGATTGTGGCTGTAACAAGAAGCTATCTCAAAAAAACAGGGCTGGTGACCACTGGGCTAGATAGCCAGCACAAACTGTGCACATGGTCTGTAGATGTATCAGAACTACTGCCCGTGTAATAATGCAGTCATAGCCCTTCATGTTTTAATGTAAGTCTAACTGTTTATCTCTTCTAGTTGGTAGCCATGTTGGTGAGGTGGACCTGGCTAGTTGTTTTTCTGTCCTCCTGTGATGGAAAAGGTAAGAGCTAAAAAGCATATGCCAAAAATCTTTAAGCACACAGTTTAACTGATGTTTAGCCATCTCCATTTCACTATTTCTTCCAGGATTGTTCTCAGTGGTGGCTCCTCAGGCTCCAGTCGCAGGCCTGCTTGGAAGTTCTGTGTCTCTGCCCTGCACTCTCTCTCCAACCTTAAATGCAGTAACCTTTGAAGTGCTCTGGTATCGTCCTAATGAGATTGGCACCCCAGTACTCTCTTATAAGAACCAGAAGATCCAAGAGAACCCCAGAGATCCTCGGTACTGGGGCAGAGTGTCCCTGTCAGGGGGACTGGAGAAAGGAAATGTGTCTCTGAAACTGGAGAACTTCACACTAGCAGATAAAGGATACTACATATGCAGAGTGGAGAAGACAGAAGAATGGTATGATGAGGCCACAGTGTCACTCCAGGAGAAAGGTGAGTGTCAAGCCCAGCTATTCATGACCTTTCAGGAATCACTTGGATTTAGTCGGCTAAATTAGTATTTGGTCTTTCAGGCTGCGGGCTTTTAAAAAGGCATTAGAGGAACAGCTAACGACCTCAGACCATCAAACCAGTCTTGTTCCTGTTTGTCCAATAACAAAAACTGGTACCAAATGATTAACATCTCTTGTTGTGGTTATTGTATGTGTTGTATGTGGTTGTTCTTCACAATAGACACTTTATGTTTAATTATTTGATTTTTTGTTTATATTTTATTAGCAGTAGTGGCCCAAGGTTGCTATGCTGTGTACGGTTGCTATATACCCATATCTCATATATATGAGGGTATATATGTTATTTATTCTTTTTCTTCCTTCTCTCTCTCTTTCTCTCTCAGTTACAGGTTCCCCTCCTGTCCTCTCTGTAGCTGATGCAGGTGAAGGTCAGATGAATGTTTCCTGTCACTCAGATGGCTGGTCACCAGAACCATCACTTAGCTGGACAGACAGAGAAGGGCAGGACCTCAAATACCTCAGCAAATCAAAGTTCATCAAAGGTAATATTACTTATGTACAAAAGTTATTTTTCAACAGAAAACATATTTAACAGAAAATTACACAGAAGCCTCAACAACTAAATGCATCATTTTATTTGGGTCTGCTCTTTGCCTTTAATGCAGCATCCATGTTTTCAGGAGACTTGCTTTTAATTTTTCAAAGAAATCTGCAGGGATATTTTTAACACCTCCAAAGTTCAGTCTTAGTTAGTTGCACTTTCTGCTTCTCACAATCAAAGTAATCAAACCCATTCAGTGATGCTGAGGTCTTTCTCCTCTCTCTCAAAGATGAAAGCTTTAAGTGTTGTTTAACTGAGGACAGTTTTGTTGGTCTACCAGGCCAAACCTGTTTGGAAACTCCTGTTATTTTTCTTTGACTTTCCCCTTCTTTATGCAAGTGGATTATATTATATTTAATCTCATTACAAATGTCTCCTGAAAAATGATTAATGATTGTCTCAGAATTTGGCAAATTAATGTTTACTCATGTTAAAAAGAGAACTAACTTAACTGTCCCCCTCTGTCTCAGATTCTGAATGGCTGGTGAGTGTGAGCTCTTGGCTGCTGGTCTCTTCCTCTGAGTCTGAGTGGCTCTCCTGCTCTGTGGGTTTTTTCTGATTCTGATCCAGAGAGGAAAGAGTGCAGAGTGCAGCCAAATAACTGTACAGGTGACACACCACAGTGCTTATTATATACAGACAAATAGAACTGACACAATACGGCCTCTTACACCAGGAAGCCTAATTCTGTACTGCAGACAATTACATAAAGAGTGCAAAGAATACAAAGAATACATACACACAGCAACCAACGCTACAACGTCAACAGTAAACCATAAGATTCAGAGCATATTTACCTTTAAATAAGAACTAATTCCTGTACTGTAGTGCTGTATGCAGAGTCGTGGAAAGGAGCCTTCATCACGACCCTCATCTTCTTGCTGCTGTGTGTTGCTGGACTTGCAGTGTATGTTGTGCATCGAAAAGGTGCATTCCTTATATTACTATCAATATTGAGTTAAAATACTCTGATATTCAAGCCAAAGTCACAGGAACCTGTGTGCTGTTTAGCAGACTCTCACTCAATGATGAGCTGCCATTTCCATTAGAAAGTTATGCAACATAATTATCAATAAACTTAATAATTAATAACTGCTTGTCACTTTTTGATATTGCGAATGGCATCAGTAATTTATTTTAATCATGGTCTTTATGGATGAACCAGAATGATAAACACGAGTGTCTGTCTCTGTATTGTAGGTCTTACTGGCTCCAAGAAAAAGAAGAGAGAAGATGGAGAAAGTGAGATGTTCTGCTGAATGAATAATAACATCTTTTTCAAATCAGTTACACAAAACTGATTACATACAAAACAGCACTAACTCTGTTTCTTAGTATCAGAAATTCAACCACTGAACTCCAGTGTGGAGAAGCAGCAGAATGAAGCTCCCACTGCAGATGCACCTCATCAGTCTGTGTTAAAAGGTTGGTTAAAACTCTCACCATCTATTCATGTTTGTTCACATCGATTTAAACCTTCATACAAATGTCAGACCAATAGATCTGCACTTTCAACCTCAGGAAATATTCAAAGCAGTGTCTGTTCTTGTCGTTGTGTTTGTAGGAGTAGATGACCATCAGTTTCCTGAACCAAAGGTGGACAGAGCACTCGCTGCAGGTAAATGTGTGTTGAAATTAGAGCCGTCAAAAATTTAATTCATGATTAATTGCATTCTTTTGTGTAGATAATTGCAATTAATTGTGTTTGTCTTTTAGAATATTATCTAATTTGTCCCTAAGTAGTTTTTTTTCTATTTAACAACTAGTTCATTACAAAATTAGATTAATCATAATGCATTTTTTACTTTTAAGAATTCAGTAATATTGTTTTCAAACATGAACATGGAAATCATGTGATTTTCCAATGAATGAGCAGTTTCCAGTTTTCATCCCTGATCATGTACACTCACTGACCACTTTTTTAGGTTAAACTACCTTGTATCTACACTCGTTATTCGTTTTATCAGCTCCACTTACCACATAGGAGCACTTTGTAGTTCTACACAGACATAAGTCAGAGACAATAGCTCATCTGTTGCTGCACAGTTTGTGTTTGTAAGGCTGCAGTCATAGCAACATACAGCACAGGAGCAGCTGGGCTTCAGACTGGAATTAAAAAAGTGTCAAACCATCAGTTAGACACCATTAGTTAGAACACATGAACAAATTTAAATCTCAGTTTATTAAACAATAAATACAGATTTTAAAGATTTAAAGATTATTTTGAAATAAGTTGTGAAACTGATTGAAGTAATGTTTAAATGATGTATTAAACTGAAACTCTGGAGTAAGTATGGATGGATGTATAGAGGTTAAGATGTGGGAATAAAGCAGACTTGATTGAGTAAATGCTGAATTAATTATAGTAACTGTTAAAAGTCTTTAAATGAGAAGCTGGTAATCACTGTGGGGCAGATGTACTAAGAGAGACACTAAATTACCAACAGTCTACTGACACCTTGTGCTGGCGGGAGTGGTAAGTTTAGTGGCTCGTCTACAAAGACCTTCTGCAAATCAACATATTAGCATATGAGCAGCGCGATATGCCCAGGTGTTTGCCTCACATGCGTTTTTTACGAACGCCTCCACCAGACAGGAGAAAATAAGGTTTTTAATGTTACAGGTTCAAACTTCTGACTCATGTAATTATATATAATTCATGAATTTGGCAGAAATTTGAGAAAATCAAGTGATTATTTTTTGATTTTCCGTTTCTGTTGTAAAAATATACCCAAAGATTTAGGAAAAAAAAACAAGGAAAAAAACATTTTTCTAAATATTATAAATCTATATGGTTTTATTTATTTATTTATTTATTTATTCATTCATTCATCTCCATGACATTAAGAATAAAGTGACATAGCAGGCATTTAAGAGTGGAGCTTTTTTATTCAAAAACATATATGTAAATAAATGAATAAAACTTTCTCTTTTCTCTCTAAACCCAACCAATGGCAGCTCTGTTAATGCCAACAAAAATAAAATGAGCTTTTTTTCACAGGTTAAACAGTACACGGTAAGTATTCACTATGAGTCTTGATAAATTCGGGTAGGTGCTTTATTTAATAATCTGCTCCAAGTATTCTGCACTTTGAGAGGGAAACTCTCTTATAAATGCATATCCAATGGTGCAAAAGTGCAGCAACCACATCTTCAACCTAATTACTATGCTGAAGCTCCACTGCACCTAATTAGTAAATCACAACAGCAACTTTTGAGCACCAAAATGAGTTTGCGCTGTGAAAAATGGCTCTCCAGATCAACCTAAAATTAAATTACTATTAATGTAGTAACGTTCATTCAAAGTATTTATTTAGCTCCAATAAAACTAGTTTATTTACTTGTTACCACATGAAGTAATTTTTTTTACGTTGAACTGACAAACCGTTTTTTACATTAGTAAATCTGAATAGAAGAAACAGAAAATACAGCTACACATAACCTGATTGTATCAGCAGATTGGTCAAAACTCCTCTGCGTGTGTGTGTGGTTGTTGTTGTCACTGATGTTGTTGTTGTTGTTGTTGTTGTGGTAGTAATGTGCAAAGATTTAGGCACCATTTTTTGTTGATTTTCTGTAAATAAGTTAATACACCTTCTACAGGGAACACACTTCTGCACGTTTCAATGTGAAGACACTGTAAAATAAAAACATTAGATACATTTAATGAGTATTTATGAATTTGATTAACATTAAAATGAGTCACCTAAACTGAACATGCACTGAACATGAGTCTTGTTTTTTTCTGCTGTCAGAAACTGACTCAGTGAACCCACACCATGTGGATAAAGATCAACTACAACTCTGTATATGAATAAATTCTATCTACAAAAGAGAGAAAATCAACAACCACAAAACTAAAATAACCAACTAATGAAATGTTGGATCTGTGATATTTATTTTAGGATATGCAGTGAAAAGTCTTTTGTATTTGTTGCTGTTTTGATTAACATGACTTGAACATAATACTGTGTTAATAATGTGATTATTTTTATTTAAGCAGAGTGGGACCAGATGAAAAGGTTTAAAGGTAAGAAATGACCTCACTTTAACACAACATTACTGCACTCTTGTGACTATGTATTGTAAGTTAATAAAATATTCTCCTCTGTTTCTGCAGTGAACCTCTCCATAGACCCAGAAGAAACTCCACAGTTCCTCATGATAACAAACCAGGGAAAGTCAGTATGCTGCCCTGATTTAGAAGAGGTAGATAATGATGATAAAATCTTCACTTTGTGTAAAGAGAAGTTCAGCTCTGGAAAACATTACTGGGAGGTGAAGGTGATGGAGAGAAATGAAGATAAACTCTCGTGGTATGTTGGAGTGGCGAGTGATGAGGCTGAGAGAATGTACAGGGTCCCTTTAACTCCAGCTAATGGATTCTGGGTTCTCTGTTATGACAAAGAATCTGAAGAGGACTGTGGAGTTTACAGTGTAAATTTATTAATGCCACAACAGTTAAAAACAGTTACTAAAAAGTCTTCAACACTAGGAGTGTTTTTAGACTGTGATGAACACACTGTGTCCTTTTATGATGCTGATAGAAAATCACTGATGTACACTTTCACCAACATGAAACCTGGTAGATCACTGTATCCTCTGATCAGCCCCGGAATAAGAGACAGATTTCGCATAACAGTCTGTTAGAAAACACAGACCTCAAGAACAGATTTTAGTCATCATAACCTTAATATTATTATTTGAAAGAACAGTAATATGTAACATTATGACAAAACACTGTACTGTATAAAACCGAACTGAATACTGTAACACTGTAGTATGTCATTGTAATCCTTCTCCTTTGCTTTGGCATTTTACACTTTGACATTGTTTTGATAATATGTTGTGTCGTCTGATGCTTTTTTGGCTATAATAAAAATCTTGTTTACTCAGTTGTAAAACGTGTGTGTAATATTTAGAGGCACTATTCACACATAGCTTTTTGTTTAAAAAAAAAGGACAGGAAAGTGTCATTTTTATGTTTGTGTAGAGGAACTTATTTACGCTTTAACCAAAAACAACAAAACATACACTTTAAGGAGGGAGACATGTTAATTGTGTAATTATCCTGCTTCATATCTGTCAGCTTTAATGGAAATACTAAGATGACTGACCAGCCCAGCCCAGAGTCCAGAACTCATCATCACTGAATGTGTTTGGGGTTACTTGAATCGTGAGAGGCAGAACAAGCAATCAAGTTCTAAGACTGAACTCTGTGTAAGTGTGGAAAAATATCCCTGTAGATTTCTTTGAGAAACTGAAAGCAGGTCTCCTGAAAAGAATGGAATCTGTAATAAAGGCAAAGAGTTTTGAACTAGATTTGGTTGTTGAGGCTTCTGTGTAATTCTGTTTCAGCTTTTTTGCCCCCTAATGCTAAGATGAAAGATGAAGATGAAAACAAACACTAACACGTAATGTGACAGACGCTCATGGTAAAGTCCAAGAGATGCAGCTTTAATAGAAAGGGGATCAGCAAGAATCGTAGTCGTAGTACAGGCGTGGGCCAAAAAGAGCAAAATGACAAAACAGAGAAAACATAAACAGAAGGGCAAAGACATAAGGCAATGATCAGAAATGCAGAAAAACAGTCTAATACATGAAAAGGGAACCTGATAACACAAAGTAAACACTTAGTATTTCTACAGGAGAAACAATACCTCACAACTATCCTACACTAAAGCCTGGGCTTATATACTAAACTAGGAAAGTCATAAGACAGGTGAAACAGATCAGTGTTCAGGAGAGTTGGAGGGATGATTGGTTGAACAATGAGGTTGAACAGTCACATGATCTCCCAAGGGATTCTGGGAAGTGGAGTCCCTGTGCAAGTCGAGGTTAGAAGAATGTGTGACATAATGGTTGTTTTGGCTGCAAATTAAAGAGTGGTCTCCGACTTTTGCACAGTACTGTAGGCAGACAACTAATCATCAATGTCATGCAAAAAAACTCATCTCTATTTTTGTATTTTTTTATATTATCATATTTTGAAAGCTCCAGTTACCCTTTGCATTGTATTTGAATGTCATGATGAATGGACCAACAGAAAATTTTCAATTTCTCATATTACTTATAAAAACTACAGCTTAATATTACCTTCTAGTACAAGAAAATTTTTCTCTCTCCTGTAAAATTTTGGATATACAAGTTTTTTTTTTCTGACCGCTCTGATCAAGTATTTTTTTATTTTCTTTTTATGTGGTGCATCCATATTTTTTCACACCTAAAAATTATTCATTTGTGCAGGCAATTCGTAAAACTACACTATGTGTCTAAAATTACGTCAGAGCTATATTTCATTGAAAACTACTATATTTGATCAAAATTGGTTTACATATTAACTTTCCCAAAAAACAAGAATTATGATGTATTCACGTTTTTATTTGTTTATAGCTTTTTTAAAGATTTATGTTTATTGACTTAAGATTTTATTAACTTAAATATTAAACAGTTAACAGTAAAAACTCACATTAACTTTAATTATAAACAAAAACAGTATGTACTCCCAAACCTAAACTAATTTAATATGGCTAACTAATTTGGATTTTTAATTAAGGCTAAATGTATCACTTAATAGCCATGCAATGGACTTTAACCAAAATAAACTTGCTCAGGTACAACCTACCTCAGGCTAATGAGCCACAACCAATCACCTTCCAGATCACACACCAGGTTAACTGGCTCACATCAATTGTAGACGTTTTGATTACTTCAGAACCAAACCAGCTGCTCCTTGAGGATTCCACTACTAGCAGTGTAAGGTAACACAAACATTCAGCACGGTTGGAAAGGTGCTTTCAAAAGGGCTCTGTGATAAAGTTGTGGAAAGGCACAAGTTAATAGAAGGATACAAAAAAATCAGTAGCTTTAACTATCCCTTTGCGTACTGTTCAGAGCACAGTCGATAAGTGGAAAGTGTATGGCACCACCAATGTCTTGCAAAGAACGGTCAGATGAGACCAAGATTAAACTTTTGGGACTGAACTCCAAGCGGTGAAAACCCAAACACAGCACACCACTGAAAATATACCATATCTACCGTGAAGTACGGTGGTGGACATATTGTGTTGGAGTGTTTCTTTTCAGCAGGAATTGGGCAATTAGTCAGGATTGAAGGGAAAATGGATGCTGCCAAGTACATCCAAATTCTTGGGGAAAACATGCAGCCCTCTGCTAGACAGGTGAAGATGGTCAGGAGGTTCACCTTCCAGCATAACGACCCTAAACACATTGCCAAAAAACAAAGCAGTGGCTTAAGGACAGGAAGGTGAATGTCCTTCAGCAGCCAAGGCAGAGCCCTGTCCTAAATCCAATGGAAAACCTGAGAACAGAGCATGGCTGGTCACCACGATATTTGATTGAACTCTAACAATTCTGCATGGATGAATGCACAAATATTCCCCAACCTATTTCCCAAAGCTGGTAGGAACATGTTCAACAGACTGATGGCTGTAATTAAAAGGTGGCTCAACAAAGTACTGAGTCAAGGGACTGATCACTTTTCCAACCCTGTTATTCTAGTTTTTCATTTTTTATTCATTTTCAGAACCATTTGCTTTTTCCTTATTACTTGAATGTTAGGCAAAATGTGTAAATAAAGCTGGAGAAAGATTTTTAGTGAGTTTTGATTTCCGGCTGTAAGACAAAAAGTGACTGCAGATTTTCTGTAGGCACAGTACTTTTTGATTTGGTTTTATTCTGTGGTAGCTTTTCTACTTTATTTATAGCTCTCATTTACAGCTATTACAATTATTAAGATGTGTCAGTTACTATTAGGCTACACATGTTTTAAACACACTGAGATGATAGTAGAAGCACAATAGTTAATTGCAGAAAATGTTATACATTTTAAATGTACTGAGGCCCCAAAAATTTATATCAAAGTGCACAGGGAAACTATTTGATCAGTAAATATTAGAAAGAGAAGAAAATGGAGATAACACAGAGCACCAGATGAAGTAGACCAGAAACCTGTATTACAGAATACACTGTATTACTGTCTTCACCATGATTTAAAAGAAAGGAGTAATTAATTATTACCACCATGGTGACATTTTCATGACCTGCAATCACAAAAAGTCCTCCATTCCTAATGCAAGTTCAGATGCAAAACCTGAAAACATCATTTGCTTTAAAGGAAGAATGAATTGTAACTGTCAGTTATTTCTATAAAATTTAATTGTTAACCAACACATGCTGTTGTCATACCATTCTTTATCAACATCAACATTACTGTGATTATTTTCTTCATGAATACTGTGGGGAGTGAAACACTAATCAATAACCAGTAAAAACCTCACCAGAGCAGTTTACTGGATGGGAAAAGGCACCAGTGGTCCTTAAGTAAGCCACAGTTATTTTCAAGACAACACAATAGAAGTACATTGCCACTTAAAATATTATGGATATCTGATGGTCTTCCATACAGTTCAGACACTCCATACTTCATCTTATCTGATTAATAATGATATTGGAATAAGCACAGAGCATGTGTATGTGAAAAGCTTAGATAAAAAATATTTTAAAATAAAATTCACTCAATACGTTCTGTATAAAGTCATGTATTAATGCAAATAAATGTCAGTCACACATTTTATGTGAGTATATACATAGATCAAAAGTTCTTTGAATATAAACATAGAATCAGTGTTTTCAATAATATAAAACCAAACTAGTTGGGGACAAGTGTGTAAATGAGAGTCCTGCATCTTAATAGGTTTCAGGTAATTAGTAAGACACTAGGAAGCTGTAAATAATGTGTCCAGAATAGTGAGCAGAGCCTTAAAAATAATAAAATATATTCCATAATGACAGAGAAAGCTGTGTAGCAATCTTGAAAAGATCAAATCTCAAGGCAGATAACTTCACGAATGTATATAAATGGATAACTACCATACATTATTTATTATTTACTAACAAATAACAAAAACTGTAAATACGGCAAGTCATTCCAAACCTTTAAATTTCACTTTGTTATAATGGAAAAAAGACAGAAATTCCAGCTGTCAGAAAAAAAAACTTGTCTCTCCAAAATGGTAATTTTACAGGAGGAGGAAAAACATTCTTATCATGGAAATTAATGTAATAAGTGTTTTTTTTTGTTCCCAAGTTTTTTAGAGCTTTAATGTGACAGTGATATATTTAAACACGGTGTATGATTGCAAAAGAAATTACAAAAAGAAGTGTGTTGAAATGTCAAAGTCATAATTCAATCACAACAGTGTTTTATCTTAACATTACGTATTACTGTACTTTCAAATAGAAAACATGATGCTGTGATTACAGTGATGCAAAAGGTCCAACACTGATTTGGCTGTAATGACAATTCTACTTAGATATGCTGTGCAGACTTATAATCCACCCAACAAATACACACCTGCTACACACACAACTTCGTGCCATATAATCAAAGAGGATAAGATCACCAACTTTATAAGATAATAATACTACAAAGCTGTCCTTCAGTTCTCTCCTTGCATCTTATTTTTAACAGACTGTTATGCGAAATCTGTCTCTTATTCCGGGGCTGATCAGAGGATACAGTGATCTACCAGGTTTCATGTTGGTGAAAGTGTACATCAGTGATTTTCTATCAGCATCATAAAAGGACACAGTGTGTTCATCACAGTCTAAAAACACTCCTAGTGTTGAAGACTTTTTAGTAACTGTTTTTAACTGTTGTGGCATTAATAAATTTACACTGTAAACTCCACAGTCCTCTTCAGATTCTTTGTCATAACAGAGAACCCAGAATCCATTAGCTGGAGTTAAAGGGACCCTGTACATTCTCTCAGCCTCATCACTCGCCACTCCAACATACCACGAGAGTTTATCTTCATTTCTCTCCATCACCTTCACCTCCCAGTAATGTTTTCCAGAGCTGAACTTCTCTTTACACAAAGTGAAGATTTTATCATCATTATCTACCTCTTCTAAATCAGGGCAGCATACTGACTTTCCCTGGTTTGTTATCATGAGGAACTGTGGAGTTTCTTCTGGGTCTATGGTGAGGTTCACTGCAGAAACAGAGGAGAATATTTTATTAACTTACAATACATAGTCACAAGAGTGCAGTAATGTTGTGTTAAAGTGAGGTCATTTCTTACCTTTAAACCTTTTCATCTGGTCCCACTCTGCTTAAATAAAAATATCAAACACATTACCAATACAGTAGTTGTGTCAATCACAACAGCAGTAGACTAGGTTTTAGACTACTCAATATCTTAGGCTGGAGTTAAGAATATGAACCAACTTCAAAATAAACTGACAAGCTGTATGACTCACCTAAATTACAATAGTGTGCATATGTAAGTCTGATTATTAAAATTATGCGTTATAGGAGTTTTTCAAAAACTTTTGGTGAATGGTAGTACAATGCAGAAAAGTGGTACACTTTATTTCATGTGGTAAATACTTTGATTGAAACAAATCAAATAAAAATAATAGTTGCACTTTTCAAAGTGTAAAGTCAGTTTAATAGACGTGCACTTTCTAAAAAACTAAGGCTAGGGCAGCAGTTCAGTGTAAATATTTCAAGTGATGAGGAGTTTAACTGTGGGCAATAGTTATAATTTTTTACTATTTAATAATTAGGACAAATTACTTGCAGTCCTTCTTTATACCAGATTGGTTTGTTCCACCACTTCACTAAGGAAGACCTGTTAGTCTTCACCAGTAATGAGCTATGATTAAATAATTACAAATTATATAAATAAAATATAAATCAATATTTTAAATAAAAAAGGTATAATTATGTACATTTGCTAGATTGCAGCAACTGTTCAATATTGAAAGCCTAATATGTCTGCAGGAGAATTTGTATATGGCTTTTACATATAGGTTCACTAATGTAGCCAGATTGCGAGGTATTGCTTCTCCTGTAGAGCTACTGAGCATTTCTCCTGTGTTTTTGTGATTGCCTTTTTGTGTTTGGACTGTTTTTTCTGGATTTCTGTTTTTTCCCTTTTGTCTTTGCCCTCTGGTTATGGTTGCCCTTTTGTACCTATTTGCTGTTTTGGATTTGACCCACGTCTGTTTACTGACCACAATTCTTGTCAAACCCTTTGATATTCAAGCCTCATTTTTTGGTTTTTACTGTGAGCGTCTGGCCCTTTCTGTCTTGTTACACTTGTTCCTTCATTATATCATGTGTGTATTAATAGAAGTAAATAATAATAAGTGAATTCCTTTTGAAGTGTTAACTTTGGGATAGATTTTATACAGATGAAATGCTCTCTCAACGTCATAGAATAGAACATAGTCTCAAGCCAGTTAAGAATCCAAAATGGTCCATGCCTAAAAGTATCTTCCCGAGATAACCAGCATGGTACAAATGGTGAACATTTTAACAAATTGGTCAAATATTGTGGTGAGACTCCATATTTATAGACCACATTATTAGGAAAACCATTCTAATACTGGGTAGGACCCCCCACTGATCTCAGAACAGTTTGGATTCTTCGAGATCCCATCCACTTAAGGGTTCAGCGTGTTGTAAAACACTGTTGTAAAAAAACAGTCCTTTTACCCACAGAACTGCCATTCACTAAATGTTTTCTGTTTTTCGCCCCACTCTTTACATACTATAATGACTGCAGTGCACGAAAATACCAGGAGATCGGCAGTTTCTGAAATAGATTAAAGCACCCTTTTCAGCACATTAAATTTATAAAGGGTACTTATATATACTTATATAGGATTCCATTAAGTTATATTCAGGCTCTTGTGTTAAACCAAGTGTGTGAAGTCCATGTGATGATGTAATGTTTTGACCCACCTTTTAATGCAGTCTGAGAATCTGTAAGTACAGTTTGAAGTTTATTCTGCTCCTGATGCTTTTTATCCACATGGGGTGGGTTCACTGAGTCAGTTTCTGAGAACAGAAGATACAGGAGATACTACTATTGGTACAAGTTCAGTTTGATTATTGAAACATTTGATTGCAACACTGACAATCAAGACAATGAAGAGGACTGTATCCCATCACTGCACACGCTATTCCAGTCGGGAGTCTGAATACGTTTCCTTAATACAGATAATATACACCTTAAACTGTATGAATCTGTCTATAATCACTTATTACTTCATAATATCATGTGCATACTTATTTAAGTGAAAAAGGAATTCATTTTGAAATGTTCATTTTTGGATAGATTTCATTGAAATACTCAAACTTTCTTGGATGTTCTATGAAATATTCTGTAATTAACATTTTAACAGCAAATATTGTTGGTGAGAGCTCTCAGCCTCAGTTCTTCAGGACAGATTTAAAAGGTGCTTCAACTGTCCAGTTTTAGTGAGCCATTGCCCACTCTAGCCTTAGATTCCTCTTCTTGGTTGACAGAAGTGGAAGCCGACATGGTCTTATGCTGCTGTAGCCCATCCACCTCAAGGGTCAATGTATTGTAAACCAATGTGGTTCAGAGTAGTTGTTTGAGTTACTGTAGTCTTCTGCCCACAGGACTGTCTCCTGTTTTTCCACACCATTCTGTGTAAACTATTGTGACTGTTGTGCATGAAAATCCCAAAGATCAGCAGTTTTTGAAATACTTAATACTCTGGTACCAACAGCTATGCCAAAGTGACTTAGATCACATTTTTTCTGCATACATTTTAATGTGAACATTAACTTAAGCCCTTGAACCATGTCTGCATGATTTTGATAATGCACTGCAATGCTGCCCCATAACTGGCTGATTGGAAAACTGCAGGATAGAGAAGCCGTACAAGCATTCTTAATAAAGTGGCTGATGAATGTATGTTTACACAACCATAACACAATTACATTAATGAAAGTAGCTTTAAAACTTTATATTAAAAAAAAAATTACAGAGACCACTTTCAACTCTACAGACATTTTTAATGTTTTGTGTGTTGTATTGTAAAATGTTCTCGATTTGAAGTATTTACCCAAACTTGTATGATGTAAAACTTCCAACAAGTGTACACAAATGTTTATACAAAGTGTTTTACTGCTGCTCTCCGGCAACCTACAATCTCGGCTAGTAGCAGTTAGGTGCTTTAGGTGTAGCTGTATGGTCTGTTTTTGCTGATCTTTATCCATAGGAGATGAATTCAGTAGTTTTGTTTCTTAATAATAATACACAAGGCTTATGCCTGTTTACTAACTTTTCATTGAAACATCTGATATTAATATATATTATCATTTCTTCAGCAGGATGTTATCAATGAAGTCTCCTTTATCCCCACACCTTAACATCTATATATACACCTATTATTACCTAGCCTTACATTTCATCCAGTAATACTTAACCTTTTTACTGAAATGTATTTCACATTAAATCTTTAACATCTATTGTAGTGTTGTTTCCATTTGCTCAGATCAGCATGTGCAGATTTCAATGTTAGATCTTCTTTAATCTGCTCTAAATTATACTTACCTGCAGTGAATGCTCCGTCAACCTTTGGTTCAGGAACCTGATGGTCATCTACTCCTATGAACACAACAACAAGAACAGACACTGTTTTTAGAATATTCCCTGAGGTGAAAAGTGCAGAACTCTTGGTCTGACATTTGTATGAAGGTCTAAATCAATATGAACAAACATGAATAGATGGTGAGAGTTTTAACCAACCTTTTAACACAGACTGATGAGGTGCATCTGCAGTGGGAGCTTCATGCTGCTCCTTCTCCACACTGGAGTTCAGTGGTTGAATTTCTGATACTAAGGATTCATAAAACTCAGTAACTGCACTACTCATTGTGGTGGTGATTATGTACCCGTTCCTCCTTATGATTATGAGATTTTTACATGTGATCTAAGTAAATCACATTTGATTTACGTACCAAAATGAAATGCTGTGTCAAAGAAAACCCAACATTTCTGAATCAGATCTACAGATTGTAAAAAAGGAAGTACAGGTAGTATTTAGGGAAAATGTAGCAACAATTAACCAACGTAGCAATATTAGTGTAAACAGACAATTCTTTTTTTTTTTACAAGTCATTGCAAAATTCATTAACTGAATCTGGCTTCACAAAATGACATGAAATGCCATTGGTCTGAAATGGTTCATTATAGAGAAATTTACTGATCTCTTTACAGTGGTGGTGATAGGAACCAGGGGTCACAAGGCCTACAATACAAATATAGCCATTTTATTTACCATCCAAAACCACCTGTGAACCTACACAAGTCTTCTGAGTTTTATATGTAATGTTGATAATGATAAAATAGTGATAACCATGAATTTTAATTAAAAATATGTTAAAGAATGTCTCAGGCACAGGCAGTGTAACCTTTTCATGTAACTTTCACCACCACTGTGAACAATTCTGACACAGCAGGTCTACAACCTTCATGTCAAAACACTCTGAATGACTTTGTTTACATCTTAACCACTTAATTTTACAGGAATTCCACTTTCATATAATATCACTAATAATTCTGTTGTAATTGAGACAGCAGCTCATCATTTAAATCATGTCCCTCTGACTTGCGTATCAGCATAATCAATATTTTAAGGCTGCAATAGTGGTTGAGTTTCTGATGGCAACATATTAAGCTATTGCTGCTTTGTATGTGACCTGTCTTTTCTGTTTTTGATCTTAATAGACATTCATTCATTTAGCTTGTCAATAAAAGTTTTATCCCAGCATCTTACTTTCTGCATGTTCTTTCTTCTGTTTCTTGGAACAAATCAAACCTTCAACACAAGAGACACATATTCAGTGTGAGACAGCACTCTATCAGCCAACAGTGTATCACGTAAAAAATTCACTGACTTCAGGATTTCATGAGTCAAATGTGGTTGCCTGAAATAGATAATGGTGTAAGTACCAGTGCAGCCCTACTTTAGTAAAGCACCTTTTCGATTTAGCATAAAATACACTCCAAACCCCAAGATGAACAGCAGCAAGATGAGGAGGACCACAATGAAGGCTTCTTTCCATGAATCTGCAACTACACACATACAAAACCAACAAATTCATAGAATTGAGGCTTTTCTGCTGTGACTGTGTTCTATTTGTTTAGAGAGATTCATTGTGATATTTGCGTTCCTCTGAAATATTGTTATGTGTTGTTTTCATTCAGAGATTCCCACCATCAAAACATGACTATGTTGTTTTAGATTTAGGGCCAAATTTAGTATGCTTCTTGCCTACTTATGAGTTTGTTGCAACAATCATTTGCTATTTGAATGGTTTAAGGCATTAAAATGTTTGGCCATGAAGACTGTGCCTCTTTCACAATGTTGGAGTTAAAACAGTTTAAACCACATTTGGTGTTTTTGCCTGGCTAGTAAAGTGTCCTGTCAACTTGTCCCTGGTGCTGATTGACCAAATCCACAAGTATATTGGGAAAAATTAGGTTTACCCTACTCCATTTGGATGTGTGGATCCTTAGGAAGGCTGCAATGATACATTTGCTTCCTGACAGCTAGGAACAGCATAACGCTTAATCGTTTCCCCCACAACGCTACAATAACTCTGTTACAGGCTGTCTACATTAACAACACTCTTTTCCAATCAACCTGAAAGGATGGGTGGAGTTTTATCATGTTGGTTGTGACATCACAAGCATACTGAATTTAATATGAGTTGTTTCACTGTTTAGTTTCCATACATGCACTACAATTGTTAACATAATACATAAAATGCTTTTATTTGAAAAAGCAAGACAAAATTTTCTTGATATAGTAATGGGAACATTTTCAGCGTAAATATAGAGTGTCACCTGTCTGAGTGTGTGGCACAACTCTGCTTTCTCTCATCTCTTGATTAGAGGCAGACAAAGCCACAGAGCAGGACAGCCACCCTGACTCAGAGGAAGAGACGAGCCGCCAAGAGCTCACACTCAGCAATCCTTCAGAATCTGAAATAGAGACAGACAGAGAGAGAGAGAAGTGAAGAAAGGTAATTTTAGAAGACAGTGTAGACGTATGGGAGCAAAGGAAAAACTGACAAAGCAGGAACATTAACATGTTTACTATTGAATTTTTCATTCAAATGCTGTTGATCTTTGTTGTATTGTAAGCTTTCTGAGTTTATGTCAGGGTTTAAAGCTATAGCTTGGCTAAAAATCAAATGTAAACAATTTCTCCCTCACCCCAAACGTGGTCAATCAACCAAGCCAAGTTTAGCGTCTTTAGTTTGCTTCTTTAGTTTTGTACTGGGTTAATACCCCATCAATTAGCATCATGCAAACTGCATACTTAAACCAGTAGTTTCTCCAAACCATGCAAGGTTGTTGCTTCTCAAAAATTCTTGTTTATGTGGTTTCCTGTATGGTAGAGCAGAGCTTACATTTGGTATAGACACAACCCTGAGACTATACCATCTTACAAAACTGAACTTTCCTCATGCTTATTTAGGTTGGCTGTGATTAGTGTTTTTAACTATGTGATGTACTTTTGTCCAATTGTTTAGATAACAGTATGTCATAAAGGGTCAGAAAATGCATAAACAAATCTATTTGAGATTGTTTAACACTAGATTTTGAGATTTGTGATGATTTAGACATGCAAGTTGCACAATGCTAACTGGTGGCTATAAGCAATAGAAGCTTTAGTGTATACTGTTGCTGCAGTTGACAAAACTACAGAGTTTCAAACACTGATTGACCACATTTAGAGTGAGAGGGAAGTTGTAAATTTGCTATTTGGCTGAATGTCACTGAAAATATAAGGGAGAGCATTAAAACAGGGTTACCTTCAGTGAACATGTCTTTGCTGACGTGTTTCAGGTCTGTCCCCGTTCCATCTCTCCAGTTTAGTGATGGTTTTGGTAGCCAACCATGAGAGTGACAGGAAACATTCACATGACCTTCTCCTGCATCAGCTACAGAGAGGATGGGAGTGGAGCCCACCGCTAGGAGAGAGAACAATGTTACACAATGAAATTCACCAATACCTTTTAGCCAGGTACATAATGTGAGTGCTAGCACTGTGTCAAGAATCACCATTTAAATGGTGCTCTAAGCCAACAACAGTTTGACTCAGAGAAAGTCTTCAGGAAGAGCTCAGAGTTCAGCTTTACCTCGTATTTTCAGGGACATGTTGCCCTTGTCATACCAGCTGTCACTGCCAACATGACATATGTAGAGTCCTTCATCTGCCATCATGAGGTTGTCCAGTTTCAGAGACACATCCCCTTTTTCCAGGGCTCCTAAGAGGGACACTCTGCCCAGGTACTGTTTATTTGCTGAAGTCTCCACAATCTGGCCACTCTTGTACAACAGAACTGGTGTGATATACATTGATGGACGGTACCAGCGCACTTCAAACTGTCTCACGTCTATATTTTTTGAGACAGTGCAGGGCAAAGACACTGAGCCTCCATACAGGCCTGAGACTGAAGCCTTAGGAACCTCCACGGAAAATAAATCTGGAATAGAGAGAAATTGGGCAGTACAATTGGAAAAGTGGCTATACATAACACTGATTTTTTGACAGAATTTACCTATGCAGCTGTTGTGATGTGCTGTTAGTCAAAGAGTACCCATCCTCCAACACATTTATTTAGATATATTAACACTGTGTAGAATTTCTAAAAAGAAGCATGCACTGAATACTGAACTTTCTTTCTATCAAGACCTAATGAGATATATAACAGCAAACAGGGGATACTATCTAAGGAAGTGTCATTTTTTTCATGGGGAGCAGATGTGGAGTATATTAAAAAGGCTATTACAGCTCTCATTGCATATCTATTGCTATAATAGATAAGTAGTTGTCTGCATACATTTTCCTGCTTGCTAGCTTGTTTACCCGTTTGCAAATTTGATCTGCAGAAATTTGGTTTCAGGATGTAAATGAATTTGGCTCATATGAAAACCCCTGCATAGAAGATAATGAACAACTATACTCACTAGTAGACGCATGACTGAGAGTCAGAGGGAGAAACAGCCAAACCCACCTCGGCACTACAGCTGTTAACAAAAGTAGACATGAATATTCTCCATATGTGAATGCAGTCACCGAAGACATCTAACTAATAACAATATACTTCATCTGTATACCAATTTTCACACATATAAAAGTAGTGTAAACAGTGCAACGTTAAACAGAACAGCAAGAAAATAGAAACAAAAGGTAGTAAAAAATAGTAAAACAAGTAAAAAAAAAAATACAACAAATAAAAGCAATGACAAAAATGCAAAAAAATGTGAAAGAAATAGCACAGAACTACAAAACTGAAGTGTCTAAAAGTAAGGACAATAATAAAAGCGTAATGCTAAAGTGAAAAATATGTTCTATAGCCTACAGCTTGGTGTGCAGGACAGGGGGTCCTTCAGGACCCGGGTTGGGAACCACTGGCCTAAATCAGTGGTCACCAACCCTGTTCCTGTGGTTCCAACCACAATTGGTCACAACTGTTCCAGCTAGATCAGGTGTTCCGATATGTCAGTCAGGAAGACTAAGGTTCAGGCGAACATTATAAATATAATACTTTTAGATTTGTAGTTTTCTACAATATTTATGTTTCATTCTCTCCAGCTCGACCAACCAATTCGGGCCCAGTGCTGGAAAAGCCTTCTGTTTCCTGAGGTAAAACAGTCAAAACACGACGTAGAAGATGAAGCTTACGAGGCTTAATGAGCTCCTTACCTGTGAACATGGCGTCAGTGCTCTACAGTGAGAGTAACTGTCTGAAAAAACATAAACCTGCGAGCTTCTTCCCGAAGTGTAAATCAGTATTTACACAGCCAGAGTGTCGTCTGAATCTGTTCCTGACACAATTCCGGAAGAGAGGAGTAAACTTTCACTTCGGTTTCGCTCCTTTGGATAAGCCCCTGCAGGAGAATCCAAAGGAGGAGACTCACTCGGTCCTCAAGCTCAAGCAGATTTTGAAAACGATGCCTCTGTGTGTAACTGCTGAATAACAAGCATTTTAAGGCACGTTTTTGACGATTTATTCAATTTTTCCAGTCCACCTTAAAACGCCGCAGTAGCGGTATTTCGCCGGTAGAGGGCTCTCTTATAGTTCCTGATTCGTGAAATCAGCGAGCACACACACACACACACACACACACACACACACACACACACACACACACACACACACACCCACCGATAAGACCTAACATTAAAACCACCTCTCACCCTGCTCTTCAATGGCCAGGACCCCCACAGAGCAGATATTACTTGAGTGGTGGATCATTCTCAGCACTGCAGTGACACTGATGTGGTGGTGGTGGGTTAGTGTGTGTTGTGCTGGTACGAATGGATCAGACACAGCTGTGCTGCTGGAGTTTTTAAACACTGTGTCCACTCACTGTCCACTCTGTTAGACACTCCGACCCTGTTGGTCCATCTTGTAGATGGATCAGTGGTCACAGGACGCTGCTGGCTGGATATTTTTGGTTCTCAGTCCAGGAGTGACACTGAGGTGTTTAAAAACTCCAGCAGCACTGCTGTATCTGATCCACTGCACAAATAATACCTGCTCTTTGGTAGTTTGGTAGTTCTCTCTCTCTCTCTCTACATATATATATATATATATATATATATATATATATATATATATATATATATATATATACTGAACTGTTGCTGTTTAAACTGCTTCCTTGCTATTTTTCTGTATATGATCAAGCAACCACATGCTGTGACACTCTAAATATCACACATCAGCCTATATGGGTGACTGCACATTATGTGTCCTGAAGGCCAAACTCTAAATTACAGACAGTTTCTGTGTAAAAGCCAAGTATACAAGCCCTTTCCTTCAGGACCCGGGTTGGGAACCACTGGCCTAAATCAATGGTCACCAACCCTGTTCCTGGACATCTACCTTCTTGCAAAGTGAAGTTCCAACTACAACTGGTCCGGGCTGTTCCATTAGGCTATTATGTGACAATGACATTAAAAACAATCTCAAAATCACCTTTATTCATCACATTGATGAAACAGATTAAAATAAGCAGTACAAAGGAAAGCTGCCACAAATGCTAACAGCATCACAAGTATGGTGTTTTTTTTTTGTTTTTTTTTTATTTGCAGCATGGCACTAAATATATGGAAGCCCATTCCCAACAACCAGAGCAGCAAGCATCCGCCTTTTTCCCTATTCTGTTTCTGGCAGCAGTATGTCAAAGCTTAAAAGACTTAAAATTTCAAAATAATGTGCTCTCCAAATTTTGACTTAAGTATTGACGCTGCTGAAAAAAACAGCATGAATGCCATGCTTGTCTAATCTGGTTAAGCTGGTCTGGTGCTGCTTTACCTGGACACCCAGCATCCAAAGCATAATACATGCTGGTTTTGCAGGTGACCAGCTGTGCTGGTCCAGCTGGTTTCGTACACCAAGATACTATGTGATTTTAAGAAAATATTTGTAATTTTAGGATAATAAGCCATTATTACTACAAAGTCATTATTTCAACAAACTCGCTATTTTGAGAAAGTAAGTCTTAATTGCGAGATACTAAGTCAAAACTTTGACACACTGCCACCAGAAACAGAAGAAAATAATCAAATTAGGCTAAATTTTATCTCCTTGACTTGGCAGAAATGGGTTTCCTTACTTAAAAGGCTTGCAAAGCACTGAAGCAGGCATACTGCATCTACATTAACTACAAAGTTTATAATATTAATATACAGAATATATATTTGGAACTGTTTTCTCCTTAAGACAAACAGAGAAACAATACACCAGACGTTACAGCATCTGTACACACTTTTTCATAAATACTTCACAGCATGCATTTGAGACATCAATATTTTATATACCGTGGCTCCAAAAAGTATTTGGACATTTGTGCATTACTTCAAAATGTATAAAGTTCAGTGTGCTAGGAAACAAAATGTCAAACCAATTAAGTTTTATTTAAACAGCTATCGTTTGAGCAGTTTCAGACTTGCATGCATGTATCCAGATGTTGTTATACACTTCTGAGTTTATGATTTCCTCAATGATCACAAACTCATGACACCATTGTAAGAAAAACAGCCCCAGACTTTGCTGTTTTACATGGCAATGTCCTTACTTTAGTCTGGCTGGAATTTCTTATCCAGGCTTTTCCATACAAAATCATGTTCTTTCTATGAACCAAAGCACTTAAAAGTTACGTTATAAATAGTCAAAGTGTCCAAATACTTTTTGGGTCACTGAATGTTGATATGCATCTGTATTCTAATACATTCAATATTTCTGATTCTGTCAGATAGCACAATGAAAACCTCTCAAGTTAGACCACAATATGTAATACAAATTTCTTAACTGCCCGCTGACTGTAATTAGTTTAATAATATGCTGTACTAAACTGACCACTGAACCTGCTGTGACACACCACTGTTAAAGTCATGAAGGACTTTAATTAGCCGAATGTTAGCAGGGGTACTTCCAGAAACAGCTCTGGGAAACAGTAGACTACACTTGCAAGGCTTCCTTCTTAAAACGGTTGTTTTTGTTATTATGCTGATATATGTAAATGACCTCTGATCTTATTGGCTGCCTTGTATTTTGCTTTATTCGAAAACCCATATAGGCTGAAACACCTAGATGGGATCTTATTGGCTGCCTTGTATTTTGCTGTATTCAAAAACTCATCTAGGCTGAAACTCTCCTTACAACTTCAGTGTGAATAGGCGGAGCTAAAGTGCTATAGACTGATATATGTGAGCGCATTGCTGTTTGTGACATCACAAAAGCAATGAATTCTAAAGCGGGCTTCATTTCCATATGTGGACCACATGGACTGGGGCGTGAATGGTATGTTTTGAAATCTTTGATGGACTGGCGAGGGACCGATACCTGATAAAGGTGCCAAAAATGGTTCTTCACGTGATGCCATAGATGAATCACTTTTGGCTCCCCAAAGAACCTTTTTAGTGAATGAACCATAGAGAACCACTTTTGTAATTGAGATGTGAGAGTGTGAAGAACTGTTTTTAAGTTTAAAGAACATCCACATTTAGAGGTTCTTTAAACCATTAAAATGTTCATCATACTCACAAATCTTTTTCAAACATGGTTCTTTAGGGGACCAAAAGTGGTTCTTCTATGGCATTGCTTAGAGAACCCTTTGTAGCACTTTTTTAAGAGTGCATATTTTAAAATGTTAACATATTCCATTGAAGTCTCATGAGAACATTTTGATTTCCCATGATGTGGGCCCATTAAGGAAGGACCTAACATACCAAACAACTGGCAAACCACATATAAAAGTGATAACATATTTTTTCATGCCCTCAGTTAAGCTGATCAGAAGCAAAGGTGGGCTCGCTGTAGTGGCCATTTTTGGTCGTAGGTGGTGGGTTCTCTTTAGCGCCATTGACCTCACATTTGTTTTGGGACTTAGTGCTTTTCCGGTTGCCCTGGCGGGGGTCGTCGCCATGGACGCTGGTGTCGACGCGGGACAGAGTGCACATGCTGCTCTGGTTGCGGGGGTTGAGGCGGGTGGTGCGCAGCTCCAGCTCGTCATAGCTCGATACGTGGATGAAAGGACACCACCGGAAGGCTCTTTTGAAGCCTGCTCTAAACCTGGAAGATGGCAACAGTTTGTTCAGTAGTCTATAAGTAGGTGCACACTAGCATTTTAGGGCCTCCTACATATGCTCGGTATGCCTACCAAATCTGGTCAAAAATGAATGTCTTAGTAGTTACTGGAAGACTTTTTTATACACATAAACAAATACTTTAGATGCTTAGCAAATAACCTTTAACTTGTATTCATTAAATATCTATTACATTCATCTTACTTTTCACTAACCCTAAACCTGGCCCAACACTTTAAGTTGTGTTTTTTGATGTCTTACTGTAACATGCCTGTGCACCTACTAGAGCCTTAAGGCTGAATCTTTAGAACTAGAAAACAGTCACTATGTTAGCCTGGGTAGTTGTAACATCCTTAACCAACAGTGATCGTGCTAAACAGATTCACCATTCAGCCACAATGGAGAAGTTTTATTTTGCTCTTATCTTTTTTATCTTGTGTCAGATAAAAGCAACAATTAGGCCTGTGTTTGACAACGCCCAGCAAATAAACCTATTTGCAGACCACTACAAATAGACAGTGTTGGGGATAATATGGTACAAAGTGACACATTACAATAATGTAATTACTTTTTTACAGTATAAGTCCTTGTATTCACATTTCAGCTACTGACTTAAATATAATACATTTTTTCTTATAAGTCTCAAACAGAGCAATATTAAGTTTACGGTAAGTCGTAAATTTCCTCTATAGTTAGTTTTCCTCTAGATTTTTTGTCATGTATGTAATTTGCACATGCATGGGTTATCTAGTCACTGCACATAGCTTACTGTGTAATTTTGATTCAGCATCATAGGTGAAGTGCTGTTAAGACAAGAAAAGTCTGCACATACTGCACATACAGATAACATATCAGTATCAATGGGTACCAATATCAGGTCGATATCAGCAGAAAATGCTGAATCGGATATCAGAAGGGAAAAAAAGAATAAATCCGATCCAGTCCAGTAATAATTCCATCCTGAAATAGCACTCACACTGTGCGTTGTTAGCTGTGTATTTCTTCCTATGGGGTCAGGGGAATGTCTGAGTAGTTTGAGCATCTTAGATGCTCATCTTAAATGACGTGCTTCAATTAGAAAATAGTTCATTTTAAGCCGTAATAGTTTTAAAGAAAAAAAATATCAGATTGTATTGGCTGATACTCAATAATGGTGTCAGTATTAGGAAAGAACAGGGTGGTGTTGTGCCATCTCAACCACAAACGTTGAAAAGATGATGCTAGGTAAAACTAAGACTTTAATAATAACTAATGATAAAAGGCTGTTTGCCCATCAAACAAGGACAAAGTTGTGTCTGTTATAAAAATATCTTGCGAATCACTGTTATGTTTGTGTGTGCACGTAAGAAGAAGAGAGTGTTTGTGTGTTTGTTCTGTCTGTGATTTACCTGCCATTGAGACAGCAGTAGATGATGGGGTTGTACATGGTGGAGCTCATGGCCAACCAGAGCACTGCTAGATAAACTTGCTGGATGGATTTCAGCCTGTTTAATCGCTTATTCAGGCCAGTCACAATGAAGTACACGTGATAAGGCAGCCAGCAGAGAGCAAAGGTCACCACTACCACAATCATCATCTTTACCACCTGAGGAGAGAGACGTGAAGTCAGTATGGTTTTAGCAAAATCAAATCACACGCGCACCTTCAGTAAACTTAAGGCCCAAATCTGAAAAGCCTGTTTTCAGGACACTAATAGAATCAGTCCTGTCCAAATAAAACAGAATGAAGATTAAATGTTATGTTAAAAATGCACAGTATTACTTCTACTTGAGCTACGTTTCAGTGCCAGAGTTTTGATTCTTCCCACCACTCACAGCTACCTGCTGTCATTCTTAACACGAGGGGGGGTGGGGGTGACGCAGGATGACACTAGATTGGCATCAAACTCAAGCAGAGACATTTTCTGATTGGTCACCAGGCACCCCATCTCGTTGATTCCATCCCAAATGCAATCACACTCTGAAGCCAATGCTGTTTTTTTTTCCTGACAAAAACAAGCAGGCAAGCAGCAAATCCAGAAATTACAATGGCTGGAAAAAAGATAACTGAGTATTTTCCACATAAATCATGAAAGCTGAGATTGTGTTCAAATCCGTTTGAGGGAATGAAAATGGAATTCCTGGCCAGTGGACTGACACAAGAACCAAGTCATTGTCATTTAGATAACGTAAAATATATTCACATCCAGGGACCAGCTGTCCATGGGAGGGGCGGCAGGGAGGCTGCAGCACTCCCAGTTTTCAGGATTGTTTGACTAAAAATAACGGTTAAAAAAACAGAACTTTAGAATAATTCAAACCAAGCAAAGACGTGGGTGTTTGTATTTGTAAGTTTGTATTTTTATTTTTTGCCTTATTTATACATTTTGAAAACCTGATTTAGTGATGCAGTGTTTAAGTTAAAGCTGCTTTTTCATTATGGTGAGCCAAATCTCTTTTACCAGCTGCTTGTTGAAACAAATACAAGTTTAGATACCTGGGGGGGGTGGTTTCTGCAGAAATCTGAGCTGGTTATGGGATCCAGATTGGCCTAATATTCATTTTAAAATTTAAAAAAATCAACTAATACACATGTCCAATGTTCTGAATACATTAGTTTTTCATTCTTGATGGGTGTGCATTTGAGTGCTAAGTATCAGCTTGTAGCTTGACTACAGGCTACACATTAGTTACCATGCCACATATCAACAATCTCATTTCCTGACATTCATCTTATTTGCATACAGAACCAGTATAAGAGAAAGTTGTCTTTCGCCTCAGTGTTTGATGTTAATTATGCAAATAAGGCCAGTGAAAAAATGGCATTTTGCATAACGTCACTGTGTCTGTCACATAAAAGTTGCTCAAAATTTCAGCAACATTAAAGCACCTTTTTGCATCCCTGTCCACACCTACAGAGGTTTTCTGACATCTACACTGATGAATTACGTGTGGTCAATGTCTGGAATGTGCTTAAAATTTGTCTTCTTCTTGACCTACATTTTACTTTTCATTGTTAGCGAAATTACCTTTCCATTCTGTAATAAGTTCCCACTTTTTTACCTAATGGTCTTCAATTTTGCCAAAAATGTCCACTTAAAAATTCACATTGATCCAATCTAACCTAACTCTGCTCTCCCATAGTTCTTGACAGCCCCTTTAAAGGCCATTTGAAACTTTTTAAACGGACCTATTAACTTCTTCACAATAAGACAAAGGAGCTGCGGCTAACAAAGACAATGGGATCTTGTCTGTCATCAAATGAGGACCCCATTAATTTAGAACATGCCTTTTAATGAGGTGCCATGAGCCCGAGCGCTAAAGAGAGCCTTCTGTAATTTAATGAGAAAGAAGGGTCAGCAGAGTCTCCCTTTAGCTTTGGGATTGACAGCTACACAAAGCCCAGAAAGGTTAGAAATGACGCAGCCTTCACAGCAGGTGTGAAGAAGCAGAGGCGGTTGGGGCGGTAGAGGATGTCAGCCCTTCCTACTGCTCTGAAACCAGTTTGGATGCTCTGACAGGGCTCAAGGCTAGGCTATGGACTGGGGATGCTGGTTCTAGGTCAGTGGGTATGCGCTAGTTGAGCTAGGAGGCGAGGCAGACATGTCCTGCCAGGCACATACAGGCAAAACAGGAAAGAACTGTGCTAGGCGAGTCGGATGTGTTTCAACAGGGGGTTCCAGGCCAGCCTTTGAGGAGGCCTGGCCAGACCACATATGCACACCTGAGCCAGGTAATCAGCTGCTCAATGGCTATTGATTACCTTACTCATGTGTGCTGGCAGCTGGTATAGGATGAAATCAGGCAAGACTCTGGTTTGAATGTGATCATGGAATTGCATTAAGAGACACTGTGTTGGAAAGCATTCTGATTGTAGCTAATGGCTAAAATGCTGGATACTATGTTTGATTAATGGTGCCTTTGGACGGCCGTATCAGGTCAAGTCAGTTCAGAAAACTGGCATATCTTTCAGTTGTTTGTGTTTGAGTGGTCAGTAAGTGAAGCAAGAATGGACCAATGACATCACTTCCTGAAAAAATATATTTGTTGTTGGTTGCTAACTGAAATGGCCTACAATTTATCATCATTTGTGATACAGATATTGAGGTGTCATTGGTACATTTTCCATAAAATTTTCAACCGAGTTGTCAGTTCACACCAAATATACTGACGTTCTTGATACTATTAGATTGATCGATTGATACTATTATACTATATAATCAGATACAGGTGTTTACATGGCTATTATTCTTCTATTCAACGGTTTATCTACAGGATTACTCACCTCGTTCAATCGGATAGAAACTGTATTCCGAATGGCCTCATTCAGACTAGTCTATTCCGACTGAGGTGTATACATGGACGTATTCTATTCCAATTTAGCTATTAGTCGGATTGTTAATGGATTATTAGGCTGCATGTAAACGTGGCTGATGAGAAGTAAGTTGTATTATCTGCACATCAAGCTCTTTTGTGTGAATGTGAAGGACATGGATGCAGCAGAATCTGTCAGGATTCTAGTCATACACAGGTTCTAAACTTTAATTCAATACAACGTTTGTGTTTATAAGTAGAACGGAAGATAATTTATTATGATGTTAATTTGATGGAAAGTTTCTCTTGTGCATACATTCTTGTTTTGTGGTATAAATAAACAGCCTTTCCACATTTATGCCATTTCTTAAATTGAAAACAAATGGAAAAAAACACTGCAAGTGCAAAATCAAATGTAAATAAATTAAATGCAAATGAATTTCGTTTTATAACTAACTATACAATTATGTAACTACATTTTAATATAGTAGCAAAACCGAAAGTAAACATACTTTTACCAGTTCAGTTAGAAATGCATGTGCTCTGTAAATGTACACAGTATTTATTTATTCCTTTTAGTTGATATTAACAAAAATGTAGGTAGTGCTGGATCATGGTCCTTAACAAGTTAACAAGTTGTGCAGTTGTGCTACTACACGGTACTCTCCCCCACACAAAGCAAGCAAATCAAAGCGGCAACACAGACGTCTCTCACGGCCTTAAGGTTATAGTTTAATGCACAGAATGTTGATTACTAGAATGATTATTTGAGGTTGAGGTTTTGCAGCGTCAGGGCTGCATGACTAGCACAGCGCTTGCAAATGTACCTAAGAAGTACAGCAAAAGTACCTATCATTAGGGTGAAAGTTCTACCAGAGGCCCTGTTTTGGTCATCCTACTGTTGTTAATAATGCTTTTCAAAGAGCATGGCAAGTCATCTGAGTAGCAAGTCAGTCTAAAGTCAGCATTACAGTATTCACCACTCATATCTAAGGGTGGGCAATATGTATCGTTATCATGATAAATCACAACAGCCTTTTCTGAACATATAATGGATATTGCCAGCACTTCAGAAACAGTGTGTAAAGTTGAATAAAAAACACTCTAATTATAGTTTTGATAGTATTTTTTAAAATGTGGCACCACTTTATCGTATTTTGCCTATTCTAGCTTACCAAACCTTAGAAAAAATTATATCAAAATGCATAATGTGTATTGAATAATTGCCTTAAAGTATTGGGATGTTACATTTTTGCCATATTGCCCACCCCTACTGATATCAGTGTCCTGCTCACTATTCTGCTCTGAAGTTGTGGAAGTATGTTTGAATGTTTACTTTAGCTTGAAGATATATGCCTTACTTTTTCTGAAGGCCCAAGACTAAACTGACTTAAACTCATCCAGTGAACCTGCTGCAAATCTATCTTGTACTTTATGTCAAAACCGCTGTCGGTTGTCTATTTGTTGATGAATAATATTAATTTGTCCTGTGGGTGATGTAAAGTAAAGCTAAAAAACATTTTAGTTGATGGGTCCTTGACATCTACAGCACCTAGAAACTAGTTTTTGCCTACCCCAGCCCAAGAGAACTATAGAAATCATATCAAAAGTAGATCAAAAACCAATGATCTTTTAAATATTGATGTGTGAATCCATTTAACATTTTATTTTCCATCCATCATAGGTTATGACGATGCACGTTTTAGTTCCGCATTCACTCAGCCTTCTGAAATATTCCACAAGTCACATGTTTAGCAGAAATTAACATCATCCAAATTTCCTGAAGATCAGGAGAAGGAGAAGAAAAAAATGTCATTTTTTTTACTTTATTTTCTGGGATACTATGATATTGACTGACAGGGTATCTTTGAAGGTTCATCCCTGTTATGTAAATTATACATTAAAGTAAATAATTAGTTAAAAAAAAAAAAGTAAATCATTAGAATATTCTCATGCTATTAGCATAGATGCTAGTTAACCATGTTTTCTGAATTTGCTTATTCTCTGCTAAAACCATTATTAACTACATTATCTATATAATCAACACACTTTTTAAAGGGTAAAATTTTCTTGGATTCAGTGTTCAAAAATGTTAAAAAAGGTTAAATATTAAGAGTTACAGGGGCTGAACGCCAATTATGGGATCACCATTGAGAGTAATTTGGGTAGGGTTGAGCCAGTCGGTTTCCCAGATTTTTCAAGTAAACTGAGCATGCTAGAATGTATAGTGTGAATGCATCTGTTTCAGCCGAGAGCATTTGTCACTGCCAGGCTAGCTGTGAGCTCAGAACAACAATTGCAAATGCCTGTTCATGCCTGTATATACATAGCTGCACTGATTACATCAGCATGTTTGACAAGACCACATTTTCTTATCAGATTCCGGATTTCTGCCAGGATTCCAGCTGCTGTGAAAATGGCTTTCTTGGATGTGAAACTCAAATTCAGGCCATGGTTTCCATCCTGTCTGAAACATGGCAGATCACTCATCTGTTAAACTAAACTGGTCAGTCTGGATCTCTTAGTGGTTTTTGGCCATGAGCACTTTTCTGAAAGCAGTTCTATGATTATAGTTCACCTTTTTTATTAAAATGAATTATGACTGCAAAAAATATTAGAAAAATGCTGGTTTTTCACACAGAAAGCAGAAGACAGGATCAGACACAGTGGTACACAAGCGATACAGGATCTGTTGCATTAAGAATATGTTGATAATTCTGTTACCATTACATCTGTTATACATCTGGTACAGTCATATTTCAATTAGCCACTAAACTGAATTTCAGTTCTACTTCTAAGACACAATATAGCTTCTGCACCTGCATAACACAGGACCTGTGTGATTTTACGGCCATGCAAAGCTCAAACATTCTCTGTTGACAGATCATTTAGGATTTCATATGATGTCAAATCACTGTCCAACAAATCAGCCCCCTCTTGTTCGTCACTGGCCCACACGGCTGTCAACAAACCTTCAGACCTCCACAACACTGCCCAACCAATCAGCTTCAGGGCCGCGTCAGAAGGTATGGGTTGTAAAAAGGTGACTTAACAAATTCTCTAATCCGACGCAATCCCACCATAATCTCTGAATCTAAAACAATAGCGCTGGATTATGGAAGGATACGACAGGAGATGCTAAATGATCTGTTGTGTCCTGGAATAATATTTGATATGGAAGAGTTGAAGCTATGCTTTTAAGCTCACAGCTGGCATGAGGGATGTACTCAAAGTTATGACCTTAATCTGTGGGAAAACTCTAGCAATAACACTGAAGTGAGTTTCCCACAATGCAGAGTGATTTGTTCACATGCTCAATAAAGTCATTGTTTTTTTTTCATTCATACTGTCTCATTCATATGTTCACTCTCTCAGCTATGATTAGAAAATCACCCCTCCCTTTTAAACTGCTCCTCACTTTGGATTAATGTTATCAGATTTCACCTTAGATGTCTACAATCTACTACTGTTAAACAGTTAAAATAATTTGTGTGGTTAGTCATGATTAATTCCTTAAAATCCCAGGCTTATTACAATAAGGCGTATTATTCAGTAACTACAAAGACTCCAATGCAACTGGCTGAGCTATTCTTAGGTTATAGAAGTGTGTAATAACACTTATAATAAAACTGGCTTTTTAAGGGGTTCATAGCATTTGTGTTATTTGCTCAGCAAACATTTTTCGATTAAAAACAGTGCATTTTGTTTTTGCTATATGAGTGGATAAAATACGTTTCATATGAGTGTATTTACTACTTTCAATAATTTAATTACTTAACATTATTTTCAGTCACGTGAACAGTTCACATAAACATGACAACCCTGTGATTTCCATCAGTTTGAAATCTCATCCTTGGAATCCACTGAGAGCAATAATGGTTGCATGTTCTCTATCATACAGTCATGTGCAAAGGTTTAGGCAGCCTGTTCCATGTTTTGTTGACTTTCTAAGTGAAAATAGATAGTCTTCTACAGAGAACACACTTCTATACATTTTATTACACAATTATTTTCTGAATTTAGCAAATTGGGAAAAATAAAACATAAAATGTGGTCTGTGCAAAAGTTATGGCACATTTTACATTGTATGTTTTAGTATAAATTGAAATTTTGCACTACAATTTGCAGAAAAATGCTGCATTTAAGTTTGTTATTTACAGAGGAAGATGTACAAGAAAAATGTAGGATAGGGGCTTCTTAAAAGGTGTATTTAAATGAGAGGCATACAATCGCACATTGCGTCACAGCAACATACACTGGGCCCCCAAAATTGCTGTAAGCTCACCAGATAATTTCTGATTATATTTAGAGACAATAACCCAAAATAGTTTCTAATATAGTGACATTAAATGTGTAGTTTGACATTAATGACATTAAATGTTCTCTCTAGAGAACTGAATCACAGTGCTATCTGAAAAGGATTAAAAAGTAAGTACAGCTCCTTAAACCTGCCTTTAACTCAGATTTGCTAAGATATGGGATTTGCAATTGCATACAAGGTGCAGAAGAACATTTTGTAATGTTGGTTGTGCTGAATCTGATGATTATGAACGTGTTTAAAGAGTGTTCAAAGAGAAATCAGTCAAAACTTGGTGATGGAAATGTCTTCTGAGGATGTGAGTGGATGATCTACTGTTGTTATTATATCTTCATCAGTATCATGTTGATTTTGCATTTGAGACCTACATTGACCTGGACCTTTCTTTTGAATCTGTGCATGTGATGTTAATACATAAAGACATATGACATGGTGCTTCTGACTTTTAAATGATTATTTCAGACTTTACAGGGCGACTTGCAGCAGCACACCACATTTTAGTGTGTTTTTTGTCTCCTGACTCTGGAACACTTTCAGTTTTAATAAAAAAAAACTTACAGCTTTACCAATTCGCTCCTTAGAAGTCGTCTTATTCTGTCTAAGCGACACACAAAAAAAGAGTCAACTGAAGAAGGAATGACATGTGAAGAACTGAAAGAATCCTAAAAGCCACTGACGCAATTCTTTAGAGTTGCTTTGGGACACTTAGGTTCTATCTGTCCATTTATCTACCCGGTCCAGCCCGATCCATTAGGCACAGTCTGAACACTGGAGTTATTTAAGTACAGTGGAAGTGCCTACCTTCCTCTTGGCACGTAGCTGGCCGTGGTAGTTGTCTGATGAGTCTCCAGGGATTTCGCTTCCCCACAGTGTCACCCCAACTATGGTGTAGGTGATCCCCATCACCACTAAGGGCAGCAAGTACACCAGCACCGTCACTATGATATGGTACCTGTGCAATCATGAACAAAGTCAAGTTTCCCAAAGAAGCAGCCAGCCCAGGAACTGAAGGGAAAGAAAAAATGATGCAACAGATGGCCACAGATGAGTCCATGACAGAAAGTGTCTCTGTATCACACAGAAAGCAGAAGACAGGATCAAAGTTAGCAGCTGGTGGACAGAAAAGATAATGAGAGGTGAGATCAAAGCATGATGGTCTTGGAGCAAGACCTCTGTGTCTCCAACCTTTAGAGATGCACAGCCTTTATCCATTATGTCCATGAGCTTTTATGTATTATATTGTGATTCACACTAGTATATGGATGCTCCATAGATTGTGATCGGAGGTTACCGATTTTCTAAAGGGCCCAGAAAAACTGACCTCTACTTTGATGTAGTGTGTTAAAAGTTTACAGCCTATATGAAAAGTAAGCTGCAAAAACAGCCTGCTCATTGATGTTGAAGTGATAAAAGGTGCTGTTTGAGCAAGGCACAATACATGGTACTGACCAAGGGTCCAGCCAATCAGAGAAGAAGTCATTTGCATATATCAGACTTATAGGCCAAGTAACAAAAACAGCGTGTATAAAGAGGTTTAAAGAGGTTAGGATTTTGGTCATGCAAAAAAAGAATTACAGCTGTTTTTGGCACATAAATCGACACAAAAATCTTTAAACGTTAGGATGCAAATATTGAATGTTTTTATTTTCCAATATTCTAGCCAATGTTATCATAAATACTTGAATATTCTAAAAGAATAAGGAAAAGAATAAAAGCTCAAAACGTTTTAGAGTTTAAACGACTGAACATAAAAGAAACAGATTTATTTTTATTTATATTATTATTCCAAATAGTATTACTCTGTTATTGTTACAGACATCACAATTACTTATTATTAGTGTAATTATTATATATTAATAGTTTCCATGTTTATTTTGTTTACTTTTTTTAATTTTGCTGTCAATTTGTTTACTTTTTTTAATTTTGCTGTCAATCTTTAAATAATTGAAATATCACCTGCTAGTAAAAAACAGTTATTGTCAATATCAGTGATGAATGGTAAACTATTATCTTAAAAAAACATGCATGATCTACCAGATCATGCACTTAAACTCAGAAATATTGTACTTAATTACTCAATGCCGTCTGAATAAATTTCCTCCTGCACTTTACAGCTCATGAATTCACAAGTGTTTCAAAGTTTGGAATCAGTGTTTTTTATAATATTAAACCAATTTAGTTATGGACACGTGTATAAAATCATTGTAATATTTTAGCCCTGAACAGCTTCACAGGTTCTATCTATGGGTGAACAATATGAGATATTTTGATATATGTATCATTATGATACATTTTATTATGATTATACAGAATATGCTTTTCTGAATATATTGTGGATGTCGTCAGTACTGGTCCACTGCGTTTTTAAATAAAAAGAAAGCATAATTAGGCCTGTTTAACTAGATTTAGTGCAGAATAGCATGTGAAATGTTGAATAAAATCATTGTACGCAGGGGTTTTAATGGTTTTACTGGTGCATTGTATCTGTCAAAATATTGTGATATTTATCATGTATTGTGAAAATATTTTCAAGTATCGTGATATTTTTGCCATATTGCCCACCCCTACTTTCCAGTAATTCCACTATAAAACCGTAAACACAAAATGAAAAAACGTTAGACGCATCCAGAATGATGAAGGGAGCAGTAAAATGATTTAGAAAAGCTCTATAGCATCAAGAATGACATTATAATAAAACTAGTATTTCTTCTTATTTTAATGCAGATCACTTGCCAAAATAGAAAAATTACAATATTATTATTATACTGACTAAAACAGGAGCTGGCAGCTGCATGCTGCTCATGACAAGCTAACATTTGGCTTGATAAACAAACATATGCTTCCCCAAAGAAGTGAGTGTGTTCAGAAAAGTGGCAGAGGTGTCAGGTATCCAAATGGCTTTACTCTTTTTACTATATTAATTAGCAAATTTGTCAAATATTATTGAAAATTCATTGGAGCCCTAATAAGTGGACTTCTGGAGGGGCTATGGGGGAAATAGAGGCAAAATGTAGAAGTGCGCCCTCATTCAGAATCTGATATCGTAGCTGAACATGCATCGTTAACAAAGTAAATGAAGGAAAACGTAATTAGTCTCTCACATAAACGAATCCTCCGCCGGTCTTGGCCAGGCCACGTAGCAGATGGTTCTGCGAGGCAGTGTCCTGGTGGTGGAGTAGAAGCAGAGGGGGAATGCCAGAACCACCGCAAAACACCAGATACACACGATCACCACTTTGGTGGCCGTGGCCGACAGCCTGGGCTTCAGGGGGTGGATGATTGCCATGTACCTGTCACAGAGAAATTAGCGATTAGTGATTTGGTGGCTGTGCGATATTGTGGAAGGAGTTGGTGGTGTAATAAGGGAGAATGTCATGTTTATCTGCTTTATGAGTTAGTTTGATCCCTCAGATAGTAAAGTTTTGAGGGAGTGAGCTGGTTCCCTTTCTTAGACTTCAAAGTCAGACGAAAAGGAATATTATATGTTCTAAGTCTGAGTCTATGGGCTTCTCCTTGTTGAGGAAACATCATATCACAAGAAAACATCATAGGAAACCCTTTCATCATCTATTTACACCTTTCAAGATTTTTAAAGCTACATCATAGGTGCTAAGTTGAAGGGGGATTCTGAAGTTTCCCAGGCAGTCGATAAGATGTGAACAAAGTCATTCAGAGTGGCTTTATGTGAAATGGTGCATTCTAAATAGTTCACAGTGGTGGTGATAGGAACCAGAAGACTTAACGCAAAAGCTTCCTCATTGAAAGTTGTTACAAGTAGACTGCCCGATATCAGTTATGATCGGTTGTGTTATGATAGTTTTGATTCAAGCTTTTGGGCTACAGTGTACTTCTACAGTTCCTTCATGGCGGAGGGATACATGCAGTGTCTTGTGGCAAAATAGTCCCCAAAGAAAACTGTCAAGTTTACCACTGTTTTACCATCATCAACATTACATATGAATGTAATGTCTCTAAAGACACATGTGGGTTCACTGTTAGTTTTGGATAGTAAATAAAATAGCTATATTTGTGTTGTAGGGTTGGGCATCTTACGACATATCACGATACACTGCCCACAATAATGATATTGCAATCTCAATAATATATTGCAAGACAATCCTCTACGATACATCACGATCTGTGTAACTGTTACTCCTAAATAGGCAAATAGCAGGAAGCATGTATTTATTAGTGTCACTTTCACAGAATTTGACAACCAACATGAAACAATGTACAACAAAGTGCTTAGCTTAGCTTCATGCCTCTTTAACACACATACACTAACCTTAATTTTGGACTTCAATTTGGTCCTTGCAAATAAAGCCAGCAATAGACTTAGTAATACTGGTAGCCCTCTCGGACGTAAAAGGTTTAGACTATTCATTTGATTAGCGTCTTAGCGCCACCATGTGGAGTCATGAAGTACTGAATCTGGTGAATCAAATTGGAATCCATTCCCACTCCTATTGTGTTGTAGACATCCTGGGTCCTATCACCACCACTGCATACAAATCTGAGTGGGAAAGTTTCTCTACAATCACCATTTCACCACAAATGAAGGTTCTTAAACAGTTCTTGGCTTCAACGTACGTTTCTAGGACACGCTTTGAATTGGTACAGAACCTTTACATTACTCAGAGGTTCCTTATACTCTCGCACTTCCCATTTACAAAAAATGTTTCTTCAAAAAATCATCCACTTAAAGGTTCTTTAGGGAAGCTAAAGTAGTTCATCTATGGCATCGCTCTGAAGAAGCTTTTTATATTTTTTTTGACTGCATGACAGAATAAGAGAGGGAGAGATGTGCAGTTGAAGAGACCAAATGAAAGGTTCCTGACAGCCTGAATTGGCATGCTTTATTCAGGCAGTTATTGTGGTTATTTCAGGTACTGTCCACTATTTTGCCTGTCACACAGTAAAAAGACCCTGTCAGAATGCAAAGTATGAGTTAAAAACTTCTTTAAAGGCGCTAGAGCGGTAAAAAATACAGTCCGTTGCAAACATCAGGGGCTATCATTTATACAGTTTCCAGTCAAATGGTCGTTAAGTACAAGCTCTTCATTTTTCAGGAGATATTTCTGAGATTGAAGATGATCCACTTGCATAAGGAAGGGAAAAACGGTCACTGTCAGATATACAGCACCTAAACTCAACACTATGGGTCTGAAAGTATGTGTAGCTGTCAAGAAGCTCTTACTGAGAAAAGGAAACAGGCACATCATACAAAGAAACTGCTGGTGTTCTCAGAACAATGGACTGACCACCCCAGAGTCCAGACCCCAATATCACTGAATGTGTTTGGGATTATTTGGATGGTGAGAAGCAGAAAATGCAACCAACTTCTAAGACTGAACTTTGGAGGTGTGGAAAAATCTCCTATCAGACTTCTTTGAGAAACTAGAAGGATGGAAGGGACGTATACCATTAAATAAATACTGTAAAACTAATATTAATAGTTCCTAATAGTACTTAATGCCTGTTTTGACTGGACGTACTGTAGGTCTTCAACATCCTACTCAGTGGTTTCAGTTTGTAGATGTGTAAGCAGGTAGGAGACACTTTTCCTCAGGTAAAAGTATTGGACCTCATTCAACAGTATCTTCCTAAGTTTTTTCTTATATTTGTCCTTGAGAAAAGTCCTAAGAAAAGTTTGTCAGATTCATGATGTGTTCTTAAGCCGCAGAATTGTTCACACCTTTGTGCTCTTGAGTGTGTGTAGATTCTGTTCTTACCTAAGAACAAATCCCAAATAAGAAAACACTGGTGAATGTCAGAATCTTCATGAAAACTGCATAAGTGGGTTTTAAGAAGAAACATATTTTTCAGTACGGTTGGTGAATGAGGCCCAATGTAAGTTCGGTGACATAGTGACTTGAGTAAAAGTAAAAGGAGCTACTAAGTCAACCTAGGTAGATGTAAGAGACTCCTCGGAACCCTACAGTCCCTACAGAACTTCAGGTAACCTTCTAAGTCTATACAGCATCTATCAGTATAGGAAGTTTTATTAGAGCCTATTTTCCTCTTGTGGGATCCATCTGGTGTAAAATGAAATGCCAAAGCTTGTTAGTGAGCAACAGCAGAGCAGTCTAGGTGCTCTTATGAAATGAAACACAAAAAAAGAATCAGGAACTGAATGTACTAAAACAAAATCATTGAAATAATGAACACATTTCCTCTTAAATGTGCTTGGAAGTAAATCCATTATCATCTATTATCATCTGAGAACACTCAAGTAGTACAAATCCATCCAAGTTCTAAATTTACCCTCCTATTATCTTTGGGGCCAATTTGACCCCATTCAATGTTTAACGCCTCTAAATAAATAATAGATTTTTTTGTGCTTCTTATTTAATGACTTAAATATAAAATGAACAGGATAATATGTTTTTAATATCTTGTTCACATTTTAACGCATCGTTGTTCTAACAGGTCCGTTTGACTCCAGGCTGTGTTAGCTGTATAAAACATAAATATCAACAATTTAAAAAAAATTAACCCCAAGAATAAAGACGTTAGTACATTTAAGGGTAACAGGAGGCTTAAGCACATGGATCATCATAGTGACGATCTCCATGGACAATCCACACTGCATTCACACCTCAAACAGACTCACTTGGATCTTGCTGTAACTTCTAGCCAACCTATACCTGCACATATAGATTGACATCTTGTACATCTTCTACCATATCTTGTATAATCTGGGGACCCTGCATCTCATTTGTCTCCCTTAGAATCACAAATTTGTATATATGGAAATGTGTACAACTGTACATATCATAGCTTTTATTTCATAACTTATATTACTGTACAAAAACTGTACATTGGAATGGTGCAATACTCTGTGTCAATGTGATGTGACAATAAAGGTGATTTAATTTGATTTGGAACTAGTTAATACCCACTAAATATCCTCTCTGCCCATAAGAAACTTTTTTTGCATTTGACTGAATGGAGTGTTGGTAAATCTTTGGGCTGAGTCCCAAACGGTTGCCCGCTGCCTATATAGTCCACTGTGGTGGGCACAGAATGGTATATACTTTAAACAGGCATTTGGGATTTAACCTTCTACACCATAAAACTCTCTTACTATTTTATTTAATTGAAACTGGCATTAAATGAAAAGTTCAATAAAAAGTGTTTTTGTTTTGAAGTCTTGTTTTGCTGGAAGTAAAACCATTCTGTACATTTCTTGAAACTTTGAAAAAACAGATTTAAAAGTCAAAATTGCAGACTTAAAGCTTTTAAAATACAGTTTTCAGTCCTGCATATATAATATGATTCTGGTGGGTGGCGCCCACCAAGTAAGATGTAGCTTAGAGCCCCTAAATATTCAGAAATAGGACAAAATGCACGTTATCAACTGGAATTTCTTTACAGTGGTGGTGATGAAAACCAGGGGTCACCATGTCTACAAAATGGCACACAAATATAGCCATTTTATTTACTATCCAAAACCACCAGTAAACCTACACTCTTAAAAAATGGTTCTTCAAGCGTTCCTTAGTTACAATATGGTTCTATGCAGAACCATGAACACTCAAAGAACCCTTTGTATGATTGAAGGGATCTTTGCACCGTGAAAGAGTTCTTCAGATTGATGGAGAATGTGCTGTAGATGGTTCTATATAGGTTCAATCTCCATCAATCTGAAGAACCTTTTCACGGTGCAAAGATCCCTTCAATCATACACAGGGTACTTTGAGTGTTCATAGTTCTACCTAGAACCATTTTTTTTACTAAAGAACCCTTGAAGAACCATCTTTTATGAATGTATTGTGTATGTAATGTTGAAAGTGCTAAATAGAAAAATAAGTCTTTAAAAGAACTTAAAAAAAAATTTTCTTTGTGGACTATTTTGTCTTACATCGCCCAGCACATAACCCTCCGCCATGAATGTATTTAAAAACGTGTATGTTTTAGGCCAAAACCTTCTCAAACATGTCCTAAAACTATGTCACAAGCATCAGGCAGAGCGTTCATAACCGTTTCATGTCATAATCTTCCGCGAGGGAGCTTTTTAAAGGCATTAAACTCTTCAGACGGCTGGTTCCCATCACCACTACTGAATGCTTCTGACTCTGGACTGGATCATGCCATAACAAACCGCTCTGACTCTGTGTTTATCTTTTTAAATTTTAAAATCTCGGTGGAAGTCCCCTTTATTCCCACCAGATCAGCAGCAGGAGCCCCTCACCTGTCCACCGCTATGGCGGTCATGGAGTAGATGCTGGCGAACACAGCCGTGACGGGGAAGAAGTTGTGGAACTTGCAGTACGCCTCTCCGAAGTACCACTCTCCGTGCGCGGCGTACACGAAGTTGACCAGCGTGTTGAAGGCGGCCATGGACGCGTCCGAGAAGGCCAGGTTCAGCAAGAAGTAGTTGGTGACCGTCCGCATCCTCCTGTGCGCCAGGATGATCCACATGACCACCAGGTTGCCGAACACGGCTACGGCCAGGATCGAGCTGTAGGCGACGGACCAGAGCGCCACGCGCCACGGAGGCTGCACGAATTGGTTGGTGAGGTTGCGCGTGATGTTGGAGCCGCTCTGAGACGCGGCCATGCTGACGGCCAGGCTCTCTCTTCTCTCTCCCTCTCTCTCCCTCTCTCTCCTTCTCGCTCGGTTGTGCCGCTGGGTTTTGAGGAAACGCCCGAAAACAGGCGCCACTGTGCGCGAGGGAACAGCTGCTGCGTTTTTTTTTTGTCGGCTCGGTCTGGTTTGGTTAAGAGTTGGATGTCGGTGTGTCGCGCGCGCACATGTCCCTCATGATTCAGGCTTAGGGTCACTGGCGCGCGCGCTAGTTTGTGGGTGTGTGGGTGTGTGTGTATGGAGAGAGAGAGAGAGAGAGAGAGAGAGAGAGAGAGAGAGAGAGAGAGAGAGAGAAATGCATGAGAGGAAGGAGGCAGTAAAACACATTACAGATACATGGGGGTCTCTCACTCTCTCTCCCTCACTCTCTCTCTCTCTCTGTGTCTGTCAGTCTGTGGTGTGTTTAGATGACTCTTGTTTTGGTGATGGCTTAATTTTGAAAAAAAGCTTTTTGTGTTTTGTTTTGTTATAGTATGTTAAATAAAGGTGCTTAAAAGTCAAACGTCTCTCTCTCTCTCTCTGATCTCCCTCCCTGATTTTCTCTCTCTCTTTAATTTTTAATTAATTAATTAATTAATTAATTAATTGGCTCTCTGATTCTTTTTCTATCTGTTTGTCTATCTACTCCTCTGTCTGTTTGCTGTCTGTCTCCCTATCTATCTATCTATCTGTCTGTCTGTCTTTCTCTCTATCTTGCTATTCCTCTTAATCTCTGTCAGTATATTTCTAATATGTGTCAGTCAGCCAGATGTTCCTTTGTTCATATGGACATTTCATATTCTGTGTTAACTTTTCTTTTATCTCCTACATGCTAGAAAAATGAGTACACATTAAGTTAAAACAGTTGAAACAAACACAATATAATAACAATCTTTTTGCAAGTATAACTAATATCTAATAAAAGGCCAGGGAGTGGCACAAACTAATACAGCTGATAATAAGACAGCCTGCAAAAGGTGATTAAACATCTCGCTCATGAATCTCATCCAATTAATCATTTCTTTGCGGCAGTCACATCTGTATCAAACCGCATTGGTCATCTGCAAGAAGCAGAAGTGGCTCATAATTTGTACGCCATGTTCTCAGAAATGGGGCTTATGTCTGATTCCAGAAGCCACTGGTGAATTCTAGCTGTTCACTAGAACGCTGGCTAGGATATAGGAGTATTTCCGCTGCATGGGTGTGGGTTTGTGTATTTGGCTGTTCTCTGAATGCAGAAATGCCACGATGCGCTCCCTCGTTACGCACCCTGGGTTCAGGTGGCTAAGTGCCTTTCATCCTCGGCCACTTTAGAATTCTCTTGATGCTTCCGCAGGTGTCTGAACACTAGGAGGGTCGCGTTTCTCTCCGTCCCTCTGCCTGGGGCATCGCTGTAATTAAACAGGATTAAACACTGCCGTGGCCGCCCCTAATGAGTCAGATCTCCCAGCCACTTCCTCTCACCGTATCCACAGGGTGCACAGTCGTGTATGTGTGCCTCTGTCAGATTGTACACTTGAATAAGGGTTCTTCCGGGTTCTTGATGAAGATGTGGACAAAAACATTCAACATTTGAAAATGACTTGAGTTTGTTATGGTTCCAGAAACAAGGAGCTATGAAGCCAGCTATGAAGCTAGATAAGCGTATTGCTTATCTAGAGACCACAACACAGCATTTCCATGGCTGCAGTCCTGTAGTTCTGTACAGTTTCATGCTTTCTCACTGTAACTCACAGGGCCTTGTGAAATCTGTTGAACTTTCCACAAGTTCCCTGTTATTTCTAGCCATTTTCAGTTTTCTCGACTGTATTTATATATTCATTTATTCATTTATTCAATTATTTAAATTTTACTGAAAGAAAACGTACCACAATAACATGAACATTTGGTTTATGAATAAATTCATTCATTTACACTAGAGTTCAAAAGGCATATTAGTAACTTTTATTCAATAATAACTTATGCAATGTAATTTTTTTTTTAATTTTGAATGGTATTGTGCAACTCACACCCTCACCTCCTCTCTCACTTTTAGCAGCATAAAGGTTTTCCACAAGGGGGCTACTATTAAATCGCAATTATCTGCATCATTAAAAGAGAGGAATGCCATGATGCGGATGAACTCACACCAGCAGGATCTCATGAATGCATCTGTTTTCATTTTGTTTTGGGACCATAGTGACCACACAAAGTACAACCCCAATTCCAAAAAAGTTGGGACGCTGTATAAAATGTAAATAAATGTAAATAAAAACAGAATGCAATGATTTGCAAATCTCATGGACCCATATTTTATTCACAATAGAACATAGAACGCATATCAGATGTTGAAAGTGAGACATTTACCACTTCATGAAAAATCTTAACTCAATTAGAACTTGATGGCAGCAACGCATCTCAAAAAAGTTGGTACAGGGGCAACAAAAGGCTGGAAAAGTAAGTGGTACTAATAAGAAAACAATTGGAGGAGCAATTTGCAACCAACTCACATGACTGGGTATAAAAAGAACATTTTAGAGAGGCAGAGTCTGTCAGAAGCAAAGATGGGCAGAGGTTCACCAAACTGCGAAAAACTGCCTCTAAAAATCGTGGAACAATTTCAGAAAAATGTTCCTCAATGTAAAATTGCAAAGACTTTGGATATCCTACTATCTACAGTACATAATATCATCAAAGGATTCAGAGACTCGGGCCCTCAGGCAGCACTGCATTGAAAACAGGCATGATTCTGTACTGGAAATCACTGCATGGGCTCAGGAACACTTCCAGAAATCATTGTCTGTGAACAGAGTTCGCTGTGAAATCCACAAATGCAAGTTAAAGCTGTATCATGCAAAGGAGAAACCATATATAAACAGGATCCAGAAACGCCACCAACTTCTCTGGGCCCAAGCTCATTTGAAATGGACTGAAGCGAAGTGGAAAAGTGTCCTGTGGTCAGATGAATCAAAATTTGAAATTCTTTTTGGAAATAATGGACACTGCATCCTCCAGAGTAAAGATCTCCCAGCTTGTTATTAGTACACAGTTCAAAAGCCAGCATCCATGATGGTATGGGGGGGGCATAAGTGCACATGGCATAGGTGTCTTGCACATCTGTGAAGGCACCATTAATGCTGAACGAAATATACAGCTTTTGGCAACATATGCTTCCATCCAGAGAGCAGTCTTTCAGGGAAAGCCTTGCATATTTCAGCAAGACAATGCTAAACCACATACTGCATCCATCACAACAGCATGTCTTCACAGAAGAAGAATCTGGGTGCTGAACTGGCCTGCCTGCAGTCCAGACCATTCACCAATAGAAAACATTTGGCCATCATGAAACAAAAAATCCAGCAAAGAAGACCCAGAACTGTTGAGCAGCTAGAATCCTACATCAGACAAGAATAGGACAACATTCCTCTCGCAAAACTGCAGTAGTTGGTCTCCTCACTTTCCAGACATTTACAGACTGTTGTTAAAAGAAGAGGGGATGCTACACAATGGTAGACGTGGCCCTGTCCTAACTTTTCTGAGATGCGTTGCTGCCATCAAGTTCTAAATGAGTTAATGTTTTTCATGAAATGGTAAAATGATGCAAATCATTGCATTTTGTTTTTATTTATATTTATTTACATTTTACACAGCGTCTCAACTTTTTCGGAATTGGGGTTGTATAAGACACCCTATGTTGATACTCTGAAGAGTATTTTGATGTTACTGCCACTGCAGAATGACAATAAATGTTCACTTATTCAAGAAACGCTCACTCAATCAGAGAAACAATTGTAAAGTTAGCTGATAATTCCCACAGTTAACTAGCTGACATTCATGAATTTACTGACTTGCAGAGGCTGGACCCCACTGGACACAGAAGCACAACAGGATTTCTAAAAGTTGTCTGTAAACAAACAATGTCAACATGTCTGAATGGTATAAAAAAGTGCCTCTCTAGTCGTTAATCATGATTGTATGAAAATTAACCCTATTAAAATAACATTATTAATCAGTAACCACATTTTAAAATAAAGATTCTGGAACAGTTGAAACTAGTTTTGTTCCTGTTTTTTTTTAGTGCATTCTGCAAAATATATTGTTTATTTTTCATTTCTGTTCCTGCGTCATTTCCAAACATGAAACTGTGCAGTGCATGAGATTACAGGACTGAAGTATGGTAGCTGTACTTATCAATATGAGAATGTGTTATAGGATAATTTACTGATTTAACCTTTTTGTTTTTGTATTTTTAAGGGTTATTCAAGATGGTGGTGCAGCAATAATCCGCTACGTGATATTTACATTACTGCTGTTAATTTTTTTTTCTAAAGGTTCTATCTGCTATTTAAAACAAAGAACCCCCCAAATCTAGCACATCATTTTCTTTCAGAACAATTTTCCTCTTAGCTCGGTCCACCGGCAGAAGACATTAGTGAAAAGCCAACTGTGTCACAGTTTTGCCACAATAAAGCTGAACTGGACTTCATGAAAGGATGGAATGTAGCCTGAGCCAGTCAGACCCATTTTGCCAAAGTAAAATGATCTCTACTTTAACATGCCTGTTATTAGCATTATCACTCTCATACCTTTTTACCGCTCCACCTATACAACAAATATTAGCTTTTAAACCACTGATACTGAATGCTGTGATTCAACCAGCAGTCGAGTGGCTTTATTAACTCTCTGTTGGATGCACGCAGAGATCAGCATCTTGAGGAGCTATTACTCCACAAGCCCTCATCAGAGATCCATTTTCTCTGTCATAATTCATAATGTTCAATCCCCAGAAGTGTTCATTCTTTTCCTCCCCTGTGAGCTAAATTGCTGCTTTCAATAACAGCAACCAGCCACTGCCATCAGTTTGAGTGGCAAGGTCATTTCCCCGGAGAGATAGAAAAGGAGAATGACAGGGAAAATTAGGCAAGCTGTATCTTCCGTTATTGAAGAGGCCTGCACCACTATTTTCTCACGCTGGCAGTGACAGGTTGTTATTTCAGGTGAATGGCTGTTTCAGGGATATGCCAGCTTGGGGCATGAAAATCAAGCGAGTTACTGTGTGAGTGTATTTTGGGAAACCCATCTGAGGCTTCATGCTTGGACACCTGTGGCATGCTGGAATAGCAAGGATGAAAAATAGTTGCACTAACAAACACTGTGTAAAAATGACAGGCATACACAGTGTGAAGAAGAAAGTCTGTAGAGTTTTCAGTAGAAGTGCATGATTTCAATTCCAGCTGATTTTTGACAAATTATTTGTTTCTTTTTTTGATTGTTTTGGATTGGAGCTCAACATGCTTGGAGAAAAACACTAACTGTCAATTCTGTTATGTCATCTATCAGACACTGCGTTGGCTTCCATCGTGCTGTGTTGGGGGGCAGGGGTAGGAAATGGTGAGGGATATGGGGGAAAGGGGAGGGCCAACCTACCTCTCCAAAGCGAGCGAGGCTAATTACTCTCTTGGACTCCTTGTCCATGGATGGCTATGGCTTCACCAGGGTTCAAATTCGTAATGACAGTCTCCTAATAACAGGGCCATTGCTTAGATAAAGTTACAGTGTACATAACATTATTTACATTTACATTCGTAAATGGAAAATCAAGCACCTATTTCAATAACATGGATCAAATGAAGTGCTACATTGAATTGAAGAAGCTGGCTGTTTAGCACAATGAGTCATGCATTACTGTGCTACCGCATTTTGCTGTAGCTCTGTATAGCAGCAGCATTCAAACACAGAGTGAGTACACTTACCTGCTTCCTGTTATTTATGTCATAAAACTGCAACAGACTGACCATAAAAGGTAATAAATTGACCAATTGCCACTTGTGTTTGGACCAAAAATCTGCCGATTCTGATCTTGGCTGATTCCCGATCCCTAGTTTTTAATGTCGGATTGCAACATATTCCAAAACTGCGACACCAGATCTTAAAGCAACAGTTTGAAGGAAAATCAAACAATTTTCTCCTTAACACAAGTGTAACTGATTCACCAAAACATCTTTAGTGACGTGTGCCTCTTTAGTTTTCCACTGAAGCTAAGAGGCTAATGTAGTAGACAAACGTATACAATAAATTCAGGTTTCAAAATGGCCACTACAGATGTTAGATAATTGACATGCTTTTGTCCATTTCTATAGTCATACAGTATCACGATCCACATAAGCAAGTCTAATTAAGATTACTGAACAAATCAGTTTGAAGCAGGCTTGTGATGATATAGTTTCGCAGTATAGCACAGCGCTAAACAAAAACGTACACACCCAATTTGTTCTGCCCTGTGAGCATTTTCCTTTGCGTGTCACTGAGCGCTACAAACAAGCTAACACCTTACTACACTCTAAAATGACATTGCAAGGAAGTAAGTCTACTATTACATTATTATCTACCAGCATCAGCTAATCGTAATGTAGGTTACCACTGACAAAGCAACTTAACTGATATTAAACACTTAATATGAATGTGAACAGTATAACATGTCTTAAGAGGTCTATTAATGGGGTTCAGGGAAGTCACTACACCAGTTTTAGGGGGGGCTTTAGTTTTTAAGCTCCCCTTCTCAAATAAATGTATATTACCAGTTCATATCATCTGTAGTTCATTCTCGTTTATTCTTCATTAATTAACCGGACTATTGCGTCTTCAAATTCACAATATACTGCAATAGCAGGGAGTGACAGGGGGAGGCGCTGCTGCTGCGCTACCCTAGATTTACTATTGTAATGTAAAAAGTGGAATCCCCCGTTCGACCAATCATATAAAGCCTTGTGAGTTGTAAACCAATCATATCGGACCTGGGGGCGGGTCTCTGGTTTCACGCACTCTACGCAGTGATCTCAGTCGGCCAGGCGCTGAAGCTGAAGACAGGGTTGTGGCTGAAAGCTCACTAAAATGTAACGTTACACCTCATTCAAAATCTATAATATACAGAGCGAAACGCCAAGTAGTTACAGAGTGAAGATACAATATGGATTTGAAGCAAACCATGGTCAGTATAGCTGGCAATCCGGGTTTTTACTAGGATGTAATTTCCTTTTACTCAGTTGCTTGTTAGCTAACTTTGGGTTTACTTTAGGAAGAAAAGAAAGAGAAGGGGCTAAGCTAACGTTAGCTAGCAAGCTGACAAGCCATCTAGTTTAAGAATTTGAAGAAACTTTTGTTTACAGTGAGAGTGTGAACGAGTGACAGAGATAGAAATAATTATTGACAGGTTTTGATATTTTTTGTTTTTATATTTCTTTTCAGTATTTGGAAACAGTAACAACAGTATTTGTTATGTATGATTGTTTACAGTACGTTATTGTCAGTGAAAAGGTCATATAACGTTGGTGTTGATTATAACGCAATGTTATATCCCTCACTTCAACCTCCATTTGTTTTACCAGTGAAACAAAAACAAAAAAAAACCTGAATAATCTCTCATTATTTCACATTAGTATTTCTTGTAAATCTGAGATTAATAACATGAATGTAATACTAACACAGGAAGAGAGGGAGAGAATGAAGCTGAAGGAGACTGACAGGACTGAAGGAGCAGAATCTGATGGAGGTGAGTAATCATGAAGAAAGTGAGGGAAAGTTGTCTAAGCCTTCAGTTAAAATTAATACTGAACTTAACTTAGCTGAGAGAACCACATTTTTTCACAATGACCATGAAATTTTGTCACCTAGCTTATTAAACATGCCTACAGAGCAAAATCACACCCTATGATGGCATCACCTGAGACTCAACTGATCTCTAATCTGTGTATTTGAATAATATATTTAGGACATAAAAAATGTTTTTCATTACCCTTTTTTTTTTACCCATCTTTATCAAAGGTGCCAGTAATTATGGAGCTGACTGTAGAAGTCATTAAGAAAGCAGGCAGAACAGAGAGACTAAAACACATGATTTATAGGAGGACTTTATTAACATGATAATAACTCTAGAACATCTGTGCACACATCTATTAAGGACCTCACTCAGGAATTATTTGTGATAAAATCATTTTTATTTGGGAGATTTAATTTCCTTTTGATGATGTATTTGTACTCTGGCTAGAACATCTTCGTACCCAAAGTTGGCCATTGCAAGCCTGACCACCCTGCAGCTATGTATGATATGATCATTTTATCTGGTAAGCTGCCAGGTGTGTGCGTGTTTGAGTGAAATAATACTATTTAACAACCAACAGAGGGCGACAGAGCTAAAGCCTAATTTATTTATAATATAATGTAATATTTGAGTTGATACAATTATATGATTCTAATTGAATGGGCTAATAAACTAGTCAGTATCCACCCCAAGTGAATCATGTGTGTGTTCTGTAAGTCCGGTAAGTGTGTGTGATCAGCTCAATTGGATTAAACGTCTTATCTGAGCAGCTCTTACAGCAGCACTGGGAGAATGTGTGACAGAAGAGGACCCAGAAAATGAGAGAAGCACAACAGATATGGAGGGATGAACAGGTTAGCCAATCATTTTTCAGCACTTTCTTATTCTAGAAGTTTCACTGCCGTTTACAGTCAGTTTCGGTTGCAGTGTGGTTGTTGCAAATGCTTAAAGGCCATTTTTTTTCAAATTTCAAGATGTCTGCATAATTTATGGTTAAGATGTAAACGAAGTCAATCAGAGTGGTTTGATGTGAAATGACACTTTTCCGAGAAACAGCCAGCTCCGATTTCTGGTTGTGATAGGAGCCAAGGGTCGCAATGTCTACAACACAAATATAGACATTTTATTTACTATCCAAAACCACCAGTGAACCTGCATGTGTCTCCTGAATTCTGGTGTGTTGTTGATAATGGTCAAATAGTAATAAACCTAAAAAAAACACATTGTAGCCCAGAAACTTATCGTAAAACTTTTGTAAAAGAATGTCTCAGACATCAGGCAGTCTACTCATAACTGTTGCATGCAATAACTCTCTGTGAGGGAGCTTTTAGGGTCATTAAACTTCCCATCACCACCATTGTGGACAAGTCTGACTTGCTTGTCTTGAACAAAGAATTTCACATGAGGCCACTCTGAATGACTTTTTTTACATCCTCCCTCCGGAGCAATGCTTTATTAGGCTTGTAACAATACAACACATTGAACAGTATTGTTAAGTCAGGGCTAATATATTAGCTTGGGGCACTGCTTGATGCTGGGAAACCAGTCTGAATGGTTTAAAGGAAGCTCCACTGTGCCATTCTAAAGTCTCCAGTATTGTACTTATATAATGTTGAGCGCTCCTATTATGCTTACAAATTTTGTGAATTGTCACAAGTATGTTGATGCATACTATAACTCCTAACATACTCTAATAACTGTAATAAATAGTGCTTGCCATTTATACTAAGTGATATTTCCTGAAGGTATAGAATAGCACGAAACCATTTTAAACAGGTAAACTTAATCAGTGAATAGAAAGTTATAGGCTACAGAAGTGCTGGGCAGTATATTGTTTCTACTGGTAAACCAGTATTGGAGTTATACATCAATACCGGGTTTTTAGTATTAGTAAGTTTCTTTTGTGGAAATGTTTCTTTTTTAGTTAACATTAACGTTTACTGTGCGGTAAGGTTCCTGGATTGGCGTTATGGAGAAATAAAAAAATTCTATAGAATTCAGATGTTAAGCTTGTAACAGTAGAAGAACCTTTTTTGGTGCTATATAGAACAATTTTCAAAACTTTTCTATATAAAACTATATAAAACACATTCTCCATCAGTCTGAAGATCCATTTCACCAGAACTCACAGTTCTAAATGGAACCATTGCCTTTACTAAAGAACTCTTACCAGTACTCAGAAAGCATAGGTTTGTTAAATTTTATTACCTCTTACTTAAATATCATGTCATACAGTGATAGATTTTAAATAATAACACTGAATTGTATCAGGACTGCTCAGCAAAATGTAACAAAACAGCTGTTTAGTGTCTACAAATGTTGGAACGCGTTAGAGACCTCTTGCTTTCTGTTCACATTTTCCTAGATGGTTCCCACTTGAAGCGCCTACAGACCAAAGATTCTACACTGCATCTAAGTTTCCTTGGATGCAACTATAAACGCTCCACTTCCTTTTCTTCTGCCTCCCTCCTTCTGATTTGTCTCTTCCTTTCTCCTCCTCCCCTTTTCTCCTGAGTTTGGATGACTCAGCATAATGTTGACAGTTGTCCTGTGTGTTTTTTCCTTCTCGCTACTCTGAGATCAGTATGCTGTGCATCTTAGAATGACTGCGGTTGTTTTTTGAGAAAGGAAGACTGACCCCAGGTCTATCCAGAGCTGCCCAGTGAAGAGAGTTACTGTTACAGCTGGGTGAAAAATGATCCAGGGTGGTGGCCATATGAGGAAGTACACTGGAGGAGAGGGAAGGGGTGGAGATAGGAACCTGAGGAAGCTCTTAGTGAAGCGCTAGTGTTAGTGTTGGCGTGTGTGGGTGTAGAGGTCAAGTAGCAGAATGGGTGGCGGAGAGTGTGTGTCCACCCTGAAGGCGTGCATGCGTGGTGTGTGTATGCATGGGGGGGTGACGTATATCGTGGTGCATTGACTTTGTACGCATAGCAGTCTAGTCTGATTTAGCAAGCTAGCTGCAGTAGTGGGTCACTGCTGATTTAAATTTGTAGCTTGTGCACGCTTGCTCTTTAGTCGCAAGTCACTGTAGGTTCAAAGGTCTGCGGTTGCCTTGTGTAACTTCAAAAACACGGCAAGACAAAGGCTGGGAAGTCTGTCTCTCACTACTAGCGCATGGTAAGAATCTTATATGTCTTTCTACTCTGCTTTCACTTTGTGAATAGGAAGTTAAATGAAGCAAACATAACCAAACTGTAATAGAACTTAACTAAGTGGGATCCAAACACTATTATTTTTATCACTGTTACTTTAAGTAGTGTTAGTAGTGTTGTATTGTTGTTCTTCATGGTTATGAGATTTTGAACTTCGCTGCTGTTCCATTCTAGCTTGTGTAGCTGCAAACAGTTAGCGGTTGCTTGCAGAGTGAGTGGGCGGACATAGAGGAGACGGTATGTAAAGACTGAACAAGTAATTTGCTGTTATAAAGACGAAAAAAAGAATGCTAATTTTCCCCTTTATCTCCTTGCCAATTTCATAAAAAATACAAACAACACAGCAAACAAAAGGGATTATTGCACAGATTTTTTTTTAATTTCTACAAAATTCGAAAGTCTTTCAAGATGGCTTGATATGAAAGCGTTCATTGTAGAGAAACTTGTCAGCTTGTGTATTTTTACAATGGTGGAGAATGAAGCCATTGATCTCAGTGAATGCAAATATAGCCAGTTTATTTATTATCCAAAATGACCACTGAACCTACGTCTTCTGAGTGTAACATTGATTATGATGATATAGTAGTAAATCTTTTCTTTGGGAGATGAAATATTAACTTTATAACACCATGCATTCTGCACAGTAGCAGCTGTGCTAATAAATAACAAACTGTTGTCCTCAAGACCTCTTGAGGTGGCACAGTGGTGTGGCGTGAAGCTGAGATTCAGCTTAGTGTCCCAGATTCACTAGCATCCCTAGTGGTGCCTCCTACCAATACAATAAGTCTGGTTCATTCTCAGTGTTTCTCATCCCTCTTCCTGGAGGCCCACTGCCCTGCACCTTTTAGAGTTTTCCTCTGCTCCCAACACACCTGATCCAACTAATTAGCTTATTAACAGCACATTATTGAGTTAAAGGGGCAGGAAAAGAACTGAAATGTGCAGGGTGGTGGGCCTCCAGGAGCAGGATTGAGAAACTGCTGTAGAGCACTCGCTGTTCTCCCCCTAGCCTCAAGGATTCAATGTAAATATAAATAAGGTACACGCTTAGAAAAATATATGTGCTGGCAGAAGAACGGCTTCATGCTAAGAAGTATCGCAAACCGAGGATTTAATAATGGTCATACTGTATGTACAGTACTGTGCAGAATCAGAGACCACTCTTCATTTACTTAAGTTCCAGTCAATACAAGTTGTTCATTCAAAGCAGGAAACAGAATCTAACAGAAAAATACGCAGAAGTTTCAACAACTAAATATGTCATATTTTAAGTGTTTAGTGTGTCCACCTCTTGCCTTTATCACAGCTTCCATTCTTTTCAGGAGACTTTCAGTTTTCCAAGGAAATCTGCAGGGATATTTTTCCACACCTCCAAAGTTTAGTCTTAGAAGTTACACAGTTTGTCTTCTCACAGTGTAATTTTTTCAGATCTGAAGTAAGAGTGGATATAAGTACTGTTTATCTGATGGGGGGCCATTTTGGTGGTCTACCAGGTCTTGCATGGTTGTTAGGAGTCCGATTTTTTCAGTAGCTTGAACCCCAGGCTAAGTATACCTGTTTTTCACTTATTTTACTAATTTTACCTCAGAAATAGCTTGACTGGAAATTAAATACATAAAAGGTCTCTGAATTTTGCGTTGTACTGTGTATACATGTATACGTAAATGTAGAAGTTTTGCATGTGATAGTCTTTGTTCCCGTACACTGTGCTATGGATTGACTTGATTCAAATGTCTGCATGGGTTCCATATGACTAAAATACATGACATCACCAAAATTTCCATATAGTGATGTATTGTATTTTATATGTAATACATTATATTCATGTGGAATTTGAATGAAGTGAATTAATAGCGCTATAGCTGATCTAAATGATTAACATCACTGTTGTTGTCAGATGGAGCTGATCACTTTACCGGCCCTGCGCCGCATGGCTGTTTGCGGTGGTACCCATGGCAATGAGATGTCAGGAGTTTTTCTGGTCCCTGAGCTCGAGAGACAGAGGAAAGAGAAGGGGGATGCAATATGGCCTGTTCCTTTGACCACGGTGCTGTCCAACCCTCGAGCCACCAAAGAGTGCAAGCGATATGTGGATAAGGACCTGAACCGCTGCTTTCACCAATACTATCCTCAGGTCAGTAGTGGGATTACATTACATTCTTGGATATTTAAAGGGTCCATATTGTTATTTTTTTCATATATTGTAATTTTTCCTCTGATGTCCAGTTATAACATTTATACCATTTTCCAACCTCTCTTTATGCCTAAGAACTAATCAGGCTGTTTTTGTTACTGTGCCTTTAAGACTGATATATGTAAATGAGCTCTGTTCTGATTGGCTGTCCTGTATTGTACTACTCTGTATTGTACAAAAAGTAGTCCAGGGTGGAACACCCTTTATAAATTGAGTATGAGTGGGCGGGGCCAAACTGCTGTAGACGAAATAGGTGGATTTGTGTAAATGTGTTAGAAGTGGGCTATAGGACAAATACCTAATATCTCAATACTTCAAGAAAATTTCTCCATATACAGTATGTCACAATATTTATTTTTTCAGACATCTGATCCGTTGGAACTGAAAAAAGAAACACTAGTGCTACATTTTAATAAAAATGTATCAAAACTGTGAACACAACCTTTTTCAACATTTGGCATACTATGTTGCACTAAATCCAGAGTCTGACCAAATCGGCTGTGGGTCAAATGTGATCTTAAAAGTATGCATTTTCTGTTTGTGCGCAGAGTAAGAAGTAAAAACGTTTAAATGGCTTGAACGTCTCCTACAGCTGTCAAAGTCGTTGCTTAGCAGCGGCGTCTCAGCGGAGTGATACAGTGTTTGTGAAAAACCCATGATGTTATGGTGAAATAGCAGCGCAGTTAGAACGCTTCTCAACCAATCAGCTTGTGTGGCCGGAACTAACTGTTGTATAAATTGTCATATTGCTCAGTCCCAAAATGTGTTGCTTTTTTGTGACATCACAAAAACAGTGAATTGATTAATTCAAAAAGAGTGAACAGTAGGTTTTGAAACTTTAAAAGTGCAGTAACTTTGAAAGTGATATGGGCCTTTCAGGGTTTACTGCTAGTACAAATAGGGCTTCCATCTTTCAGAATGATTTACCAGAGCGAAGGTACAGAATGCAATGAAAACTAACTGTCTCTCACAGTTCTCCCATCACAGACTCCACTCCTTATGAAGTTCGGAGAGCTCAGGAGCTGAACTCTCTGTTGGGTCCTAAACAAACCGATGATGCCGCAGACCTGATCTGTGACCTCCATAACACCACTGCTAACATGGGCCTCACCGTCATCTCCTACTCACACACCAACTGGATCTGCCTGCACATTTTCAAATACCTGCAGGCAAGACAAAAACGCCAGTGCACAGTGCTGTATCCTAACTTTGCATTAGTTATTTGTGAATCAAATGCACTGTAATTAGTAAAAGCTCTAAAGCTATGTTTACATTACAAGCCTCATTGCTCAAATCAGATTTTTTTGCTCAAATCCGATCTCTCTGACATGATGGTTCACACTCATTTTATGTAAGTGATTCAAATCTGTCGTTAATGTGAACGAACTGGTGTCCTGAAATGACCCGCTGCGCACATCCTACTCAGTAACGTCACAATGAATCACATGCGCCACGTGCATCAGCAAACAAACTAACGAGCAGAACGAGCCTTCACTGCAAAGAAAGTTAACTCTGATCAGCTCTCAGCTGTTTGTTATTAGAGTGAGAAAAAAAGGTGAGATGTGTTGCTTTTCCACCGTTTACAGGCTTTAACTTTTGTTTGGCGCTGTTGCCATGGTAACTCTGAATGATGGCGCATTCGCAGTGGGGAAAAAAGCACATGAATTCTGATCCGAGCGTTCACATTAAGGTCGCATGGCCACGAATCGGATAGGTATTCGATCTAGGACCACATATGAAAGTTCCCTAGTTTTGATAATAAATAAAACATCAAATTATATATAAAACAACTTTCTTGAGGTTTGCAGCTGATTTTGCAGCTGAAGTTTGGTTTTAGTCATGTAAGGTCTTGGTCTGGGCCCTCTGTGATCCCACGGCCAGCCACCAGAGGGAGTCATAGTGCATTCCTGTGGTAATGAAGGGTAATTAGTGACACCTGTATCTGATCCTCCTTAAGCTGAGCTCACCCACAGACTCTGCTCAGTCCTGCTGTTTCAGAGTTCTGGCAGCAGCCTGGCCGGTAATTTTGGCAGAGGCTTCTTGAATTTACTCTCAGGTGTGTGCATGTGCTGTGCTCAGACCCTTCTCCTCTCCTCTCCTCTCCTCTTCAAAATATATATATATATATATAAATGAATAAATAAAAAAAACAAACCTCCCTCTTTCAGCTATCTACTTTAAGCCACTGAGGGCATTCCTTAGCTGTCCATTTCAATCATTTTGGTTGGGAAAAAGGATAAAGGAATAAACTTTGTGTTTCCCTTTTGTTCCTCCGTTAATGATGTCTTCAGTATTTTCAGCAGTAACATGTAGGAACTTGTAGTAGACCTTGAAATATTACATGAATACTTGAAATACTCAAAATTTAAACATCACCAGGATCTAGGTCTTTTAAACCTACCTATTTGCATGAACTAGACACCTGGAATCCTTTGTTTGCTGCAAGTTCATTAATACTTGGGGTTAATTTCTGAGCTGCTGAGCTAACGTTAATTGTATATATTTCCTGAACTGCAGTTGTTTGGTAATACAACTGGTGTGGAACTGTATAGAATTGTGTAGAACTAAGGTGTAACTTGTCCCATAGATTGTTGTTAGGGTAGGAGAGTCAGAGCGCACATTACGTTGCAGTGCATGCTGGGGACTGTAGTGTAGTGCACTGTACAACAAGCTAATTTTAACAGAAAATTAAAATATTTTTGCGGGCCGGATAGGATTGTGTCATGGGCTGGATCTTTAAGTGTCACGGGCCTTGTGTTTGACGCTTGGGAACTAGACTGTAGGATTAGCTCGCAGTTCTTTACCTTTCTAGCTTTTTTTTCTGAAAAAAGACTGCTGACTCTTTACACAGGCAAACATCATTGCCTATTTATGGATGTTTTGTTTTTTTTTTAACAGGAAAAAATAACCACAGTGCCTGTGAGACTGGTCTTGCTGAATATTCCAATCTGCGATGCTTATTCTTTGGAGTCCCTGTCCAAGTATGGCATTAGTAAGTGTTTTGGTTTAGGGCTACATGCCTGTTTTGTACAACATACAGTTCTGTGTGCAGTATTAACTGGCCTATGGTTGTGGTTGCCCAGGTTTAGAGGTTGGCCCACAGCCACAAGGCGTCGTCAGGGCAGACATCTTTAATGCCATGAAGGAGGGAGTTAATGCCGTTCTGGACTGGGTTAAAAACTTCAACTCAGGTACATCTTATGAGCTGAGAAATCTGTCTTATTGATTAGGGTTGAAGGCTCTTTTTAAAGGTTTAATATGTAACTGCAACTACAAAAAGTCTGGATATGCCTGAAAAGCCAACACAATGCTTTCTGTGTGTTGTAGGAGAAGTAATTGAAGGAGGGGATGTGGAAGCTTTCATGTTTGAAAAGAGTGTAGATTACCCCCGAGACCCAGAGACTAAGACCCCCTCAGCTGCCGTCCACCCTCAACTGCAGGTAATGGCATCTGGATTGTCTGTACTCATACCATAACCTAGTTAGCAAGTTTAACAGTAGGGGAAAATGGGAAAGTGCCTGCTAAAAGAGAAAATCTGAAAAAGTCATCTTGACCCACTGTTCAACTTGACTCTGCCTGGGGTAAGAAGGCCCCCTGGTGAAGCTTGCATGAATTTGTCACCTCAGTTTTACACAATATATACAGTACAGTACTATCTACAGGGGCAATATATACAGTATCTGTGTTTTTAATTTTCAGTCAAAAAAAACATTAAGCTCAAGTTATTAATTTTTCAGGAGATATTTCTGAAGTGATTAAACATAAGTTGCATAAGAAATAGGAATGTCAAAGAAAAATAAGTGAAACAGGAGTGTTCATAACTAGACTATAAAAAAAATAATTATTGATAAAACGGGACGAAAATACGCCTCTAGTGTTCTCAGAATGTGGACTCACCACCGTCCACACCTCAACATCACTCAATGTGTTTGGGGTTGCTTGGATTGTGAGAAGCAGAAAATCCAAAAGCAACTTCTAAGACTGAACTTTGGAGGCGTGAAAAAACATCCCTGCAGGTTTCTCTTGAGAACTTGAAAGTGAGTCTCCTAAAAAGAAAGGAAGCTGTAATAAAGGCAAAGAATAGACACACCAAATATTGAAAAAATATATTTAGTTGTTCAGGCTTTTTTTAAAAGTTGTATTTTTTTTTACTTGACACTGGAACATGAATAACTTAATGGCCATTTTGACTGGAAGTTAAACAAATGAAGGAAAGGATTTTTTCACAGTACTGTAATAAAATGTATATGACAAGTAATATGTAGTCCTTGTATTTTTCCGAAATTGTATTAATACAACATTTTTAGAACAACTAAAAATAGCACATTTTAAGATGAAAAATGAGGCCACTATCGATTTATGCCTTGATGATTCTACTGCATTTCAATAAACTATGAATAAAGGCAATTAGCAGTAAAATAAATATTTAAAATATCCATATTGTATTGTCTTTTAATTACATAGTATCATCATTATATTACATAATTATTTGTTGTTGTTAATGCAGTGGAATTCAAACAAAGCAGTGGAATTCATCATTGGTAACTCATGAGTGCAAATGATTAGTGCACATGACCTAACAGATCAGGTGTGGATGGAGCTCAATCTACAGCTAGCATGTAATGCTAATGCTAGCTAGCCAATGAAACTCCAATGAACTTTCTGTCCACTATTGTCTATTAACATTAAAGCATTAACAGAAACATTAAAATGTTACTGGAGAATGTAGTGATCCAGAATTACAGTATTAATTAGACCACTGTTGTTGATAAATGTGTCAGCACTGCCCATCATTTCCTCATGAGAGAAAATAAGGAGGTGGGCTTTTTAACCTTTAACCTTACCCCAAGTTAGCCTCCATTTATTAGCTTATAGTATTTCCTGCCAGTGTTGTAGCCTATTTAGTGTTTAACCACTGACTTTTTTCAGTTTTACAAGGTGGGCAGCCTGTTTATTATCTCTTATCATTACAAGATTACAGTTGGAAAATGTCTAGTGAGGCAGTTCGTTATCTTGGAGCCTAGTGAATAAATAAGCGGTTCATATCATTCCTCCAGGATCGAGACTTCTGTCTCCTCAAACGTGGAGATCCCATGTTCCTCACCTTCTCTGGAGAGACAGTGAGGTACGAAGAAGAAGAGCCACTCCATCCTTTCTTCATAAACGAGGCTGCTTACTATGAAAAGGGAATTGCCTTCCATCTGGCTCAAAAGAGGACCTGGACTATTCCGAGCATACAAGCAAAGAAAGAGTGAGAGAGATTCTAAAGAGGGGTCATGAAAACAGGGGTGCAGGAGACGATCTACGCACAAAAATGCCAAAATCATGTCTTAATTTAGTAGATCGTGTGAGTTTGAGCAGCAGAAAACACTTGTAACTGCATAAACGTGTCACCAGTTTGTAGATCGGCTCATGTTAATTGGGAATCTGTAATTTATGCGCTGTCATGTGAATCATGAATTTGCATAATTAACACCCCTCTCTTACTAATGCCATGTAAAGTCAGAAACCCGGCCTTATTAAGTCATTTTGCAGGGATATTGACAATATTGCAATGTTAAAGGGCCCATATCTTACTCTTTTACATTGTATTTCTTCCCCCGAGGTCATAATTCATTTTTATATGACAATTTCCAACCTCTCTTTATCCCTTAGAATTAAACAGCCTGTTTTTTTTTTTACCATGCTTTATATGTAAATGAGCCCTGTTCTGATTGGCTGCCCTGTACTGTGTATTTTTCACAAACAAGGGCTGAAATACTTCCCAATATGGGCCTTTTAAATAATAGCCTTAACAGACAATTTATATGAAAGTTAATATTCTAGTAATTAAATTAAAAATTTTAGTTTGAGTTTTATATCCAATTTATTTTTTTCTTGCTTTTGCATACGACAGACTACTTGCATTTGACTCATTAGACTGCTCCAAACTTTTATCCTCGGCCTAAAAAAAAATTCTGTTTCTTTTTAGATAGTCCCCCATAGATTAACTACTGATGTAGTTGTTAACGAAGTAACTGTTGAAAATCTGAATTGATTCTAAACGGTGGTGGGGTTAGAGTTTGTATTTGGACCAGGGTTAGGGCTAGGACCAGGGTTGAGGTTAAGGTAAGCCAGGTTTAGAGTTTAAATTATGGTCAGTTTAATAGATCTTACCTGAATGTAACTTGAAAGCAAATTAAGTATCTACAAAGCATCTAAAGTGGACTGTCCAAATAATAGTGTTGCCAAGAATTCCAATTACAATAGTACTTATGAAAGCAGCGAGTATGACTTGGTGCGTGCATGAGGCCTAATGTATTTGATAATTTGATCCTCAGTACCGATGTTCTCTTACAAACCACAACCTTAGGTATATTAATCTTCTAATACTGTGATTATTATAGGCATTATTATAGATGGTACGATCAGTCAGTTTTCTATAAGATGCCCTATAAAGTGTAATGTATCACTTGAAACGTACAATTTTAAACATAACTTCATTTTTACACTCAATTCTTCACCAAATGAAGTCACCAAATAAATATTCCACTAGAAAAGATGTTTATTGTGATCACTTGGAATGAAGACGTATAAAAATATGTATAAAAGGCAGAAAGATGCTGAGTGTTTTGGACACTGTTGAGATGTCACAGTGATCTGCCCTCATACACTGCAGAGTGAGGTAATCTTTAAACCCAGATTTAATGTATTGCATGTATTGATTGTGTTCTTCACTTGTGCATTTCTAGCTGTTTTCTGAAAGAAGCTTGTTTCTGACAATCTTCAAGAAAAATTCAAACATTACAAAGAAGGTCAAGCACAGCATTGGTAATGAGGCACATGCAAAATGAAAACAAAACATTCCAAATAAACTATAAAATATATATATATACACGCACACGCACACAACAGTCATGCTTAGTGGTATTACAGTGGTTACCTGAACCACCAAGAAACCAATCTGACAGCAATCCAGCCGAGAAACCAATACAGCTTTAAAGACCACACTGTAGTGAAGACCACAATCCAAAACATATACAAGAAAAAGGTAAAAAGGCTTAAGTGGTTGATGCTCATAATATTGCTGCACACTGAGCTGCTGTGTTATTGGTTTGAGAAACAAAGGCAAGAATTTATGGCATTCTTTTTTTATCATTGTACATGCATATTTACACATCTAATATAAATCTTATGCTACATACTGCATTCATGTGGACAAAACTAGAAACTGCTTACATCGAAAAACTTCTACCAATGCACACAAACACAGGAAACGTGAGATCTAGGCAATTAATTGAGGTGAGTCTTCAGATGAAATCTGGCTATCTGGCTTAAATGGGAAAATTTCAGCTTAATTCAGTCACTGAGTTGTGAAGTCATTCAGAGTGGTTTGATGTGAAACAGTTGTCTGTAGAGAAACTACACACTTTACATGTTTTCTTTGGTGCCAGGAACCAGGGGTGGTGATGTCTACTTAGGTTGATCCAAAAAGAAAAGTGGTGATGGAGGGCTGTGGGGGAAATATGGTGCCCAGTGAGAGAGGAAGCCTCATGCATCTTTTATACAGTGATAGAAAACATGAGGGCACATAGAAAGCTCCGGTCCTACACACTGCAATTGATAGATTTACTGTTGCCAATGGCTACTTGCGTGTGACATAACTCCTCAGGCCTATCAGGCTGATGTGGATAATATCCTAAATGACTGATGAAGCTACATATGTGTCTGTTTGCCTTACAGCACCCTGCTTGTCCCTCTCCAGGAACAAACTTTGAAAAAATGTGTCAGGCAGAAAAATGGTTACAAACAGATCATAATACGATGTCTCAAAAATCAGGCAGTGTATTCATATCCATTTCACATAACTGTTTGTGAAGTAGCTTTTAAAGACGGTAAACACTTAGGATGTCACCACTAATGTGAACAATCCTAATGCAGTAAATTACTCTGCAATGAAGCTTTTCACATCAGGCCACTTTAAAATGACTGTTTATCATCTTAATAATTTAATTATGCAGAAATTTTAAAACATCTGAGGAAATTTCCCTTTCCCTTTAGTGGCAAACTGCTTAACAGAACATATCTATTTTTCAAAACATGCTAAATAATCTATTTCCTGGCATTTCTGGTACCAGTTCCTGCTACTGAACCATCTCCAGCAGGCCACAATTCTAGTTTGTTTGCTCTTTTCTAGGCTCTTGCCTATTTAGGTGGTATTAAGAGCCAAAGTACCCTAAAAATAATTTTGCTTGTGAGTCATAATTTCAAATAGACACAGGTGCAACACAAGCAAATAAAATGAAAAACAAAAACCACAGGTCCTGCCGTGAATTTGATCACACAAAATCAAAATTACAAAAAAAGTCCAGGCCATCTAAAAAAGTAAAACCATTCACTTGTCATAATAAATCTGTTTCCCTTACAAAATCTATTGGAAGTCGAATGGGTGGATCTCAGGTGATACTACATTACATGTTCGGGAATATTTAGGTACTTTCTGAACATGGGTCCATTTGGTGTCTGTGGGGTCTAACAGAGTGGTAAACAAGGAGGTAATAAAATGAAGGTGAAAGCCTCTTCGAGTTAAGCACTTGGGATCAAAAGTGGGTATACATGGACAAGGAACATATGATTAGTACAAGCCTGTTAACTGTTGTCTTGAGTAGGTGCAGTCCTTCAGTTAGTGGTCAAGCATTAGCCTAAGCAAAGCGTGGGCTGAGCTTTTTAGAAAAACCTGACTCCTAGGAAACCATGCAGCTGTTCACACTGGTTTACAGAGATGGCTGCATGGGAGGGCGGGGTCCACCACTGACTAGGCGACCCTGTAGGCTGTCATGCGGGTGTAGTTTTTCCGGTGGCTCCTGGCAGCCCAAATGAAGAGAGCAGCTGCCATCATCTGGAGCGGCGAGGAGACGAGCGCCAGGTAGAGTGACCAGCCCAGAGAGTAGTCCATCCCTTCAGGCCAATCTAATGCTCTGTGCAGCAGGTCTATTCCAGCTAGGAAACAGCATACTGTAGCCAGAGAGCACAGGCCTACAGAAAGGAGCGGACAAACATGCGGTCATTTAAAGAGAAATTTGTTCCTGAGTAATCCAATTAGCAATGTACACAAAGTAATTCGGAGTGGTTTGATATGAAATGGAGGAATATAGAGACTTGGACTGCTTTACAGCGATGGTGAAAGGAACCAGAGATCAAGCTGTCAACAGTGCAGATGACTCCTTGTGAACTGACATGAAAATGACATTGACAGCAGTCTTTTCTTGAAAGATGCCACTCAAGTCTATCTAGTAAATTTTTCAACATCTTTGACATTGAAAAGTGTGCATGTGTGTATCTAGGACATCTTACCAGCCAGCAGATGGAGTAACCCGACAAACAGGGTGGGGGTGATGCTGCGACAGAGACAGGCACAAACTCCGATCAGCGCTCCCAGAAACACCAGCCCAAGAGACACCAGTGGGAACAAGAACCGACACCTCCACAGATCTTAGCGCAGCAGAAGGGAGAAAATATTTCAAAGACCATTCTGAGATCATGCAGAAGTGTCGCATTAGCCGGGTTTCCATTCAAACGTTCACAAATGTTATGCGCCTTTACAAAATTTAGTTCGGAAAAAAATCTAATTAAGTCGTGCTTCCATCCACTACAGTTATGCAAAGAAACTTTAGGTGACGTAGGCTACCATGATTAGGGGCTGCTTTAAAGAGCAAGGGCCAGAGATTTCACTCTGCTCTAAGTACAATTTTCTTTACAGCCATTTGCCATCTTTTATGATTGTCTGCAGCTCAGAGACACCAGGCAGGATGAGCAATGGCCCACCTATTGAGGGCTGAAATCTGCCACACCAACAACGTACACCTTGCATATGTGAACGCAAACGCACCAGACAATTCTGGAAGCATGTTGTGCAGAGCTGTTATTCATACAAGCTTTAGATTAGGCTTTTCAGAATGTTGAAAGCAACCTTCAAAAAAGCTATGCAACACGACTGGACCGTCTGTAGGGCCAATCATTTCTTGCTTACGGCTTGCAGCGTCATTGTTTATTCGAAAAACTCTTTTCCATCATCCATTTTTGCATTTCGGCTTTAGCGATATTCTTACTTTTCCACCTTGTCCTAGCGTAAAACATTTTTTGCGATATTGGGGAATTTTTTTCAAATTTCGGGCTTTTTACATTTCAAAATTCACAAAAAACTGGTGGATGGAAAACCTGCTACAGACGTGTTAATTGGCACTGCCGAAAAAAACATAACTGTGACTCGTATTGTGCGTATCATAAAAATGTCTTCATGTACATTTGTGACACTTTACATATTTCTTTGCTATATTGCCCAGCTATCAGGCCACTTACAAGTGCGGAGTAGATCCTCATCATTACTGGAGTTGCCAGGGTGCTTGTACTTGGTTTCAAACTGCTGGGGCAAAGTGAAGGACTCACAGTCAGTCATCATTTTAGTTTCTAAAGAAAGGAAGAAAGCATCAGAGACAGGGAGAGAAGGAGATGCTTTACTTTAGCAAAAAGAATAAACCTTTTGAACATTTTTATACAACTTCTTAGAAACCAAAACGGCGATGGTCCCAAGTGTCTCTGTGTAACATACTGAAAAGGGAAATAAAACAAATCTCGTCTTCTGGGAAGGCTCTAAACTAGATCTCAGAACATTGCTGTTAAGATTTTACTGCATTCGATTAAGAAAGCATTAGTGAGGTCAGGTCAGGTAGTTGTTGGTTTTGGATCACAAACCCCATTCCAACTCATCCCTAAAGTATTAAATGGAGCTCCATCACTCTAGAGAACACAGCTTCACAATGCTAGGGAGTTGTATACACCTCTTGCCAATAACTGGCACTAGGCACAATGATCTTGGGCCCATGGGTGGCTGTTCCAGAGCATTAAGTTCTATTGGCAATACTTTTCTAAGGACATTATACAACCTGTGTGTACAACTGAACACCAGTATCAGCAGTGGGTGCACCTTAAGGTCACTGAATTCCCTAATAATTTAGGACATATAGTGCATCCCACCTCAATTTTTGTGCTGCTATCTGAGCCATCTGTCTGTTTTTCTGTGTACATGACAACAACATGATTTAAAAAACTGTACAAACTTACAACTTCTGCCAGTGTGTGTAGATAAAACAAGCCTTAGAAGGTTTACTAGATGAAAATAAATAAATGATCATTCCAAAAAAAACTGGCCTACTTTAAAGCACAATTTTGCAATAGAGCTTAAACTAATTATTCAATCTTCTCCTTACCAGGCTGTTTAAACCAGTGTGGTTCCCGAGGCACCAGAATGCAGCGCCACCACAGCCCCAGGGTGCCGTTGAGGCGGAACAGGGCTTCACTGTACGTCTTCTCACTCACATCTTCAGACTTAAAAGTTTCCCTCAGCATCTGCAGGTCCGAGCCGTTCATGGCATCATTGCTAGCTGGCAGGCTCCGGTACTGGTACCAGTGCTGAGTGCCCACTGCCACCGACAGATACACGCTAGCCAACAGACTCAAAACAGAGCCGATCACTAGCGCCGTGGCGTAACGATTATCGACCATTTTTGAGGTAAAAGGAGTCTTCTGTAAGTCCTGTGTATAGTAGTGTAGGCTGTAGGCTCTCCTTTAGCCTATGTTTTGAAGTCCTTTATAACTGAATTCTGAAGAATTCAAGAGTTTTCATCTCTTTACTGTCTTGGGCATGAATTAATCAAGAATATATGGGGAGAACCTTCATCATTACAACCTGTTCTGTCCATCAGGGCCAATAACATTGCCTTAGTTTCAATACATGGACGATTCTGATGGTCACATTCTGGGAGAGGTAAGTCATAGTTGTCCCATTTCGCTCCTCAACTGAAATATAGAGAGAAGAAAAGCAATTCAGTTTAGTCTGCAGTTGTGTGGACAAAGTCCAGTGAAGAGTTCAATCTGCATAGTAACTAAATAACTGCACTGCCACATGTTGTCTTAGGCTACGTTGGCAAATGAGAGCAAGAGAACCTTGTTTGCATGAACAGGTACCCATTACAGGCCCATATTCTACTTTTTTTGTATTTTACTAAATCTGCCACTCATTCCACAGTGCATACAGTCCATATATGGCAACTAAGTGGTCTGTTTTGAACTCGTTCTTTTTTGTGATGTCAAAGAAACCTAACACATTCACATATATCACCCAGCAGTCTAGCCTGTCTAGTTATACTGAAGCTATAAGGACGGTTACAGCCTGGAGAGCAGGCAATCAGACCAGGGATCATTTTACATGCAAGTCTTACAGACAACAAAAGCAGCCTGTTTAATTCTGACAGATAAAGAGAGGTTAAAATGTTAATGTAAAAATGATTACACAAACATCATAAGTGTAGCTCTTCAAAAAAATTAAGCACAAGAAAAATTTTGACATTATCCTCTTATAATTATTAACTGAATTATGAGTCAGGTTCAAGGGGATAAGTTATTCATTGTCCTCAATAAGTTACAGTAATGTGAAGTTGTGCCAGACGACGCCTGGTTGAGTAAAAACATTATCCACTGTTTATTTTTGTTTAGAAAGGTCTCTGAAGGAGTCAAATTTGAGCTGACACGTGAATTCCATCTTAGGGGTGGGCAATATGACAATATTTTATTGTTATTGTGATAAATTATATCATGACACTTTGAGTGGTCCGTTTAGATGAAACACTCAACAGACTCTCAGTAAAAACACACAAGGGTTAGGATTAGGTTTTGGGTTGAGGTTAAGGTTAGGATTAGGTTTTGGGTAAGGTTAGATTTTGCATAATGGAAGTACTATATTAACAATACATCTACTTGATGTAAGCAATGTATCAACAGAACATCTACAAGATGTTTATTTCAATGTATTGAGATGCTTCACTACTGCTACTTCACTGATACGTTGTTGATGTGTTACTGATGATCTGTAAAGAGTTTATTAATCATCTACAAAGTTCCACTCCAAATAAAGTGTTACCAATTATGGCTTTTCTGAGTCTATTGTAAACATTGTCAGTACTTAAAAAACACAGACTAACTATACGTTTCATTAGAAAGTGGACATATTTAGGCCTGTTTAATTGAATTTAGTGCAATGCAGTTTGTAAAATGCTGAATAAAAACCATTGTAGTTGTAGGATTAACTATTAGTATTATTATTTTATATGTGGCACATGTTTTGTTTTGTCTGTTCCAACGTATTAAATCTCAGAGAAACTATCGTGATGCATATCGTGTATCGTGAAAATAGTTGTAAGTATCGCCCACCCCTGAACCACCGCAAAACCTAGATAAGGGTCCGATTCGCCATCAAAAGCCTCTACCAACCATTGAGATTTTAACTAAGCGCGAACACAATATAATAACAATAGAAAACACGTTTCAGGGAATCTGTAGCTACACTGTAGTTACAGTCAGTTGTTGTTTTTACTGCTAAGTTTGTAATAGCTGTGGACTTGCTAGGCTAACGGCTGAGAACAGACTGCACATTTTCACTCCAGTTCCTGAGTGAATATGTTTTCAAATATCTTTCTATGAATGATAAGTTAAAATACCAAATGGAAGTGGCTTTACTAGCTACACAGCAGAACCTGCATCTGTGGTCTGTAACCAACCTCTGAGAAAACGAAAGGACAGCTGTTAGCCAGCGCCGCTAGCCGGTCTCTAGCCGAAACGCCATCAAACACATAGAACACCAGGTTGGCTTCAACGTCAATTTGTTTGGCTTAACTGGTATCTGACCCATACATATATTGAGACATTGAATACCCCTCGGTTACTCGAACATGCTGGTTGTTTTTATGTAAGAGACAGATATTTATTAACGCGGGCTAAATTTAGCCAGACTCACCATTTTAGCCGCCCAGTCCAGTCTGTGTATCTGTATCTGCATCAGCTCTTTCCGGTTGTGTTGGGCGCGTCCGGACTGCGCAATCAACACGCCTTGTTCATTTACATCAACACGACCTGCTGTGGAAGATATTTGTCACTACATAGATTATAATACCGCTGTCGAATATGTTTTTGATGTGCAAAACATTTTATTCATTAAAAAAAATATATTCAATTCCAAAATTGTCGGTGCTTAATGCAGCATTGGATTACATCCCTTATAATAATGAATGATAAGAGCAATACCTCCTTCAAATATCTAGAGCTCTGCAACGCATGACTCCTCAACATCTTACAGAAGTCCAGAGAGGCCATGAGGTAGTTAAAATTTTCTGGATTGTTATCTTGAGATAAAAAGTTAACTATCTTGTGATTTCACGATAACAAAGTTGTTATCTTGAGATCACAAGATAATTAACTTGTTATCTAAAGTTAACTGTTATAGCAACAGCTCATGGCCTCTCCGGACTACCAACCTATCTATCTATCTATCTATCTATCTTATTTATATATTTATCTTGTTGATTTGTTTGTATTTTACTTTATTTTAGATCTTTTTTGCTGCTGTTAATTATCTTGTGATCTCAAGTTAACAACTTTATCTTGAGATCACAAGATACTTTACAACTTTATCTTGAGACCACAAGATAGTTAACTCGTTATTTAATTTTTAATATAAACTCCAGGTGTTGGAGTTTAAAATGGTGCCTCATGTGTATCCATGACGTCAGTGAGCTTGAAAGCCAATGAGCTGATCCGCTCGCCAACCAATCAGCACTCAGTATCAGTAATGCTAATCAATCAACAGTCAGTGATTAGCAGTAATGTTAGCGTCCTGCTGCCCGAAAGTTTGCTGTAGGAAAAAAGGAAACATACAGGTGAGTTTTCTTTTTTTCTTTTTGGTGAAATACATCCTTCTACTTTCTAAAATTAACGAAATTTTACGGGCAAGTGATTAGAAACTATTTTATCCGTTCGTTTTTAGTCATTTATCTCCATTCGCCTCCATTCATTGAGGACCCGCTCGCGGGCGCCCTCTGGCGTTTCACGGTCATGTTTTTGATATAACGGGGAAACCGGACAAGGCCAGGCTCCTCACAAGCGGGCTCTGGTGGGGCTCGGCAACTGATGTTCCGGCAAAATATGTAAGGGCAGATCTCACCCGTATTGAGGCAAATCCCACCTATATTGAGGCAGATTCTACCTGTATTGAGGCACATTCCACCTGTATCGAGATCCGAGTCGTCGCCAACGCTCCAACGCAGAAGCGCGCGCTTAGATCAGCTTCTGGAAACTTCTGAAGGCTTCAAAACGCGTTTGGTAGCTAGTTAAGTAGCTAAATGCATGGTTTATCTTTTCAGTTACACATTTAGCTAGCTGCTCAAACCTAATTCTGTGATTTGTTAGCGTTGAACTCTTTGTATGTTAAAATGAAAATGAGCATCACTTGTTAACAGTTCGCTTTCTTAGCTCGCCGTTATCTGCCGCGGTCACGGGCCTTTGAGATAGAACAGGTTTGTAGTTGACTTTATAAAATGTTTCCTCCTGGGGGTGCCTGCTTGTATCATACATGAAAATTCGTGGACTTTTGGCATGAATCGTGTGGAGTCGATGAGTTTTTGTTGGGCGGGGTGACTCAACAGAGAGCAGAGTGCATGTGCAAGTTCTCCTATCTGTAGCACAGATGGTGTTTATGTTTCTTATTATTTAAAAAAACATGTTCATGAAGCATATTTCTGTGCCACCTCAAATTGTGGAGTGAAAACAGTAAGATTTGAGGTGATTTAATGGAAAATTCAAAGATAAAAGAACTGTGGATTCCTGCTTTGTTCAGAATTGGTTTCAGTACAATGTGGACTCCCACTTTTGTTGCCCGCTTTTAAGGATGGAGATGACATTGTGAGATGGGGTGCTTCTGTCTTTGAAAATACTCTAAGGTGGAGAGGTTCCCATAAAGATACAAAAATACTAAACTTGTGTAAAAGTAAAAATGATCTTTTAATTATAATGATGTGTTTACTTGTAAAAGTCATTGCAGTTGAAGATGAAAGGTAATGGTAAACTAATTTAGCGTTTTGTGTTTAATATGATCATGGACATAGCTAACTAACTTGCAGTTATATTATTTTGATGAATACTTTCTGTTAAGGAGGCCTGTGTGGGCTGCTCCATGCTGAACATCTAAGCCCAGAAGAGGTCAGGAACAAAAAAGTATTTGTATTTTTTAGGCATGGAAGCTACATCTTTATTGGTTTTCAGAAGCTTAAATGCTTGTACAAGTTTAGTTAGTCAACAGAAATATGTCTATATCTGTTTCTGTTGTTGGAGCTAGCATTTTAAACCTTTACCAAATGTTCTATCTTCCTAGAGGTATCCATCTGGTTCCCAGCTGATCAGGACTTGTCCCAGGTACTTTCACTTATAGTATTGTTTATAGTATTGCTCTTCGTATACTTAGTACATCTAAGCCCAGATTGATTGTCATTACATCTCTTAAAGAGGTTTAGTATTTTTACTGTTGTTTTTTCTGGCATTTCAAATGTATTTATCATAGTGTATGAAATATTATTACATACTAGCCCAATCAACACTTCAAGTAAGAAATGGATTTTTTATTCACTGCTAAAATCTCCAACATTGGCACAACCGTGAATCAATTTCAGTGCATTACAACATAAAATACAGACTCTTAAACCTTGACATGTAAAACAGCACAACATATTATTTCACATACAAAACCCCAACAGATAAGTGCAAAACAAAATTTATATTCATCCCAAAGGCAAGCCTTCAAAAAAGATCCCTGATTCAAGTTACAAGTCCTCTGTAGACAAGCGACAGTGAGTCATTCAGCCATGATTCAAAGTGGCAGCAACGTAATTGGAATAGACACAACTGCTAAGGACAGTCAAGAATTAAAAGTAGAAGTTCCCTTTAAGTAAACCAGTGTTTCCTGCAGGCTGTCATTAGAATACGACAAATATATCCCTGTGAGGTAGATGTTACATGATCTCAATGTAAAGAGAACAGACATTAAAAGATAATAAAATGTCTCCAGCCAACTGAGAAAACGCACTTTGTGAAATATCTCACTGGATAGATTGTCATTTTTCTTTCCTATTCAATTTTATGCCAACAGCCTCTGGTGATGTATAAACCCAGTGACTCAATATGAATTAGACAAAGTGCACTACTTAGGCATCGGTTTATGTGCTCTATAGTGCACTATGTAAGTCTCAGACTGCTACAACGAGTATTACACACATATGGCTCAATTGGTGGAATGAAAATAGAACTGCAGAATTGTAGATTTAAACATTTCCCAGAAAACAGTGCAGAAAGCAGAGATTTAAAAGAGATCCTGTTTGCTGAGCGGTTCCCTCATGAGTGGCTTGATGTATCTGGTAGTGCCATTAATAATGGGAGTGCTGATGAACTCGACTACGCAGGGACCAGGGGAGCAGGGAGATGCCTCCAGCTCCAAAACCGTGATGTTGTTGGGAGCGCTGGTGCTGAGAAGATACGCTGGCACAAAGAGGGTGATCTGGGGTCCACGGGACGGCCAGTAGCGGCCCAGATTAAATCCGTTAATCCACACCTGGCCCTGTTGGGGGGCAAAAAACAAACAAAGTTACAATGGTATGAAAAGTTAGAGGTGCTGATTTTTATCACATGGAGATGCCAGTGTTCAAAAGTTTGGAATCAATGTTTTAAACTGACTGATTGCAGATAAATGTATAGAATGTAAAATCAAGCAAAACATATGGCTTAAAAACAAGCATGTCTAAGCTGTAACTATACAAAAATTGCATCTCTGTAGACCAATCAGAACAAGGTCTGTGGCTTTCATCCTTCACAGTATCATCCATTTGTACAGGAAAAGGTTAAGTTCATTTAAAGAGACACTGGTGAAAATGAAAAATATAACGATTGCTACATCTGCTGTAAAGATTTGGTGCCACAATTATTTCTAAAGGGAGTTTTTTTCTATTTAAAGACTAGGAAAAACCCCTTCTGATGATGTAACTGCAGTGCTTTGAGGTGGATACTAAAGGGCATGCTGTATAACAGTAGCAGTATGAAAATATTTTCAAGTTCTATAAGTTAAAAAAAATTACCAACTTTATTCAGGTGTGTATGTGTGCTAAGCATTAGCCCCTAATTTCGTGAGGGGAAAAAACATCTATATTCTAGAAACGTTACAGTGAGTACAAGTGAGATTCAGTCAGATGTTCTCTTCTTTGCTACAAGGTAAAATATGTTAATATATATGTTAGAAGCTTTAAATAAAACAGAAAGCTTCAAATATCCATATTTAATCTACACCAGCCAAAGCATGTTCATTTAAATCACTATTAGCTTAGCGCTAACATACTACTAGAATCTCATATGGGCACTAGCAGAAATTAGCAATATCGTAGAAAAGCTTTTGTCTTTGTCTTAACCTCACTCTAATAGTCACGCTTTGCCACTAAAATGTATAAGCATTGTATGAGTATAAGTATGCATTGTATAAGTTATAACTTTATGCAAAATAGCAAAAACTATTAATATGACTATTGATTTCAAGCTTATAAATAATAGCATATATGCAACCAATTCAATGAATGTCCCACCTTCCTCCAGTCCGGAAACTGGATGTAGGTGTCCTGGGGGAGATCAGGGATGTCATCAGGAATGTTGAAAGAGCCGGCATAGAAGGCTGGTGGGGAGAGGGTGGTGGGGGGTGCCGTGTCGGGGGTCCGAATAGAGCTACTATCCCAGAGGAGACCTTTCTTCACTGCCTCGTCTATACTCAGACTGTACACGGTCCAGTTAGCGAGTGTGTCAGCACCGAGAGTCAGGTTAGAGACCAGGCCCTTCAGAGTTAAGGAGCAAAAAGTACAAGAAACAGAAACACAGAAGTGACTTTTCACTGTAGGTTTTTCGGTTTGTGCATCGTTTTGTCCACATAATAAACTCTAAACATTTTTTCTTTTAAGGATAAAATCAACGGTGGCATCAAAAAAATTGCTAAAAAATGGTTAGTGCACTTTTGTCCTACATTTCTTCAAAATACTATGTGTGAATAGAGAGACACAGCATGGCCCTACGTCCCTGTCCATAACACCAACTACAAAACATCTACTACTTGACGTATCCCCCCTCTGTTGTTCTTGCTGACCTTGAAGTCATTGATGTCTTTGCCATAGTTGACCCTGCCCATGTTCTCCACCAGGATGTCCAGACGGCTGCCGGTTTTGCCTGTTATGCTGATGCTGATGGCCTTGTCCCTCTCCAGGACTCCAGCAACAACCTGAACCAGAGGATCAGAGCAGTAATATGATAATGGTACGCATTTTTTATTCTATTGTTATTGTGTTATCTGTACTTGTTCTATAATTTAAGGGCAATTTAACAAAGCAATTCTGTAGAATACCAATCCCACCCTGCCTTAGAAATATTATATAATAGTTTATATCTTAACAGAGGCTTTCCAAAACCATCACAGGCCATAACAAATAGATACTGGTGGAGTCTTCTGAATGCTCTCCAATTGGTTAAGATGATAAGCTTATAATGCTTTTAACAATAATATATGGTTGAGAAAAGTAGAATTAAAATAAAATAATGGTATGCTGCTTACCCCATCAACAGTCACATAGGCACGGTCATGCACTCCGTTTAGAGGAGAAGACAAAGGAGTGGGCTTTGGACAGTCTACCGGAAGTGTGGTCTGATACAGCATAAAGCCAAAAGCCTGAAGAGAAAATCACCTGTTCGTGATTAATATTGTACTTGCATCCTTTTTAATGATTTAATACAAATTATAGCCAAATCATGCTTTTTTAAATCATTAGGGGAGGGCAAAAAGCTGAAAAAAGACAAAAAACTGATACTATGCAAATGTATGCTTTACCTGATTAAGGTCTTCAAAGGTGAGTGGGTAAGGGGTTTTGACAGGTCCAGAGAATGATAGGATGTCCAGAGATTCCGACACTGTCCGCAACTGCACAAACACAAACAAGCACTGCTCATAAAGCACAGGGTACTTGGGATTCACAATTTACCCTTTTTGAAGAACCCTTAAACAAGGGTTCTTCAAATGTTTCCTTAGTAAAGACAATGGTATATGTAGAACCATGAACATCCAAAGAACCATGTGAATGCATACAGTGAGGGGCAATAAGTAATCAGATACTTCTGTTTTTGTTATTTAACAGACATCCAGTATTGTACTTGTAAATATAACATAAGAATCTGCATTCATGAGGATGAACATATTTTTTTGAAATACTAAAATACGTGCCACTGGTTGGGAAGATGCCATGCAACAAGTAGCAGTTGTGGTAAAGGTGAAGAAAGAGCTTCCTGAAGTTCTCAGGGGCAACATTACAAAACAACGCTCAAATGTAAGAAGCTACAGAGCCCTAACGAAGTTTTAAACATCCCTGTAAGTATAGTTAATTTGATCATCGGCGTTCATGGAACCACAACTAATCATCCTCAGACAAAAAGCAGCACAGAGATGCACGTCTAAAATTTGCACAAGCATTAGGACAAGTCAGGACTCTTTTGGAACAAAGCACTGTGGTTAGACGAAACAAAATAGGACTCTTTGGCATAATTTCAGCGCATCATGTTTGGAGAATAAACAGCTGCATCTATGATCCCAAGAACACCAATGGAACAGTAAAGCATGAAGGTCGGAGCATCGTGATATGGGGCTGCTTCTCTCCAGAGAGTACTTTGGCATTACATGTCAACAAAGGAAACATAAATGGAACAATGTAAAACCATTAAAGAGTAACTACACCCAAATACCTTTTTTCCATTAACAGCTGAAATGCACTGCTCTGTAATAATAAAATATACCAGCCTTGCTTTAAATGTGAATACATCTTTCCAGACTGTAAAAATATCATTTTTATCGTGGTCAGTTCTCCTCTGCAGCGCCCCTCTGGTTCACCTCTGCTATATGCGCGGATGATGTAAACATAAATATAAAAGCATAGGAGCCTAAGCGAGGAGATAACCACACACACATGCTGAGCTAAATACCCCAGCACCACCTCACAAGGTGCCATGAACAACTTGCAGAATGTAAGGATTTAGGGCCACTGCAGCAAACCCTGGCTGACCGGTGATGCAGTCTGCAACCTTGGTGTCAAACTGAATAAAACTTAGACAGCGTTCAAAGAAGTCCACTTTATTCATTCAGAATTCAGTGCATCTAAGAAATCAGGACTCGGGTCATATCAAATATGGACTTGCTGAACAGATAATTAGAAGCTTGCTATCACGGTTTTAGGGAATGTTCTACTATTCAGACGCATCTGCCGCTCGCTGCTTATCATTTTCTAGCACTTTTCTAGCCAAATTAACAGCACAAGCCACTTCCATAATGCTAATGGGCAGTTTTTTTCCTTTACAGATTATTAGCAACTTTTAGCTTTTTCCTATTCCGTAACGTTACCTCTTCAGCGGATTGAGTCAGTGGCTCATACTGTTAAGGCTCAAGACACACTGCCTGATCAGAAACACCTTCCCTTGTCGAAGATGGGGATGGTAGTAGAGTAAAAAAAGTGCCATTTGATTCTGTCACTCTCCATATTTTCTGGTAGCTAATGTATGCCAGCTCTAAAAACACAGCAACCCAGCCCACCCGGTTTCCTTCGCAGCCCCACTTCCAAACCCATACATCACTGCAGTGCCAATCCCAGTGTGCCCCTCCCATTTTTGAGCATTTTTCAAAGTTGACCCAGGGGTCCTCATAGCACTAAAAAGAGTTCCACTAGAGCATGGACAACAAAAGAAATTTGATTCACCTTTTGTTGAAGCTCTACGAACAGTTGAAGCTCTAATACTTTAAGTGAAAGCTATTATTACACTATCAACTGAAAACCAATGTTTACCTTCTTCATTGGCACTTGTCCGTATGCAAATTTAGGTGTAGATGGGGGCACCACGCCTTCTGGTATTTTCCTGTACTATTTACAAACAACAAAAACCACAAACATAATTCAAAATGGCCATCTTCTTCAGCTTTCAGTTAGTTATAGTTTATAGTGTTTATATATATACTTTGGGTACTTTTGCCCTCAATAGAAGCAAAATTATACTAAGTAGAACCTGTGTAAATATCTTTACCTTTTTAATGACATCGCGGATGGCAAAATATTTTTCAGTGAGGTCCCCAGCCTCGGTCAAGGGGGCATCATAGTCATAACTGGTAGGCTGGGGGGCATAGGGTGTGTTGGCACCTAAAATATCCACAAAAGAATCAATTAGGATACAGTGGCTCACTTTTACTAGGCAACATTTAGTTTGTTCAGGGACACTGCATGACTTACCATTCCAATAGCCAAAATTGGTTCCACCAATAAACATGTATCTTGAGAAGGACGAAAAAAAGAATGAATACAATTTATTCATAACTGATGCTATACAGAATCACCACAATGATGCTCTTCACTCACAGGTTGACGTTGGCATCTATTTCCAGTATCTCATTGAGGGACTTGACCACAATTGCTGTGGAGGTTACAGAATGAGGCGAACCCCAATGATCCAGCCACCCAGTATAGAACTCCGAATTCACCTGTAAGTAATCAAGAACAATTAAAACAGTACATGTCTCACCAGTTGTGTAGAGCCAAATTAACAGCACGAGCCACTTCCATAATGCTAATGGGCAGTTTTTTTCCTTTACAAATTATTAGCAACTTTAGCTTTTTCCTATTCTGTAATGTTCCTCACCAGAGGTCCATGAGGTTCTGCATGTCTCTGGGCTTGAAAAGCTGCAGTCACATTTCCACCTGTTCAAAACAAATATAATAATAATATATAACTCCATTAGATGTTTCCTTAAACAGTATATTCCATAACTGTAGAGTTAGTCATGTATGACTCTCTGATAAGGATATTTTTACCAAACTATGTGAATCATTTACTTCTACAGGGAGCAAATGATAATGAATCATAGTGAAGGAGTAATTTGTATTTTTTGTGGCCTATATTCATGCCTGGTACTCTCTCTCTTCACATTTTCAAGTGGTTAAGAGCAGATAAGACATAAGTGCATAAAGCAATCGTTAGAAAGAAAAATTATTATTACTCTGTAATAAGTATGTGCCATTTTAAAAAACTAAGAAGCACTCTGCCAAACTATGAGCCACCTGGTCACAGCCACAAAAATCTTGACCAAGATTGAACAATATTAAATGTTGCCTTAATGCTCACAACAGTTATAAACTAGCATTCAAATATCTGGACTCACTGTTTTCAACAATAAGGCCAATTTAATTCAGATAGGTGTAAAAATATACTCTAATATGATGCTAATATTCTAGATATTTTAAAACATTTGAAGAAAGCTATAACAAAATAATTCTGATGATGGACAGAGCTTATAGGATGATTCCATTGATTTCACTGTAACTGAGAAAGCTGTACAGCATTAAGAATTAACTTATAATAAAATTAATATGCAGATCGATTCATGTTTGACCATGTTGCTCGCTAAACAAACAGCTATTCATAGTAATTTAGCAAGACAAACATTTCTATAAACAGATAATTACAGTTTATATTTAATAACTTTTTTACTTTTTTTAACATTACAACTTGAGATTGTTCCCAAAATATTTTACACTATAAGTAAATCTTCGGTTTTCATTTTTGTGTCTTGTTTCTAACACTTCTATCTACCCCATAAGATATTATTGCATAATAATTACCTAGATGACAAAAATTATTCCAAACTTTTGATCCAGGGCTCTTTTACATACACACAATACATCTACAAATTCCAATCACAGTGAGTCTGCATTGATTGTGGTCTACAGATTTTGGGGCAGTGGAAGTGTTTGGTGTGTTCAGTTCAGCAACATGTTACTGAACTTACTGAAGTTACTAAAGTTGGGTTATGTGTGATGCAGGGATGCAAATTTTAGCAAATTCTTTTGACCGATAACCGACCAACTGTCATTAATTAAATGAACTGGAAACTAGAAAACCTGAAGTGAAGGAAATCCATAAAAATATCAGTTATAAACCAGCTGCGCATAGCTTCGCATTTTGGGAATTCAAAAACATTGCTCAACTTGATAAAACCACCAATTCAGATAGCAACTGTTGTTTATTAGAAATGAAATAAAATGAAATTTTAATTTTCTTTAACCAACATGCAGCCAGCATTATTTGTTGGTGAACAGGTGATCAGTTAATCATTTACATCCTCAGTGTGATCCCTGTTCCCCCCAAAAATCTACAAAAATCAGTCAGAAACAGTGAGATGGACAGTTTCTTATTTTTTTCAAAAGCAGATTTTAAAAGTGTATCTAAGAATTAACAGGAAGTGCTGAGCAACTGTCCTAAAAAACAACTGTTTTCCGCCACAGTGGAGTCCAACAGTCAGCAGCTGATTACATCAAGGACAACAATCCTCACCCCCACTCACCTGGCCCAAAGTCTACAGTAGCATAGACGCCCTGCAGGGACCCACACTTCAGGTAGCCCACGCCTGCTCCATCTGTGCTGAACAGCACCACCTCCTCACCCAAGTGAGAACGATACAGCTTGACAAGGTGTCGCAGGTAATCAAAGTCACAGGCAAAGTAGCTCCCGTACTCATTTTCCACCTGTTAATCAAGTGTTGGGAAACACTTTAAATACACATGTGAGACGTACAAGTAGCGTGACTGATGAGAAAGAGAAACAGATCAGACTGGGGCTTATATCTCCTTTAAAGATAACATCTTTACAGGAGATATCAAGGCACAGAAGTGTAGTGATGGACCGTGTTCTTGGAAAAATATGCAATAATAATATGATAATTCAGCAAATACACAGTAATTGTGTATTTAAATATGCAGAATTGTGCTCTCTGTAGATGTGTTACCATATTTTCACTTTGAAAACCAACAAAATGTAATTTGACCAGGAGTGCCCAAACTGGCCATTGATGAATGGGGTAGAGGGTAACTGATAAAATGAGAACCAGATGAGTTACAATATGTAATTCTACACTTATATAGTGGACCTATAAGGCAGGTCGAGCTTATAAAGTGGCCAGTGCATTTGTGTACAAGGTAGATGCCTTTTAATAAAGTGGACAGTAAGACTGCAGAAATGACTGACCTGTACTGTAATGATGGGTCCTCCATTCTGGTAGAGGTAAGGCTTAATCATAGGCAACAACTTCCCCATCCATCTATCCACAGCCGCAATGTAGTCTAAATCAAAAAGAGTTCTAAAGTGCTACTGGTCATACAGACAAGCTCATTATAAAACACGTTCAAATGCTGCATCAGGTTTAATTAGTAACTCTAAAAGTCCCACCTGCATCAGATGAGCGGAGGACGATGTCCTTCTTTTTTAACAACCAGGAAGGTAAACCACCCTGGATTAACCAACAAGAAGACATGATAGAAAAGAAATCAGTCAAATCTAGATGTAGATCTGCATCGCATCTGAATCAAATTACCACTGACAGTCATTTACTATAAGCCAGTCTTCAAAATACTAGCAGTGTTACCACAAGATGTCTGCAGTGTCTATGTGTGCTTTGCATAAGATAAGAAATCTCTATGAATTAGAGAGACTGGAGAGTCCGCTTGATTTATGTATTGTCATATCACCAAAAAAAGCTGCGTAATACTCAGTTTCTACCAACATTTCTCATAGTGAAAGCAATGCCATTAGCATCACTAGTAGCTGGGAGTTTACAGCCACCCATCAAAACTACCCTGTAAACGAGTTCTCAAGAACTCTTATACTTAAGAAAACCTGTGAAAACTCCAATGCCTAAAAGTATCCAGACTTTCCTTCTGATCAGCGAATTCAGCCACTTTGAGTAGCATCCTATTCTGGTGAAACTGAAGTAATGGAACACCACAGAATATTGGGGACAGGTTGGAGTGATTGGAATGACTGAATGCAATCAAATCCTCACAGCAATGTCTAGTGCAAACCCTCCTTAGAAGACAAGAGGCTGTTGCAGCAGCGAAGCGAGGACCAACCCCCTATGAATACCCTTGATTTTCAATTTGCAATGGACTTATAGAACCTGAGGTAATTGCTATAGTTCATTTAATAGTAGGTAAAAGCTGCCAGGTGGGGGACCCCATTCATAAAGTACAGTTAAATTTTCCCATTCCTTCTTACAGTTTATCACGATTTCTTGCGTGCCGTTTGTTATATGATGCAACTTTGTCAACTAATCCGAACCCTTCAGGCAGCAAAAGTGGAATAAGGCAACCTGGCACTGCCAGCACATGCTTTTCCACACCTTCCCATGTAAAGCTAACCCTGTCTGAACAGTACATTAGACATCTTTTCATCTACCCCCCACCCTTGCGTCTACCCCGTCCCCTCTCTCACCATGTCCCACTCGCCACAGATATACGGGCCTGGCCGGAGGATGACCAGCAGGTCGAGGTCCTTGCACAGCTGAAGAAAGTGCGTCAGGTTTCGATCTCCTGAAAAGTCGTAGCGGCCGGGTGTGGGCTCGTGGAAGTTCCATGGTATGTACCTGTTGGTGAAACCACACATGGTGCATGAGATGTGAAGCTTGTTGAGAGGCAGAGCTACCTCTGCCCTGCACAAGTCATCACAGTGAGTGGTCTCCCTACGTTTGGATGGCATTGAGTCCTGCCATGTACATCTTTAGTAGCCGGTCCTTCCAGTAGACCCGAGGAATCCTGCTGTAGTGGATGCTGCCAGAAATGTAGCGGAAGGGCTGGCCATCTTTAAGGAAGCAGTTGTTTTTGTAATCCACAGTAAAATTTGAAGAACTTGTGGCAAGCTAATGGAAAGAAAACACAACTGCCATTGTATTAAAGTGGTCATGGCCACTCCTAAAACCTTCAGATATACTGTTAAGGTCAGTTTCAGGATCTCTTCAAACTGCAGCAATGTGAATGGACGACTTAACATGCTTAGAAGAGACTACCAAGGTCAGAAACATACTCCACACAAGAGCGCAAACAAGAAGATAGAAGACACAGCGTTTGCGTAGTTTGTGAACTTGCATGAAGTGTGTTTCTGGCCTAACTCACTGTCCTGTTACGTCAGCTAACAGATAATTGCATTGGTCAGCATCGTGCTGAATGACTGAGCTGAGGGAGGGCTAATTATGTTCTCTTGGACTCCCGGCCATGGATGGCATCACAGAGGATCAAACACACAATATCCCGACGACATGGCTAAAGCTAGCCTGTTTAATTCTGAGGGATAAATAGAGGATGGAAACTGGTCATGTACACTGAATTCTGACTTTTTTTGGTATTTCAATACAAACCAATGTTATAAATAGAGCTCAGGGAAAACAATGAAACAACATTTAGGACGGTGCACTTTTAGGTTCAGTGCATTTTCAAAGTTTTAGTCACGTAATGTATTTCAAATAAATTAAACTTGCTGGTGTTCCTGCACTTTCTGAGTGTCTCTTAAGCATAACCAGCATGTATTACTTTACAACACCTTGAAGTGTGACAGGTCACAAGACGTAGCCCACATGACATAGCAACATGACAAAGCCCACATCAGATAAGTGGATCTGTGTCTTCTACTAATCTTTTATTGTGCCAAAACACTTCAACTCATATCCATCTACACACTTGTCTTCAACACAAAACATCTACTGAGGAAGATAAGGATGTTAACAACTGTAATGTTTTAGATAGAAAGTGATTTGGAGTTCAGTCCCTCAAGACTGAACATTTTAACTTGGCACATTCACAGAGCATTAAAGCAGGCAAACTGAGTACAATTGCATCTGGATAAATAAGGTTTCGGTTCATTTTTACTGCAGGTTTTGAGAACTGAGTCCACGTCTCAGTGAGAAGTTGTGTGCGAAGACTCGATGGATAACAGGAACATATCAAGCACTGCAACAAACAGACAAATAAATGAATAAACACGACGGGACTTTGTCAGTAAATACTTACTGAAACTGGAATAACTGCCAGTAAGAGCACAGCTGCCGCAGCTCTCGGGAAGCCCATCGTTTCTGTACGGGTCGCGAAGCGAAGCAACACTGAGTCAGTTTGGAAAACTCGGAACTTCGTCACGTGATGTCGCTCCCGGCCGAGAGGGGGCGGTCTCGCGCTTCAGTCCTCAGTCTCCTCCTCTTTGGGTTCGGTTCACTTTACTGAACCGGATCATTCGGCCTGACTGTATCGGTGATTCGATTCAAAGATTCAAGTCCGTTAGAATCATTAAAATTACTTGCCAAAATGAACAGAATGAGCCATGCAGTGTAACATTTATACTCAAAAACAGTGAGATGTCTTTACTTCGACATGTGTTTGTAGCAGCAGCCTAGATTGCCTTAAAGAACATTTACACTCAAATTGGCTTTAAAGACAGATTCAGTTAAGATTAATCACATAACAGATTACAACTTTAGTTCAGAATAAAAAATGTAAAACAAAAAAATGCTTATATTGGTCATTGTTTGTGCTACAGACTGTGATCTTTCAGTTGAATTTTCTACTAATTTGGATGGCCAAAAGAGCACAGTTGCCAGAACACCCACAGATCACTCAATTCGATTCATTTGGACTGAATCGGTTCGACTGATTCATTAAAAGAACCCCACTCATATGAACGATTCATTCACGTGTCGGACAGCGGTAGTCAACACACGAGTGCACACGTGCGTTCTTCCACAGCCGCAGTTTACTTGCTTTTGCAGCAAAGAACCAAACAGACAGAAAAAGAAACAGTCTAATGCCGCCGCGCAAGCGAGGAGGGGCGAAAGCTGCCGGGAACAGCCGGAAGAGGAAAGGCGAGGAGACTCCGGAGGCTCAGCCGGACACGGAGAGCCGTCAGGAGGAGCCAGAGCGAGAGGACAGGACCCCGGTAACGGGAGAGGAGAGCACGCTAACGGTAGAGGAGGTGACAGTAACGGGAGCGCTAAACTCGGACCACAGCGGGGAGAAGGAAAACCAAAAAAACACGATGGACACAAACCCTTGTAAACGCAGCATGGGCGCAGCGCATGCGCAGACGTGTGAACGAGCAGGTCGGACTGTACCAGTAGGCAAACCGAAGTCTGGCCGAGTGTGGAAAGACCGAAACAAGCAGAGGTGAGGAGGAGACTAAGGAGTCCTGCTGGTGACATCTGGTATAAATAAAAATAATGCGTGGCCACGCCGTATTAACGCGTGGGAACGAGATCCTAATGGCCACAACTTAGTAAGGCATGGGAAAGAGATCATGCCTTATTAAGCTGTGGTCAAGTCAGTTATGACATTTCTACGCCTTACTAAGTTGTGGCTACGACTTAATTTTTGAAATGAAGAGCGTTTGTGATTTGAATAGTTATATTTATGAATATGGAATTTAGCTAGCAATCAAATAAGATTGATTATAAAGTGTGTATCTGCCATGATAGGGGAGATCTTTATGAAATCAACATGTTCAAAAAAAAGATAGTAACAGTTACTATCAACATATGATAGAAGAACAAATGTCATTGCAAAAGCTATGAGTGAGAGCAGTTCAAAAATAAGTGAAACAAATTCTTTGAGTTTGATGTAAGTAAGTAAACAAACAATGATGACGTTTCATTCTTAACTTCATACTATCCATATATGGAAGCTAAGCTGCAAAAACAGCTGGGTTTGAATTAATTGTTTTTGTGATCTCACAAAAAACAACATACTTTCATATATCCACTTATTCAGCCTACAGCAGTTTGGCTCCGCCCATTCATGTTGAAGTTATAAGCAGTGTTTCAGCCTTAACTGCTTTTTGGATGAGGCACAATACAGAGCAGCAAAGCTCAATAACATATGTCTTTTTAAAGGCACAGTAACAAAAACAGTTTGTTTAGTTGTAAAGAGTGAAGTTGGAGAATGGTTAGGTAAAAATTAATTCTGGGAGTTTTTTGCTGATAAAATCACACTTATCAGAGGTGCACCCCAGGGGAAAAACAGAATGCAAGAAAAAATATAGTAGCAAATGGAATAGATAAATAATTTTCAAAATAATGATTTGGGCTAAAATGGAGCTGGGAAAGATAAAATGTTTGAGAAAACTCAAGGATGTGAGCGAATTCTCTACCTCATATCTTCAGTGTAATGTTGATTTTGCATTTAAGACCTGACTGTGCGTGTGACATGAAGACATATGACATGGTGTAAAAAACTCTGACCACACACCTTTGACTTTTTAATGATTATTTCAGGCTTTACAGGGTGACCCACACAACACCCACACAATATTTCAGCATCTTTTTTATTTCTTTGACTTGACCAAATAAGCTTAATTAGTGCACTTTTAAGTACATGGAACTGAGTAAATGCAACCACTTATAGTGACACACCCTTTCAGCTTGCATTCATTTATTGTCAAACTTCTACAACATGGTGGTTATAATGATTGAGAGACAGTCTAAAGTTGTACTTTAGTTGGTTCCATGTACAGGCCACATAGAATAACACAGGATATCAGTGTCAAACCAGACAAATGCAATCATCTACATCCCTAAAGGACTGTTAAAATGTCTGTTGAACCACACTTAGCTGCCCTTAAGCTCAGATATGATTTGCAGTTTCTCCAGCTGTATGATAGTCACTGGTGAATCTTTAGATAATGTGTTACGTGAGCTGGTCTGACCCTAATCTGGGGGTTCTTTGTGTTTTTGAAGGTTCTCGGCTCTTTTGAGGGATAAGCCTCTGCGCAGCTCCTGGCAAAAGAAGATGGAGGCTAAGAGGGAGAAGGAATTGGTGAAGCAGTATCACCAGCAGCTTAAAGATCAGAAGGCCAGAGAGAAAGAGGTTTGTGTGTGTTGCATGCTTCATGTTTAATACTGTTTACTCCCTCTTTTAGATGCTTAAGCCTATTTTTGTAGGGTAGCAGTGCCTCATTATTCTGGGATGTTCCTTCACTTTTTAACAAGAGCCATTTTTAACAACCAGACTCGTGCCTCCAACTGTCTGACACCGCTGGAATATGGAAAATATTAGTCGTTCACCCTTCAGTACTAGCTGCTCCGCGACTTGTTGCGCAGACAAGGCCACGACCATAGCATTGTCTGAAGCGGCTGACCGAGTCGGGCAGCTTCACAGGTGGTGCAAGAGGAAACAGAAGCACAGCGATCACTCTAGTGTCCATGTTTGGCTACGGCCATTCCTTTATGTCTGTTGCCTTGAGTGGACTACTTCAGATACGATTAGACTAGACTAGTGATTGAGGGACTTCTGCATTTTCATTTCATTTGAAGCTCCTCTGGTTTAGCCATTCAGCTAAACAGGATAGTTTTAGCGTGGTTTGCAATGTTTGTACATTGTGTTTCCTGTGCTTATTTGTGGCTTTTTCCTGGGAAAAACTAAATTCATTACTTGTTAAGATTACAATGCCTTCTACCTTCTATAAAACAAGCTGCAGAAATAAACCCACGTTGTATTAAACCTGTCCAAATCAACATCGTCAATAAAAACAATGTTATATCTTGTGGAAAGGGAGTTTTTAAGTATGGAGACAATTGAAGAAGCGCTTACTTGTGTTCTCTGACAAAGCTGAAGTCAGCTTCTTATTCACCAGCTCCTTGTTAGAATTTTTTCTGTTCCACCTAAAGTGGTGTGGCAGTTATTATTATAAGGCCTGAGTGCTGCTGCTTCGTTTAAGGTGGAACGAGATGTGAATAGGAAGCTGACTTCAGCCTGATTGTTCTCTGTGACTAAAATCAAGCCTATAGGTAACATTACTGTCCTGTCTCATGTGTACAACTCAGAGCATGTGAAAAAAGTTGACTGTTGTTGTGAATTCCCAAGCTAATGCTGAGGCTCATGACACATTCACTTAAAACAGAAAGGTATATGGTTAGGGTAAATGGAAAAAATGACTAAAATTAATGTTTTACTTACTTTTCTGCTCTTTTCTGGAGTTAAGACGGCATGTAAGTCGAGTAGCAACTCATATCTCTGTCATTTAGACCAAGATTTCTTATCCTGCCTGAATTGCTCATGAACATTACAGACATCCTGAGATTAACTGGCATTGGTATGTTTAAACAGCATATAAAGATTTATATAAATGTCTAAGGTAGACATTGTATAAGCCCTCTGAATTAAAAACGTGCTGGTTTTTCAGACCTATCAAAAGCCTAGTCCTGGATTAATGATCATTTCCAATGTAGCATTAACTTTGGCACTGCAGTGAGGCCAGGTCTAGGCTGTCTTAGAACCTGTCTCAAAGAGTAACTGCAAATCATATCTACTATTTTATCTGTAAAATGTAAGTTTGTACATCTGCATGTCATGAATGATGTACACCATGAGGTGGAGCCAAAGGCTCAAGCTGGAGCTCCTCTAGGCAGAAGTTTACTGGTTAGGGGAATTTGGTTCTACACTAACATAATTGCTTGTGGCTAAAGACTAAAACGTGAACAAGTCTGTTCCTGGAGTCCAGCACAGGTGATTTCCCTGCTTGAAATTACCTACTAAACATGGGCATTAACTGATAAGTTTAATCAGTTGTGTGTGAGCGGAGAAGTCATCAAACTGGTGGATTCCAGGTTGGTCAGAACTGGATTACAGTCATTCTACTTTTTAGTGTGGCATTTACTGTCATTATGACCTACATATTGTGCTTCTGGTCAGAATTGAGTGTTGCAGCTTTCATACAGGGTTGGACAAAATGGTGGAAACACACAAAGCACTTTGAAGCAACCATCAGAACAAAGGCAGCTAATGACTAACACTGTTTAATGACAATTAGCTGTATGTATCAACTATATCAACTATAAAAGAGGTCTTTGACATGGTTTTCTACAAGGAGATACTTTTGTATTTAGGGAAAGCCAAAGGGTATTTCTGTTAAACATGGTGGAGAGACTTTTTTTCTATACAGGATTTCTATTTTCTCACTGTGTGAGGACTTGGAACTTTTAAAGCAAAGTGTCTGTAATGATCCATAATGAATTTACTTCCAATATCTTTTATTAATAAATCAAATGGAAGTGATGAGGTAAATGAACTGGAAGGCTCTCATTCACTGCTCTTGTTTGGAGCACATGAGACACAGGCTCCCACTCATCTGTGATAAAATGCGTAGTTACGGTGAAATAACATCCTGTGGTGATGGGTTTCCACGCAGCAGATTACAGCTATTCTACCCATTTTCTTCAGTGATTTCATAACTTCGGTTTTGGTCTTGTTGTAGAGAGTGGGGGGGGGGTCGCTGTGTCAGTAAAATGTCTTAGAGACGGGTCGAAGCCCTGGTTCTCAACTACTGAGTACGAATGCAAATCCTTGGCAATCAAAGTTGCAGTAGAGTTTGTAATTCGCTTCGCCCTTTTCGATTTGGGTGGAAGTTTTGACATCGCTTGATCGATGGTCCTCTGGTTGGCAGCAACTACAACCGGGCGGAAAATGGAAACATTTAATATGCTCCACAGAAGCCAAAGTGCTTCCATACGCTACCTCAGGGGTCGGCAACCTGTGGCTCTTTTACTGGCCTGGTGTGGCCAGTAAAGATTTCTAGGAAAAAATAAAATAATCCTCTTTTGCAGTACAATAAAGCTCTGCTGATCGTTCTAACACAGTTTCAACAATAAATGATCTTAAATGCTGGAATCAATGTAGCCTATAACTGCTAGTTCACCTAGCTGGTAGTTAACGAAAAGGCAATGAGAAAGATTTGAGACGAAAAGATTTATTTGCATTTATAATCACTCCAGCTGGTTTCCTGATGCATTTAATCTGCAACGAGAAACTGTCAAACACAAAAAAAAATGTGAAACTGAAGTCAGTTTCTTGTTCCCCAGCTTCTCGTTAGAATTTTCCTGTTCCACCTTAGATGGTGCAGCAGTTACATTCTGGCACCTCAGGCCCCATTTAAGGTGGAACAGGAAAATTCGAACGAGAAACTGACTTCAGCCTTGTAAAAAGTAGAACATTGAGAGATATTTTACAATAAACTGTTCTACTTTTGTGGAAAAATTTCCACCTGGTGATGCAAGAAAAGCGGCTACAGCTGAGCTAAAGCTTAATGCAGAGCAAAGTAAGTCTGGGTTTTTGTTTGTATTATATTTTTAGCCTACACTAGGACATTAGCACATACTGAGACACATGTACAGCCAAGATGGTAAAATATACTCAGTGTTGTGGTTCCCAAAAGGGTTTGATTTTTTGTTGAAAGGACAAACTGACGCTTATTAACATTTGGGTTGCCAAACCCAGCACTAGCTTTTAATGTCGTGTGCCGCCACAGGACTGTCCAGGCGCTGCACTTTCGCACTTTGCAAAGTTCCACCTTTTGCGTTCTGTCAACATTACGTTATCAATTAAAATTTAGACAATCGATTTTTGACTTCAGAATCGTCCACGTCCACATCGCGATGCGTCTAAGAATCATCCCCCCCCCACCCTTAGCCTGTATACAGTGTAATCTACTGAGCAGGCAGTACACAGACAGATCTGCAGATGTAGTGTACATAGAATATGGCATATTGTCGGAATGCTCAGCTTCTCTCATTTAGTTTGAAGTTTGATTGTAAAGTGTGTCATGAATGAGCATTTGGTCTTACAGGGTAAAGCTGACCACAATTATTTTCCACATTTGTTAGCTTTCACAGTCATATTTATGTCGGAACAAACACAATGTGAATCAGGTGCATTTTCATCAGTTGGGTTGAGGCAAATACACGTAAATAAAAGAAAGCAGAAAACATTTATTGAGACACAACATGGGTCTTGGCAAAATAGAAAAAATTGTGACTTAGGCTTTGTTCACACAGCAGGTAAAAGTGGCCCAAATCCAATCTTTTTCTCCATATGTGACACAGATGTGTCATCTGTGTGGCAGTGTGAACAACAAAAAATGCTTTGAATCTGACACTTTCAATTCCGATTTGAGATGCTTTCATGAGTGGTACTGAAATCCAATGCGTATCCAATCTGCGGCATTGTGACTCAGTCTGAACAGCCAGATCGGAATTCATGCAACTTTTACGTCAGTCTAACTCGACATTTGTCATTATGTCGTGCTGCTGAGACTCTTAAACATTTAGGCTGATATTTCTGTCCCAATAAATTAGACTTACCACAACCGCTCTGTGTGTCTTTTGCGCATGCAGGTCAGTTTAGGAGCTGATCTGTTTCAGACTAATGTTGCATACAGGTCACATTTAAAAGATAATGCGAACAGACAAACAAAAAAATCGCATTTGGTAAGAAAATCAGATTTGGGCCACTTTTACCTGCTGTGTAAACGTAGCCTTAGGTGGCAGCGGTGAGTAAAGTTTATTTTTGAGCTTGAGCAAAAAACTGTTATTGCAGTTGTTGTTATTATTATTATCATCAGTTACAATTTCATGATGGTAAAAGCTTAATTAATGCACCTGTTAATTTCTTGTCTATAACAAGAAACAGTGGCTAAAGGGGGTCTCTTTATTGTGAACAGATATTGCCTGGCATTTACATTACAGGGGGTCTCTTTATTGTGAACAGATATTGCCTGGCATTTACATTACAGGGGGTCTCTTTATTGTGAACAGATATTGCCTGGCATTTACGTTACTTTATCTCGCTACAGTATGTTTTGAACTTGTAGGATGTTTAGAATATTTAGACAGTGCTGAACATAATATAAAAGTAAGCCAGGTAATTTACATGGCTTTGTTTTCTACACTGCAGGAGAAAAGGAAGAGAAGGGAGGAGAATCTGAAGAGGCGTGAAGAAAACCAGAGAAAAGCAGAGATTGTTCAAGTGGTAAGAGGCATACACATTTCTGATAGAACACCACCATTGTTTGGATGAGTGGTCTACACCCAATTCTACAAGTCTTGGAATAATGAGAAAAACACACACCATTACAGGCTGAACTTTACATTGATGTATACAAGCAAATTTGTTGGAAGTTTTCAAAACTATTATTATTATGTTATTAAGTGCTGTCAAGTTGATTCTAACATGTGGCGATGATATTGATAGCGTTTCTTCAGAATTCAGTTCTTCAGAGTTCTGTAAATTCCTCCGAATTAAATTCTCACTTTAAAAAAGCTTTAAATGAAGAACATGATTAACCTTAATAAGAGATTATTCAAAAACAAAGATCAGTAGACTGACTTTGTAAATTGAAGCTATACAGTGCTTTGCATTTTTAGTCTACAATTGTGGTCATTCTGTGTTACTTAGAGTGAGTGAGCATTGAAGGATCTGCTGTATTATATGTTTTATGGATAATGTAACCTGTGTATGTTCTTATTAATGTTACATTTTTCACATTGCTCTCTTTTCTCCACTTCAATTTCCCCTCAGATTCGCAACACAGCAAAGCTCAAGAGGATGAAGAAGAAGCAGCTGAGGAAGATTGAGAAGAGGGACACACTCTCAGTGCTGCAGAAGACCCCGCCAGCTGTAAAGAAAGCAGGCAAAGGAGAGTAGCATGTGAATAGAGCACATGCTTGCTGAAGCCATTTCAGTTTTTTACATGGTTAATGGAGGCAACTACTTATCCATGATGCTGCAGAGAAGTTCTACAACTAAAACTCATCATGTAGTTATGTACATTTTGTGTATCATAACTGTGCGAACTGCATATTTCCAAAATGGTAATTTTTACAAGAGAAGAAAAAGATGTTGGACCATTTCTGTTGCTCCATTCAGGTGGCATTGCTAATATGGTTCAGCTGTAAGCCAAGACAGTTGGAGTGGGTGTGTAATTATTCTTTCATTTCAGTCTGTATTTTGTACAGAGGTTAGCTTCCAAAAATGGGAAAAAACGTCTATCACTGTACTAACATGCCTGCTCTGAGGCCACAGAAAGCCAAGCAAACAGGATTTAACTGTTGACACAGTAGGCTAGAAACTCCTCCTTTTAAGCCAGGTTGGTGACCTTAAAGCTGTAAGTATGTATGAATAGTGCAGCAAGTGTCCTTAGTCATCAATAAACTGAAATTAAATGTCTAATGAGATATAGGTAAAGGGATATCAGGCCAAAGTTAATGCAAGACAAACAAAACATAGTTTAATATTCATTTTTTTGCCTGACTTTTTTCAGTAGGATTATCTTGTTGAGTGTATTTAGGCATTTGACATTTTCCAAAATAAATTTCTTTATAAAACACCAAATTCAAGAATCTTTCATTGTAGTCCTTTAGTTTCATGCATGTAAAGGCCTTTTTGTCTTCGTATGTGCAGAGAAATTGAAGTGGAACCGATGTTTATTTTGTAAATAAGCACCATAAAGGAGACTCGTCAGAAACCACGGTGCTTTCCTGTTGACGAATGGCAGTGCTGTGGTTAGACTTAGTGGCCCATATACTGCCTGAGACTTTTTGTCCTTCCTCTCACTGCAGTTGTTGTAATGTCACTTGATCTGAAATCTGAATGATTTTCACACACTTCAGTGTCAGTGCTAGGTAGAGAGTGGTCAATCCAGGAGTGGCTCTGTGGTCAGACCATTGCTGAAGGGCCAGAGGACTGTGAAAACAAACAGATGGACTACAGTGACAGTCTATACACCAGAAAGGTGAACCTACATGGAAGGCTGTTTCTAACAAAGTGGCTGCTGAGAATGTAATGTAGTTCCATCACAAGCATCTCTGCATTTATAGCAATGCTAAGCTGAAAATGGTGCAGTACCGTATTATTTTCATTAATATATATATTGTTCTGCATTAGTTAGATGTAGTAGTTCACCCACAAGGTTTGCAAAGTTACTAAATGCAGCAAAGATGAAAAGGGGGTTTTGGTATAGGATGGTAGGATGGGCTTGGGTCTGAAATACAGCTGTCATTAAAGTGTCATTAAGGTTCTTTCCAGAAGGTTTAAATACATTCGAAAATCACCAAATACACACCAGTAGTGACTTGATGGGCTTGTTTATAAGAAGAAGCACATTGAAGAAGACATAAGGAACAGTTTATGCTGTGTATATTGCAATGCACCTTTTACATTTTTGTACCATAAGTCAGATTAGTATGCTTTTACTGTTTAAAATCTAGATTTTATTGCTAATTCATGCAAAATACATGTAAACAGGATTATAATTTGATCTGTTTGCAGAACTTGAAGTAAAAGCAGCACCTTTTTAACATAGTGGAGTAGCTAGAGGAGTTTAGCATCAGGACTCTTTAACAACTTGCTTGTAAGTATCCCATTAAGAACTACTTTTTGTTTATGTATATTATTGTAGGCTGTCACTTTCAGCATGAGCAAGATCAAGAAATTGCTTAGAGTTGCATCCAGCAACGAATACAGGCAGCAAGCTAGCCTCTTCCTCCTTCACTGCTAACAGCAGCAGCCCGCTGACCCTGGATGACATCGAGAGCCTGCTCATGAGCATGGAGGAATGAGCTATTGAGACGACTGCCCAGGTATCCGCCATTTATGACCAAAACATACAGGAAACAGAGTAAATCCTGAAGTATCTTATTTCCAGAGTAACTTCCCTGGAATCGGTGTGTATTAAACTGGCTTATGAGAGTGAGCAGCTGAGAATCAAACTGGATGACTTGTAGCTTCTGGTCAAGAAGGTGCAACATTCACTCTAGGCAACGTGTCAATGACAAAAAGAAGACAGAATATCTAAAAATCTAAAGATGTTATATCTCACAGATTCCTGGACTGGTATGTTCTGTATATTACAATGCTTTTTTTACACTTCCACTCATTCTTTTGTAAAGTGGGGCCAAGGTGGGCTACAGTGCGCTATGGGCAAGAGTGACAGTAAGTCTTTGCCTCAAAATGATTGTAATGTGAATTACATAGGGGTTACCATGGATGTTGCAAATTTCCGTGTCTACAGTGTGCAACTGAAAATGAAGTCAGTCAGTATAAATCACATTTTAATTCAACTATGGATTCATTAATTGCAATTATGTTGTAAAAACATTTTATGTAAATTGAATTCAACAAAGTCTGTAAAGTTAGTAAAATGTTGGCTTTCTCTGCGCAGTGCCATCTTTTTTAATGCCTTTTTTCTGAGCTGTATTGCTCAGAAGACACTTATGACCTTTGTCTTTATTATGCTTTATTTAGCCACTTGACTATTTCACAGCTGAATGTCTTTCTACGCCTTTATATTCAAAATAAAAGGCACAGGATAATCAGAGTCTCCTTACAAAGACCAAAACAACCTGCAGGCTTAATTCTCTTAATTCTCGCTAATCGAATTCATCCATCCAAATTATAAACAATGGATTAAGATTTACACAGGGGAGGTAATGAAAGGTATTGGACTATAATTCAGATTAGTGACACTCTGGTAACCTAAAGGTGGAATTACAGAATTAGAGGCAAAATTACAATTTTATTGTACTGTAGCTTAATTGACAGAGCACTAAGCAGAGTATTGTGGTTAAAATAGTGAGTTAGAATAACTTCCTTGCTGTAAAATTGTCACTGTGTGTGACTTAGCATGTTAACTAGCACGTTAGTTTCATAGACTGTAAGGTTATTCACTAGCTAGCGTATTAGTTTGCTTACAGCATGTTAGTTCAAGTTAGCTAGTGCATTAGTTCCTGGTTAGCCCTTTAGTTTGGGCCTTATGTTTTATCTCCCAGTTAGCATGAGGATAGGACACGTTCTCTGTTAGGGTCTTATCTCGCACTACAGATAAATACTTAGATGTCTGTTGTTCTTGGTCTGGGGCTGTGTGTCTGCCATGTTGGAGCAGTCAAGATTCGCTTGTAAACAAATACCCATTTATTGGGATATGATGCATGTTATTAAAATCGGCCATAACTTCCGTATTAGTCGACCTATTTCAAATATTTGTTGTAATCCTCAGACATTTCTGCATGTAACTGATTATTTAAACCTATGATTTTACATGGTGCTATATTTATAATGCGCCTCAATTTCCAACAAAATGAAGCTGATACAACCATAAGAAGTGTCTGAGTGAATTGATATTTCGGTTATTTGATGCTTGGGTAGTGACAGGGTATCACAGATTAAACACGTCACAATTGTTTGTAATCTATATTTTAATCATCTGAACATTAATGTTGACATAGCTGTTGTAAAAATACCACCTGTGTATTAAATGGTAAAAATGGAGTGCTTAAAAAAAATAAATACCAATAACACATAGGTACCTAGGTTGCATGGGTTGCTCTCCACTGCTTTTATTCTTTTTTCACAACTGTTAACGTGTCAGCAGGAAAAGTATTTGGTCTGCACCTGATGTTGAAAACTGACACGAGTTTAGTACAAGCTCAGGCAGAAATGCAGTAGTCTCACGCACATCAGCAAATCCATAAGTCTGTCAATCACTTCTAATCTTCATGCATATAAAATGATAAATAAAACCCCCAAAACACAGTAAGTATGTGCTAATGTAATGTGAATAGTCCATATGGATCATGGTATGCTGTACCAACAGTGCACACTTACTCAGCACTAACAATCAGTGTAAATAAAATAGTACGTCGCATTGAGTAAAGACGTTAATTGGTTTGTATCAAAGTTCAAAATCAACTTTATATACTTGCTGCTACTTTGCTTGATTTTTGGCATCATGTTTTCCTTTAACAGGATTTCTCTGTAAATTCACAGAAAATAGAATTATTTTGTGTGTAATTTTAGAGAATTTACAGAAAAAATATGGAAAATTTACGCTACAACATCTGTAAAAACTAAAGAGGAAAAGTCAGTAGAAAGCCCGAAACAGTACTAGACACAATTCTGCATGAAATAACACCTGCAGGGTTGAAATGACACCTGCAGTGTTTTTTCCAGACTTTATCATGCACTGTAACTTGAGAATGTCATGCTGCAGCAGACTGTACTAGAAATGAAAATGACAGGTTCTGTGATTATTCTGAAGAACTGAACCAGCAGGTTCTGAGGCACATTGAATATTACAGTTAGTACAGGAAGTTCACCCGAAAGGGGATTTTTTTAGTCAGCTGTCATATTTGATGCCTTTAAGCTGTCATCACACATTATAGTGCATGACATCTTTATGACACTGCAAAATGTTACTAAAACCCTGCAAGAGAGTCAGTGGAGCATCTAAACATTTACATGTTCAAATCTATCTTGAAAAGTCTGGCTAGTATTGGCCTGAACCACAAGACTAGCAGTCTTAATTAGACTTATAATGGATTACTGGTGTTAAGGCCCACTGAAAACTTTATACATAGGCCCCTTACCTCCCCTGGCCGAGCCTGTCACAACATTTATATCATGCCAAACTCTGACTTAGTATACAGTAAGCTGTGAATTCGAACATAAATAACATGACAGAAAAAGAGTCATGGAGGCAGCCTTACTATCAATACTGGACTACAGTGATATAACCTATAAACATGAGTTCACGGGTACTCTCAAACCACTGGACTCAATCTATCATTCTTCCTTGCGCTTCATTACTGGCGACCCTTATAACACTCATCACTGCGGCCTGTATGATAAAGTTAGTTGGACCTTACTAGCAGCACGAAGGGAATCACACTGGCTTTTTTATTTATAAATTGCTGGCCATATGCCAGCTTATATCTCTATAAATAACAGTAATTATCAGACCTGCTCTAAGGACTGAATTACCTGTCAGGTACTGAAAGTTTTTACTGAACTGAGAGAATCTGCTTTTAGCTACAGCGCACCAGTGGGTTTGAATTTACTACAGGAGTCTGTGAAAACTCAGCTCGCTGGTGTCACTAAGTCATTTTAAACTTTTAGTCTCTAGCCACCCTCAGACAGCCTGTAGCTGTTTTAGTTGAGTTTAACCTTTCCTTTCTCCTTTTTATTTATTGTTATTATTATTCATATATTTTATTTTTATATTTTATTGCAAGTATTTTATTTGATATTAATTATTTTGCTGCTCTAGTAAATAATCAGTAAAGTAATAATTAACTCCAAAGTTTAGTTTTCTTATTGCTTACTATCTAAGTTGGTTCTTGTATTTCATTTTAATGTTTTTTTATTTTATATTTTATGGATACTAGTAGAGGATAAATTATTCAATTTCCACAAACATACTAATTAATCCAATTCAGTCATGGACTAATGGAATTATTCTGCTTTAAAGTCATACATTACCCAGGCACAAAAAAGAAAGGGAGACTAGAGATTGTTCTTAGTATACAGAGCGAACACTGGACCACTTTCTACCTCACCTTTCTTTTCACAGTTTTTCTTTTACATTTTTTGAGAGAATGTATGCTGCTATTACTATTGATTTTCTGAATGGAATTTGTGAAAATGTTGTAGATTTAAAGTGGAGGGTTGACAGAAGATGCATTGCTGCTGGCACTCTATCTAAAACTAGTCTTTAATAATAGTCTTTAATAATTATTATCTAGAATTCCAACAACCTATGGGGCCCCTGCATGAATTGTTATTTGGAGAAGCGTTTTGGTGAAAGATATGTGTAAGTGTGAAAATTTAAAAAATTTAAAGAACATTTGCATTATGTGAAGGTTCTTTAAACCTTCTTTGAATGGTACTTCATGTGCATGTATCCTTTTATCAAGACTAGTTGTGGCATCACTTATTTGACTAATCTTACAAAGTTCCTGTTTCAGTTTCTAATTTACATAGTTTTTAATTGTTTATTAAACGGTTAATAAAGTGGAAAGTGTTGTTAATTCTCTATGAATTTACTATTTTTATTTACTTACCACCTTTACAGTTTTCTCAGTTAATCATTTATCTGTTTACAGTTTTGTCATACCCAAGATGACTGGACAGCATTAGACTAGAGTCTCGCTATTTCATTATTACTATATTGCTCCCTTAGAATATACTACACTGTACTTAACATCACAGAAATGTTTGAATCCTCTATAAGACTTTTGCTTTCCAACATGTAGCCTAATGTTATATTTACTTGGCTGACAATAGGTACTTAGTCTCTGCCACTGGCAGCAAAAACACGTTGGAACTTTCATATTGTTTTTGCATCGTCGTACTGCTGTACTGTGCTGCCTCTGCTTTAGCATATTGTGTGTTGCATGCTGTGACTTTTATGGATCTTGCTTTCTCATCTCCCTTTCGTTCAGTGTTCTATCTGTGCCACAACTGATTTCTTCTTATAATGGAATGAAACGGCAGGAGCCGTAAGTATCGAAACTTGCTTAAGATTAAAAAATTTAGCCTCTTTGTTTCCAACTAAAACTTAACAATGAAAAAAGAGGATTCCTGCTCTTAGAGACATTATTAATGCAAGCAACAAAATTCCGTCAGGACCTACGTAGATGTACCCTTTCCCATGAAATGGGCAATAATACACCATACATACCATGACAGACTCTGGCTTTTGAACTTTATGCTGGAAGCAATCTGGGTGGTCCTTTTTTTGGCCTGGAGGACACGTTCATTATTTCCAGAAACGAAGGTTGACTTTTCAAACCACTTCCACTGTATCGACTGTGTATCAGTCCATTTCCAATGAGCTTGAGCCCAAAAAAGTTGGTGGCGTTTCTGTACATTGGTGACATTTCGTCCCCTTGGAATTATAAGGTTCTATCTGACATTTTTGATTTTTTTAATTATTTAAAATGAAACGGTATTTCTAAGTTTGTATACTTGTATGTATAAGTTTATAAAACTGTAAAATATGAAAATGTTCCTGAAACTCTGCCTGTCTCCTTGCAGTTTTTAAAAAAAACTATTAAGCCCAAAGGTATTTAAATAGAGAACATTTTAATTGATGGGGTCTTAATTACAAAATAAACGTTAATTTAATTCATTCATCCAGCTTTGTTTTCCTGTATTCACCAGAAATAAAACATTTTGGCTCATTAGAGTCATTTCTGATATAAAACAAAACCTCATACTGTAGCTGTTTGCTGTGAAACCTAAAAGAGACTTAAACTAATAATTCCTATATAAAATTGACCTCTGCACTGGACAAATATTTAGCACTGACCGTTATACTTAAACAACAATGCTTTTTTGAATAAGAAAAAGATTTATTTGCCCTAAAACAAGAAATAAATTTTGTAAATCAATAAAAATGTCACTTTCTGATAATGTAGACACTCTGCTAAACTAATTTGTTTTGCTACACTAAACACTAATTTTATGCTTGGAAATAAATTACAAGTAAACAGATTGTGTTCCTTGAAAATCAGTGCTTCTTTTAATATTTTGCCAGATGGAACCTTATAATTCCAAGCAGAAAGTGAGTTCTTAGGATTAGAGGGTTCTAACAGGTCTGTCATGTTCATGTATGACAGACTTGTTCCACATGTCAGTTTTGCTATTTAGAATACAAAATGTTTGAAGCTCAATATCTCAGAACTGCTCAGAATGCAGATAGAACCTTATAATACCAAGGGGATGCAGCTGTAGATGTAGCAACAGATGGTGTTTATACACTCATACATTTCTCTGGATTCCCTGAATCTTTTGATGATCTTATTGATAGAGTGTGTCGAGGTGAGACGTGATGTATCTTTACTCCTTTTATATCCAAGTGTGATTGTTTCACATATTTGCCTGACTTATGCTGTTAATGTATAGTTCTTTCCTCTTCTCTTGTTATATTTAACATTATCAAAAAATACAAAACGGATAAAATAATTGTCTCAACATCAGACGAAGAATTTCCTGTATTGTTCTGTGCTTTTCAGTGTCAAACAAAACCATTAGGGAATACAGTAAACAATACATGGCTTTAGCCTCCAGACATTACAAGGTGAGAAAGTTTTGTAACGTAAAACCAGCCTCAGGCTTTCAAACATGCCTCAGATGCTGATCTTTTTACTGCATCTTCTATAAATTGAAGGAATGGTCTGATGTCGAACTTCAGAACATAAATTTTAATTACAACAACCGTCTTTTGAGTTTGCGTCCACAGCGATTAGTTTCAATCTAATGAGGAAATATTTGTGACTTTGTCTGTAGCCATGCCTGTGCTTTCGAATTTAAGATAAGGCTTTCACTGCTTCAGTGACAAGTGCCATTTATCTTGCTGTAAAGAATGATGGTGTGTTTAGATTAGATGCAGCTTCTTGTCATTTACACGTGCTGTCACACCCTGCATTTATTGGCAGCCGACCATTTCCTCTTCTGTTGTATTTTTTCTGTTTTTCATTTTAGAATGTCACTGAATTGATTAAGTGCTTATTTGAAAATAATATCAGAGCCCAAAGAAATGATCAAAGAAATTATAGTTTCTTTATGCTTCCCTAGTATATTGTTTTCATTCACTTGGGTTGTTTGTGTAAAGAAATGACAGTAACGTGGCATGTTTTTCATGACAGAAATATACATCACTCCAGATAGTAGACAGTCATTGTGGATGCAGAGCAGGTTTCTGTTACCCATTAAATACCCATTTTTGACAACCAATATTTATTTAAACCAGCAAATTAAAATATTGAAAGAATAGTTTCCTGCTTCGAATGTTAGCCATGGTGTCAGCAGGGAATTTTCTGAGTGCTTCCAAGTTCTGAGCGTATTTGAATGGATTTCATAGTGACTATCTAAGATCTGCAGCATGAATGTTACGACTGTGTTTGTATTTAGTCTGACATATAAAATGAGAATGAATAGCTATGTGTGAGTCTAATTTCGACTGTATACCACGAGCGGTATGCCACCAGAGGCGGCATGTACAAAACACACTCTCACCGTGTTTTTCACTTGTAAGTCATGAGTAGTTCAAAACAAACCATTACAGAAATGTTCTGGTACTGAACACATCACTTATGGTTTTAAACCAGTGTATTCATGACATTATAAACAATAAACTAACTTATTGCATGCATCATTCTTCTCTAATACTTGGTTATTTTTGGTCTGGTGAGCTTATAAAGTGAGTGATTTCACTGCACTGGTAAAGTAACTGATATCCAGATCATCAGGTAAGCCAATTATATTTCATGAGCCAAGCACAAAATAAAATGTTCATTACAAAAAGCAGAACTAAAACAAATTTTCAGACTAGAACAAAGGTTTTCAAATCTGGACCTTTGTCCTAATTTCTGTTCCTGGATTTTGTTATTACTCGTAGTTAATTGAACCGTTGATGTAATTGACTGGCCACCTAGTGTCATAGACCTTATCTGTATGTTTGACAGCCAGTTAACAGCTGCATGTGGTGCATCTTGGCTGCACCACACCGGGTTGATGTTTCAGTGCACTCCAAAATAGGGACCTTTCCATCATCTGCCTCTTTCTTTCCTGTCTCATGGGGTAAGAAAGATTCTCTACAGTTTCTGGTGCCATGACCCAGATGGTACCTCCTTTTCCGACTATGGTAACCAGTGGGTGAAGACCTCCTGACAAAGAATTGTATTACCAAACAGGATCAGAGTCAGTTTTTGTTTTTCGGTTGTTTGTTTCCGGTTGTGTTGTTCTAAACATGTGAACCCAGCGTTCCCTCAGTATCTTTCAGGCTAAGGTTGAGTTATTAGAGACAAGCAAAAAACAAGACTCTATGCTTCCATTAAGGAGTTTAGAGAAAAACAGAAGAACAATCTGACTCTTCAGACTCTTCTAGTGACATTGATGATGCTAATTATGATCTTACTGTCCTAGAAGCAGCTCCAGTAGTAGTAAAGAAGGGAAAAACACAGAGAGTCAAGGAAGTCAAGGCAACAATTTAACATAAACCAGCCCAGAGCAAACAGATCGTCTGGCAAAAGAATTTGAACACCCCAAGGAAATGAGCATTTGGAAGTTAATGTGCTCTGAAACACTGCTGCCAGATGAAATGGAGAAGCTGGATTCCTATTATGAAAGGAATGCGGATATAGTGAAATCCCTTAAGTCAGTACAGTTCCCTAATGCATGATTGCTTACTGTTACATGTGATACCTTAGGATCTGCAGTGTGTTGGTAAAAGTTCATTGAATATCATCAGAAGAAGGGCGAACCTGTAGGACAGCACGTCCTATTCCATTCTTCCAGCAGTTTGCTCAGATATACATGTTGCACGGGGATCATGCTGATTGCACATCAGTGGAAGATGTTTTAACCAAAGGAAGGCCAAAATCTGTAACCAGTGCTGTAGGCCTTAAAGTAGCCTGTGCACTAATGTCAATCAACAAATCATTTTCACGATCATTAATGGAGTTTTTTGTCATGCTCGTATGTAGCACGCTCTCACACTCGATATTTCTGGTTTAAAGGAGTCACTGGTGTAGGAGAGGCTGGCAGTTGAACCCAGTGGATTGAGAGACTAATTCCTGACAAGCGTAAACAATTGCCTTTGTTAAAAAATAAGCTGGCGTACTTGTACACTGGCTGACTTGTCAGAAAGTCTCACAGCATATGAAAGGGACACATACCTGCATATAGCTGCAGTCTTACAAAATGTGTCCCAGCGATCAAATGTTATGCAGCCCCAAGAAGCATGTGATACTGTGTGCCATTACTGTAGTAAACTGGGCCATTGGGAACTTAGGAAGAAATATGTTGCTAAAAATAATCCAGGGAAAGATCCACTCTGACCCAGTGACCATGCATATTTATCTGTTGGTGGCTGGACAGTAGTTAAAGCTTATTCAATAGGCAACTCAACTCTCTCTCTCCTACACCAGTGGAAGCTTTAAACTAGAAGTGTCAGCTGTGAGAGCACATGTACAGACAATGACATATGAGCGATTTTTTTTTTGATTGGGTGCACAAGTTACTTTAATGCCTATAGCAATGGCTAAATATTTTGACCTTCCTTTCAATAAAACTGCTATTGTCGATACTGGGCTGACTGGGGCAAGTTATAATATGTATCAAACAAAACCTATGTGTTTGCAATTTGGCCCTAAATCTATGTCCTCCTTTTTATTCATTGCTTGTATTAAAACACTAATTTTAAGAGTTGACACTATTTCTTAGCTGGATATGCAACTGAATTTTGAGGCTGAGAAACCCAAGCTTTCTGTTTTGGCAGCACAGGAGTTAGAGTCCCTGATTTCTGGTCACCCAATGTGGTCTAAAAATAGAGATGACTATGGGCTGCTGGATATCCAACATGTAGGGCTTACAGGAACATCTCCACAGCCACAATGAAAAGTTACGCCTTTGGTAGCAGATCCAAGTAGCATTTTTGATGGTTTTCCAAAACACGCATACTGCTTTTTCAGTAATTGATATGGCTAATGGTTTTTGGTTGGTGCCTCTTCATCCAGATAAGACAGCCTTGGTTAGCATTCATCTTTGATGGGGAGCAGTATCAGTGGTCACGCCTCTCACAGGGTCTACATAACAGTCCCATCATGAGGCACTAAGGTGGCAGTTGGCAAAACCAGCATGTCCTGTTAAAGAGTCAGCCTTAGTGCCGTACATTGATGATGTTATGCTTACTTCACCAAATTTGCTGGTACACTAACAAAGAGTTAGTGGAATTGCTTTACACATTGAAGTTCACATGGCCATAAAGTTAAAGCACAAATAACCTCTTTCTAACTTCAGTGTTCAGTTAGTGAACAGAGGACAATGGTCCATTCTCCCAGTCTGTGCTGCTGCTGTATTACCTGTACCATAAACCATCATTTTTGGGCATGTGAAGTTATTGACAACCCTGGATTGAGAAATCTGCTCATATTGCCCAGCTGTTGTATGATATGTTGAAAGGATCTCCACGAGATACTGATAATATACAATTCTCTGACACAGCTGAAGCTGCATTTAGAAAGCTCAAATTCATACTGCCCCTGCACTGGGGTTTGTACAACCTGAACTGCCCTTTCCTTTGTACGTGCATGAACATGATGGTTTCATGACTGCATGCTTTACACAGGACCACGGTGGTCAGTTGCATCCAGCTCAGTTCTTTTGAGCTAAGACGTCACTTCTAGTGGTTTTGGTCTGTGCTTGCATGCTGCTCAAGCTACATACTTAGCTGTTACTGCTTATGCCCCTAAGTGAGGCTTTCTTAGTGCGTTGCCCACATACTGTTGTTGCTCTGTGGTTATTCAGCTCATTGCCCTGAAATGGGCAAACTAGTTTGCTGATCTCACAGCTTCTAATATTTGCTTCCAAAGGGCACCAATCACCAATCCCTCATCATTAATGATGCATGCATTGTCTGATACATGTGAGGAGAGTAAAGGTGATGACCAATATTGTGTGATGTTATCCCATGCACTCTCTTCAGATATTTTTGAGGTCCTGTCAGAAAATCCAGATTTGATTACGTTTGCTGACGGTTCACCACAGTCATAATGGCTGAAAGGATGTTGGATGGGCTGTTTGTTCACCCCACTTGGTGGTGGCTCAGGGTCACCTGCCAAATGATATTTTAGCCCAAGCCACTGAGCTTGTAGCCTTGACTGATGCCTGTGTTTTAGTGTCTGGTCTCTCAGTGTATGCCACTGCCTATGAGGTCTGATTCCTGGATAAACAAGGGTGAATGTCTTGATTCTAATGGTTTTTGGACAAAAGGAGGGAAATATGTAGCTCCTGAAGCTGTTACCATATTTTTTAAAATCTGGGCCCAGGTGATTGCTTTTTATTGTTTTCCCTGAGGTCCAATTATGGGATTTATGTGGTTTTATGTACCAAAACCAGCCATGATACTTTTTTACATAACCATTTTCTGACCTCTGTTTATGCCCTAAAATGAAGCAGGTTGTTTTTGTTACTGCACTTTCAAGACTGATATATCAATGAGTTCTTTTTTGATTTGTTTGTCGTATATTGTGCTTCATTTCAGAAGCAGTTCAACCTGACATGCTCCTTTTAACTGCAGCGGTAATGGGTGGACCTAACGGCTGTAGGTTGAATAGATGCCACTGCACACTGGATGCAGCGCCTCGCCTTGCACAGTGTTCAAAAATTCAAAACCACTGCTTTACTGAAGACATGATCACTGTCACCAACATTCAACTACGCAGCTGTTCAGTTTCTCAGTACGTCACTCCGCATCTTGCCATTAGCACCTCAAATCAAAGCCATATTGAGACTGCAGATAGTAGATGACACATGACTTTATTTGCACAGAGGAAGACAGTCCGTCTTCAAGATAAACAGAAAAATGCTAATTTTTTGGCCTAGTATTAAGAAAATGTATACCTGTAAATAAGCAAGAAAAATATATAAAAGTATTCAACATTAGCAGGAGAAAAGTAACTGTATAACAAATGCTGCATTGGCTGCCAAAGTATAAATTGATCCGAATACAGATACTTGTTTCTGTTACGCCCCAACCCTCTACACACTTAAAAAAGATGGTTCTTTAACCCCTTAAAATCCCAGGCTTATTACATTCTCAGGCTTATTATTCAGTAACTACAAGGACTTCAATGCAAACTAGCTGAGCTATACTTTTGTTATAGACTTGTGTAATGAATCTTTGGGCCCTGCAGAACCCTTTTTGTCTGAGATGCAATCTCATCCCTCCTGGACATCAAAATCAACAGCTTTGGATAGATTTACATTTATATGCCCATCCCCACTTTATCTTGTGTATCATTACAAGGTTTATCATGTATCATGAGTACAGTTCCTAAATGATGTGATTACTTATTGGTATTCTTTCCATTTTTGATTGATTAATGCTATTTTAAAGTGACTGATTAAAGTACTTCATATAGTAAAAGTCCCTGCTCTGATAAAAGGAAGTAGATCAGGTAGAGAGAGAGGAGAAGAGTGATCACTTCATTGGTTCGCTTCCTTGAGGTTGCACTGCTGGAAGTAGTGCTGACAGCAGCAGACTGACTAGTCATCACTGTGGTTGTTTGTGTTGTGGTTTCAGTATTGATGGTTATATCAGTGATATTCTGATCTATATTTAAAAATATAATAAGACATGATATGAGTGTGAGATGAAAACTGTAAATAACTGAAAAGAAAAAAAAATATATATATATACGCAGTCAAACTTAAATATGTATTGTTGTAGCTAATTATATTGCACAATTTTTACTTATTTGAAAAGAAAACAACATAAAATATAAAATGTGCCATAACTTTTGCACAGGCAAAATTTTTATATATATAAAACTCAGCAAAAAAACAGAACTTGTCAATTAAACTGTGCAGAAATGCATTCTCTGTAGAGGCTGTGCACTTATTTTCACTTTTAAAAAAAAAGACCTTTAATCAAGGAGCACCCAAACTTTTGCTTATGTGTTTCTCTTCATTCTCAAGTTTGCACTACTAAAAATGCACAAAGATTTAAGTGGAAAGAAGAAAAACCCACCAGCGTGAATACTGGATGGAATTATGTCTAAGAAGACAGTGAACGTCTGAATGGCTTTCTTTAGGGAATCCTCTGTGACTGTTAGGGTGGGCACCACTGTTTGGTTTTCAAAAATCAACTGGGTGGTCACTCCTACAGAACCCGGCCTGAGAGATCAAAGACAATGTTGAGAGGTTGTAAATTGCAATAAATGGTGTATTTCTGTGAGTAGAGAATTTAAAAATCATGCGAGTTTGTTGAGAACTATGTGTACAGCAAAAGTTATGACAGTAGGTTTACTTGTGTTTAAGCAGACTGATTGTAAAGATGAAACTGATAAAAAATACATATTTTTGACACAGCAAGAAATTCAAAAACACTACTTGCCAAAAACTGATTATAATACATCTTCGGAAGGTCAGAGGGTACATTAATGTGTATCCTCTGTTCAGCTGGAAAAAAGGAAAAGAATAATTTGCAATAATTTCAGTAGCGGTTTTTCAATATGAATTTTAGTTTCGACATAAAACTCTAAAATGATTTTTTTTTTATGTTAAATAATAGCAAAATACCTCAGTTGTCACATTCTTTGCCAGTATCTGATATTCAGTTGAAGATGGATCAGTATATGCCAGGTAGAAAACACGGATCATCCTGAAGTGTAGATAAAGGTATCCTTCATCTTCCCTAGGGGGATCAGTAGATGCTGTTGTTGTTGGGACAGTAATTGCTGTTGTAGCAGTGGTAGTTGGAGCCAGATGACTCGTGTCAGCTTTAATAGTAGTTCTTAAAGCTTCAGGAGAGATTGGTTGTTCCGGTGTTGTCGAGGGGGCTTTACTTGATGATGGCACTGCCATATGAAACACTGTTCCAACAGTTGAGGTTGTTGTTTGAAGAGTTGTTGGTACCTGTTCTTTACTTGATGTTTGAGTTTCACTGCTGCTTATTGCAAAATTTGCATTAGTTTCATGCATTGTAGTCTCAAATGCTTGTGTTGATTTTACAGACTGATCTGTTACAGAACTTGTGAAGAATTCAGGTGTAGTTGGTATTAGAGATTTAGTTGTGGTTGCACCCCAACTTGTGAGGAATTCGCTTGTGGTTGTTGGAAGTGAAGATGATTGTTGCACATTTATTGGTAGGACAGTTGATGTAGATGTACGCAGTGTAGTTTCTTGTTCTGTAGTGGATGTCAGCATTTTGGTGGTGCTTAACGATGGCTGTTCAGCGGTTGTGTTTTGCGGAGCTGGTGCAAGTGTTGCAGTTGTTGCTGATTCATTTGTAGGTGGTGCAGAACTTGTGGCTGTTGCTGGGAGTGCTGTGGATTGTTGCTCAGTTTTGTTAGCATCATTTAAGGTTGCATACAGATTTGTTACTACAAGTTCTGTAGCTGATGTGGGAATTTTAGTGGGGCTTACCGCTGATTCAACAGTGGTTATTTCCTGACCTGTTGTCTCAATTAGTTTAGTTGGTGTTGCAGTGGACTCACTTGTGTGGAATTCAATTATGGAGGTTGTTCTGGGCAACGTTGGTTGTTGCTCAGCTTTTGTAGAGGCATGTGATGATGTATTTGTATGTAGAGATGAAACTTGTTTTATAGTCAATGTTGGAATTACATTGGTGCTTATAAATGATTGTGCAATGGTTGTGTTTTGCAGAGTTGGTGATAATTTAGTTGGTACAGAAATTGTGAGGGATTCAGTTACAGTTTTTTGAGATGACAGGGTTTGTTTCTCAGTGGTTATAGCAACACCAGTCGAGGTTGTATACAGAGTTGTTGGTGCTTGTTCCTTAGTTGATATTAGAGCTTCACTGCTGCTCATACTTGATTTTTTAAAGGTTATTTCTTGTAATGTGGTCTTAAAAGGTTGGGTTGGTTTCAGTACAGATTCTGTTGAAGTTGTCACTGAACTTGTGAAGAGTTCAGGTGTAGCTGTTTCTGGTACTGTAGTCTGAAACGGTGTTGTTGGATATTGAGTGGAAATATTTACGGAACGAGTAACTACTTCATCTACAGTTAGAGTCGACTGTTGCTCAGATGTTTTTTGTGTGTTACTAACGGTGGTTGTGAGCAAGTCAGTTGTCGTTGCTGAATGAAGTGATGATGGTTTTTGCTCATTCACTGTGTAAACATCACTTAAGGGGGTTATGTACAGAGCTGTTGTGTTCGGGACTGTACTACTTCTAGTAGTGGTAGCTGGAACCAGTGAATTTGTGCTTTCTTTAATATTAGTTCCTAATGTTTCAGGAGAGATCAGTAGTAACAGTGTTGCAGAAGGTGTAGTTTTTATAGGTGTTGTCACTGATAGTGTTGTAAAGGCATTAGTTGATATTGCTGAGGTACCAGTTAAAAGTTGCTGAGGTGCTGTTGAGGCTGTTGTATACAGAGATGGTGGTACTTGTTCTGTACTTGATGTTAGAGTTTCAGTGCTGCCTGTTACTGATTTTCTAGTGATTATTTCTTGTGCTATAGTCTCAAATTGAGGGGTTGAATTTAGTACAGATTCAGTAGAAGTTGTTACTGAACTTGTGAAGAGTTCAGGTGTAGTTGTTTGTATAGCTGATTGTTGCTCAGTTGTTGTAGGATGGTTATTTGAGATGATTGCATGCAGAGTTGTTGATTGTTCTGTAGTTGATGTTGGAACATTTGTGGTGCTTCCTACTGATGCAGTAGATGTTTCTGGTATTGTAGTCTGAAACGGTGTTGTTGGATATTGAGTCAAAATATTTATAGAATGAGTAAAGAATTCATCTACAGTTAGAGTAGATTGTTGCTCAGATGTTGTTTGTGTATGACTTATGGTGTTTGTGAGTAATTCAGTTGTGGTTGCTGAATGAAGTGATGACGATTGTTGCTCATTCACTGTGGAGGCATCAATTAAGGGGGTTATGTACAGAGCTGTAGTGTTTGGGACTGTGCTACTTCTAGTAGTGGTAGCTGGAACCAGTGGATTTGTGCTTTCTTTAAATAGTAGTTTCTAATGTTTCAGGTGAGATCAGTTGTTCCAGTGTTGCAGAAGGAGTATGAGACACTGTTCCAGTAGCTGTTGATGTAGATTCTCTAGTTGAAGTGAATGCAGTTGTAGTTTTTATAGGGGTTGATGCTGATAGTGTTGTAAAGGCATTAGTTGATATTGCTGGGGTACCAGTTAAAAGTTGCTGAGGTGCTGTTGAGGCTGTTGTATACAGAGATGGTGGTACTTGTTCTGTACTTGATGTTAGAGTTTCAGTGCTGCCTGTTACTGATTTTCTAGTGATTATTTCTTGTGCTATAGTCTCAAATTGAGGGGTTGAATTTAGTACAGATTCAGTAGAAGTTGTTACTGAACTTGTGAAGAGTTCAGGTGTAGTTGTTTGGACAGCTGATTGTTGCTCAGTTGTTGTAGGATGGTTATTTGAGATGATTGAATGCAGAGTCGTTGATGTTGGAACATTTGTGGTGTTTCTCACCGATTGTGCAGTTGATGTTTCTGGTACTGTAGTCTGAAACGGTGTTGTTGGATATTGAGTGGAAATATTTATAGAATGAGTAACGACTTCATTTAGAGTTGGAGTTGACTGTTGCTCAGATGTTCCTTGTATGTCACTTACGGTTGTGAGTGATTCAGTTGTGGTTGCTGAATGAAGTGAAGTCAATTCTTGCTCATTGGCTATGGAGGCATCACTTAAGGGGGTTATGTACAGAGCTGTAGTGTTTGGGACTGTACTATGTCTAGTAGTGGTAGCTGGAACCAGTGGGTTTGTGCTTTCTTTAACTGTAGTTTCAGGTGAGATCAGTGGTTCCAGTGTTGCAGAAAGAGTATGAGACACTGTTCCAGTAGCTGTTGATGTAGATTCTCTAGTTGAAGTGAATGCAGTTGTAGTTTTTATAGGTGTTGTCACTGATAGTGTTGTAAAGGCATTAGTTGATATTGCTGAGGTACCAGTTAAAAGTTGCTGAGGTGCTGTTGAGGCTGTTGTATACAGAGATGGTGGTACTTGTTCTGTACTTGATGTTAGAGTTTCAGTGCTGCCTGTTACTGATTTTCTAGTGGTTATTTCTTGCAATGTAGTGTCAAATGGTAGTGTTAAATTTAGTACAGATTCAGTAGAAGTTGTCAAAGAACTTGTGAAGAGTTCAGGTGTAGTTGTTTGTATAGCTGATTGTTGCTCAGTTGTTGTAGGATGGTCATTTGAGATGATTGAATGCAGAGTTGTTGATTGTTCTGTAGTTGATGTTGGAACATCCGTGGTGCTTCTTACTGATTGTGCAGTGGATGTTTCTGGTACTGTAGTCTGAAACGTTGTTGTTGAATATTGACTGAAAATGTTTATGGAATGAGTAAGTAATTCATCTACAGTTGGAGGGGACTTTTGCTCAGATGTTCTTTGTGGGTCATTTAAGATGGTTGTGAGCAATTCAGTTGTGGGTACTGAATAAAGTGTTGTCGATTGTTGCTTATTTGCTATGGAGGCATCACTTAAGGGGGTTATGTACAGAGCTGTAGTGTTTGGGACTGTACTACTTCTAGTAGTGGTAGCTGGAACCAGTGGATTTGTGCTTTCTTTAATGGTAGTTTCTAATGTTTCATGGGAGATCAGTTGTTCCAGTGTTGCAGAAGGAGTATGAGACAGTGTTCCAGTAGCTGTTGGTGTAGATTCTCTAGTTGTGAATGCAGTTGTAGTTTTTATAGGGGTAGATACTGATAGTGTTGTAAAGGCATTAGTTGATATTGCTGGCGTACCAATTAAAAGTTGCTGAGGTGCTGTTGTATACAGAAATGGTGGTACATGTTCTGTACTTGATGTGAGAGTTTCAGTGCTGTTATTTAGTGACTTTCTAGTTGTTATTTCTTGCAGTATAGTCTCAAATAGAGGGGTTGATTTCAGTACAGATTCAGTAGAAGTTGTCAAAGAACTTGTGAAGAGTTCAGGTGTAGTTGTTTGTATAGCTGATTGTTGCTCAGTTGTGGTAGGATGGTTATTTGAGATGATTGAATGCAGAGTTGTTGATGGTGGAACATCTGTGGTGCTTCTCACTGATTGTGCAGTGGTTGTTTCTGGTACTGTAGTCGCAAACTGTGTTGTTGGATATTGACTCAAAATGTTTATAGAATGAGTAAAGAATTCATCTAGAGTTGGAGTCGACTGTTGCTCAGATGTTCCTTGTGTGTCACTTACAGTTGTGAGCAATTCAGTTGTGGTTGCTGAATGAAATGAAGTCAATTGTTGCTCATTTGCGGTGGAGACGTCACTTAAGGGGTTTATATACAGAGCTGTTGTGTTTGGAACTGTACTACTTCTAGTACTGGTAGCTGGAACCAGTGGATTTGTGCTTTCTTTAAAAGTAGTTCCTAATGTTTCAGGTGAGATCAGTTGTTCCAGTGTTGCAGAAGGAGTATGAGACAGTGTTCCAGTAGCTGTTGGTATAGATTCTCTAGTTGAAGTGAATGCAGTTGTAGTATTTATAGGGGTTGATGCTGATTGTGTTGTGAAGGCATCAGTTGATTTTTCTGGCATAGTAGTTAAAATTTGCTTTGCTGAGGTCGAGGCTGTTGTATACAGAGATGGTGGTACTTGTTCTGTACTTGATGCGAGAGTTTCAGTGCTGCCAGTTGCTGATTTTCTAGTGGTTATTTCTTGCACTATAATCTCAAATGTAGGTGTTGAATTTAGTACAGATTCAGTAGAAGTTGTCAAAGAACTTGTGAAGAGTTCAGGTGTAGTTGTTTGTATAGCTGATTGTTGCTCAGTTGTTGTAGGATGGTTATTTGAGATGATTGCATGCAGAGTTATTGATTGTTCTGTAGTTGATGTTGGAACATCCGTGGTGCTTCTTACTGATTGTGCAGTTGCTGTTTCTGGTACTGTAGTCTGAAACGTTGTTGTTGGATATTGAGTGGAAATATTCATGGAATGAGTAAGTAATTCATCTACAGTTAGAGTCGACTGTTGCTCAGATGTTTTTTGTGTGGTACTTATGGTGGTTGTGAGCAAGTCAGTTGTCGTTGCTGAATGAAGTGATGATTTTTGCTCATTCACTGTGTAAACAGTTGTTGTAGGATGGTCATCTGAGATGATTGCATGCAGAGTTGTTGATTGTTCTGTAACTGATGTTGAAACATCTGTGGTGCTTCTCTCTGATTGTGCAGTGGTTGTTTCTGGTACTATAGTCTCAAATGGAGTTGCTGGATATTGAGTTATGATATTTATAGAATTAGCACCAAATTCATTTCTGCTTTCACCTGGAGCTGAAGTGGATTTTTGCTCAGAAGTCCTTTGTATAAAAGTTAAGGCGGTTGTGAGCAATTCAGTTGTGACTGTGGAAGAAAAAGAAGCCGCTTGTTGCTTATTTGCTGTGGAACCATCACTTGAGGTGGTTGAGTTTTGAAATTTGACTACTTCTGGTAGATTATTTGTTATTTGGCATTCAAAAATGTACACAGGTTTTAGGTTAAAGAGGCTAGACTCACCCACTTCAGTACTGTTTGGAAGGATGTCTAAAAAGAACTGTGATTCATTTATAATTTGCTCTAGTGATTGCACTGTAACTTCATTGCTGGGCACCACTGTGTCATTTTGAAAAGACAACACACTGTCCACTCCAACAGATCCAGGCCTATTAATTATAAAGATTGGAGACAATTACGATTACATTACATTACATTACGATACATACAGTTAAATGCATCATAGAATGCTTGTTTTGATTTTGAACTTCTTAAAGTATAGGTGATGGTAGAAATTTTATTAAATCTAACACGTCTTTGGTGGTTTGAGGTGTTTTGTTAATTGTACTTACCAAAACCTGGTGATCACACATCGTCGGAAGGTCTCTGGGTATGTTTGTTTGAATCCTTTGTTTAACTGAAAAGAAGCATAGCCCCAGATAACATCATTAGTCTTTAGTTACAGTGAGATTGAATAGTTGCATTTTAATATAAAAAAAAAAAATGTGTAAATGAATTTGTGAAGTACTTTAGATAGTAGTACCTCAGCTGTCACATTGCTTGCCAGTCTTTGATACTCAAATGAGTTGGGATCAGTATATGCTGGGAGGAAACTGAGATCTAGCCTGAAGCGTAGGTAAAGGTAGCCTTCATTTTCTGTTGGGGGTCCAACATTTGCTGTTGTAGTTGAATTGGTATACACTTGGAGTGGTGCAAATGGTGATGCTGAAATGGATGTTGTTGAGGATTTAGTTGGACTTAATATAGACCTCATGAGGAACACAGGTGTGCTTGTTGTTGAAGCTGAAGTAAGCTGCTTAGTGATGGTAGAGACAGTTGAGGTAGTTGTACACAGTGTTGGTACTTGCTCTGTAGTTGATGTTGGAACTACAGTGTTGTTTATCATTGCTCCTGCAGTGATTCCTTCCTGAGCTGTATATGGGGTTGATGTTGTGGATGTTGATGATGATTCTATTGTAACTGATACTAGGGCTGGAAAATTGAAAGTACAATTCGTCAGAAGAAAAAAAACATGCTAAATATGTGAGTCACCCTGTAAAACCTGAAATAGGTGTCGGTCGGATTTCTTTTGTTTTTTTCGCATTAGTCGTATGTCTTTATGTGATAATCTCTCATGCTCAGAAAGAAGGTATGGCTCAATATTTAAGTCTCAAATGCAAAATCAGCATTATACTGATGAGGATATGATGACAGTACATCGTTCACTAACATCCTCAAAAGACACATCCCTTACCAAGGGTTGACTGAGTTCTCTTTGAATACCCTTCCACAATCAACAGATTCATCCACTCAGGGAAGGGGTCCTAATCCCCCAAACATGCATAATGTAGCTTTAATAAATGATAAACATTTTCTTCTTAACTTAATAAAAGCAAACACCGTAAGATGGTTTGCTTTTCATTTTTCTACAACCTCTTCTCCTGTTTGTTTTTAACCCCCCCCCCATCCCACTTTCTCAGTTCTAGTTTGCACTTATTAAGCCTGTTTCAAATATAATATTTCACTGTTTTCTGTACCTAATAAAGGCTTGCTATTCTACAGTTTACCCTGTCGGTTGAATGAGATTTATGAGCTCATTTATCTCCTTTTTTTCTTGTCAACAGTAAACGTCATGTCGCAACCAAGAGCTGTCGCTTTTGCCTAGACATTTATAAGCATTTCTAATATGTTCTATGCTATTGCCCTAATAACTGTCTGTAATCTAACTTCTTTAAAAAGAATTAAAAGAATCAAAGAATATCAACAAAAAATGAAAAAGGATAAAAAGGAACAAAAAAGACTTCAGCTGCTGAATTCTTGTGGAAGGAAGGAAAAAGCCTTCTCTTTATTGAGAATCAAGTGGCAAGATGGTTCCTGGACAACCACAATGCAAATACCATCTCGAGACATTCCTTTTTATTGCCCTTTGGGGTGATGAGGTAATCACCCCACCCCTTTTTACACAATTCCATACCATTTTAGTTCCCATCATATCCAAACTTTACACCTTTTTTGGTAACACTTTTTTGGTAAAACCAAACGCATATGATGTCCTTTTTTAAAAGAGAAAAACACTCTGCTCCAGCTGTACCAGGCTGTTCCATCCCTACAGGGCCATCTTACACAACTTCTCCACATAAGTTCAGGAGTTCACTTCAGCTATAACTTTATAACTTTTATAAACTAACTTTTAGTTTATTGATTATTAATCAGGGCATGTTTTATTAAATCTTTTCCATCAGTGATATCTGCTTTGTTCAACAAAATGCAACAAGAAAAGTGAAACAGTGAAAAAGAAAATCGCCAAAGTGAACCTTTTTGTGGTGCTGCAAGTGGCAAGTGGTAAAAAATAGACTTGATTCGTGCACATGCCCGCTTTTACACCAGTACACCTCCCAAGCCTAGTTGTGGGAAACTTGTGAGGAATTCAATGTCATTTTTAATTATCATTCACTGTTATGTGTACATAACATAATAACATAACAATAATATAATAACATAACAATTCAATTTTGTATTTGAAGACATGTTCCCAGGATGTTTGGCCTGTAGTGCAGTTCAACATCATTGCTGTTCAATAATAATCAAGCTTTTAGTATTTTGAGTATGTTAGTTGTGCTTACCTGTTAAGCAGACCAGCACTACAATCCATGCTTTTTGCATTTTGTCTTATTAGTTTGGTACCTACAAAGGAATGAAAAGATAATCAGTGTAACATCAGTCTGAAATTTTGTCATAATAGCATACAGTCATATGTAAAAGTTTGGGCGCCCCTGTCAAATGACATATTTTGTTGATTTTCTAAGTGAAAATAATTGAACACGTCCTCCATTTTACATTGTGATTTTAGCTTAACTATTTCCAGGCCTTTCCTTTTCCTGCCATCCAATACCTCATCTAATCAATCCTTCATTAATTACATCAGATGTAAATTTCACAAATTTAGCAAATCTATACAGTGGGTAGAGTGTACAGAGGAGTCAGAAGACAAACCTCTGTGAACCTAACTGTATTCTTCTAAACAAGACATAAATAACTTTCTTTAAAATGAACTATTTTTTACTATATATTTACTGTATGTTTATTTGTATTTATTCTAATGTTTTCTTACAGCAAATACGTGCTAACTGTTAGGATAAACCTATAATGAGAGAAGCAGACTGACTGAACATTCAAGATTGGGGGAAAAACTTTAATAACCTTCTATATGTAGATGACACGAAACTCATGGCAGAAAATCCAAAGGCTCTTAGGAGGAAGGTTAAAGAACAGACTGAAAAGATGGGACTTCAGCTCAGAACTGGAAAGACCACTAACTTTACCACTGATCATAAAAATTTAGAAATGGTGGGCAGCTTTTGCCTACTTTTATCAATTATTAACAACAAAGGAACCATCAATCAAGAAACACACTCAGCAGAGTAAGAACAAAGGAGCTTGAAAAGATCGTCATATATAACGCTAGGTCTCTACGAACAAAGATCAGAATTGTCCAGGCTGTGGTCTTTTCTGTGGATCTTTATGGATGTGAAAGCTGGACAATAAAAAATGCCTTTGAACTTTGGTGTTGTCGAAGACTTTTGAGAGGACCACGGATGGCAAAGAAAACCAAAAAATAGATCTTTGACCAAATCTAGCCTCATCTCGCACATGATGCCAAGATAACCAAACTGAAGTTCCTGTTTTCAACATATGTGAAGAACTAATTCGTTGAAACTGTTGGAACTTATTTGTTCCAGTTGTTCACTGGAAAAGACAATTATGCTGCAAAAGTTGAAGGTGAAAGTAAAAGTGAACAAAGCAGCAACAAGATTGATGAAAACAATCAGAGAATTCATGAAGAAGCTATTAAGAAGTCTAACAATCCAAACAGAAGACTGGATGTTCTGGAGGAAAACTGTGTTTATGGTCACCAGTAGTTGGAACTGACTTGATGGCTCTATAAGAAACCTCGTATGTCCATTGTTACCATTGTTCAGTTTTTGACATAATTTGAAAGTGCCCGTTGTCCTTTACATTGTTTATAAATTTCATGATGAATGGAGCAAAAATGACTTGGTAAAGAGCCTGGTTACATTGACTTACATTAAATGTAAAGTATGTTTTTTCTTTCTCCTGTAAAGTTATCATCTTGGAGATACAGCAGTGATGTATATATATATCAGTGCTGCAGTGCTGTGTTTGGAGTGCATCACAAAACATCTGTTAATTAAGGCTGTATGAACTCATAACTCACAATAAATGACTCTCAAAGTTAGTGTCATTAATTATAACATAAATGTAAGTCTGTACCTGAGTCAGAATGGGGATCCTTTCATATTCCAAGCAAGCAGCCCTCTCCTAGAGATCTACTTAAGCATGTTCAGTGGCTGAGACTGCTGATATTCAGTGTTCGGTACACCTGATATATTGAAGGTGTGACACCTGGGGCTGTATGTATGAAGGGTGTGCATGCATAAAAATGATGCTGAGCAGCAATCTACGTGAAGATTTTTTTTTTTTTGTAAAAGATTTTTTTGAAGTGAAACATGCCGTGAGAAAGAGTGCACACCTCTGCATACTTTGGAGGTGGTGTTCATATATATTTTGAGGGAAGAATGGGAAGTACTGACTACTAGTGGCAAAGAGAGGTTATGCAGTATTGAAGGGAACTGTGTTTTCTAATAGTCTGTTCATGACTGAAACTAGTACAACTACAGATGATAGCACATTACATGAACTTTTTTAATAGATGAGCGTATGCTTGTTTTGCTAAAGCAAATCGTATTATTATAAGTTCTTTGGGTAATAATGGGGCATTGTTTGCAGAGAACTTAAATATGGCATTTCCGGCTAATTTTAGTGCACCGTTTCTGGTTATTTACTGAGTTTGACATATTGTAAACAATAAATTTGCCATTTGACCAGTGTTGTTTAAACTTTTGCATATGACTATATGTGCACATCTATGTTGTTCCACATCCACACTAATTTCACCACCGCAGTGAAATCACCACCATCAGGTTATTTAATAGAATCAGTGGTGTGACCAGTTTTCCTCACATTCTTCCCTTTGTCCAAGTGATCTTTTACACTAATAATAATAATAATAAGAAGAAGAAGAAGAAAAAGAAGAAGAACAATATTTTTAATTTGTATAGCATGTTTCGTGCTGGTGGCAGCTCAAAGTGCTTTCCAGACAGGTGATACAGTTCAACAGTAATACAAGAAATTATATGTATTCATTTAGAATTATATAAGAAAATTACACAGATCAAACTAAAAGATAAATACCACGAGATGTAGTTTTAATTAAATGCTAAGTTAAAGAGAGACTTTTGTAGATGCTTCTTAAAAGTGAGCACTGAGCTTGACTGTCTAATAAAAGGTAGAATTGAGTTCCACAGTTTAGTAGCATAATAACTGAATGAGTTTCTCCACGTTTTCTGGATTTTACGGAAGGTATTTACAGAAGGTCAGTATCTGCAGAACTAAGATCAAGTACTCGAACATAAAGAGACAGACACTCCCTGTGTGATCTCCCTGTTTTGTCTTTGTGAGAATGTGTGCTGCTGCATTTTGTACGAGTTGTTAAGGATGTATTGTTTTCTTAGGAAGTCCAGTAAGAAGAGCATTACAGTGATCAACTCTGCTGTAACAAATGCATGAAGTGTCTCTGCGTCACTCTGAGATAGATAAGGCTGAACATTAGCTTCTCAAATGATAGACAGCTACTTTAGTGACTGTGTTTACATGCGGGATAGAACAATTAGACGTTATTATAAGTCATTTTATGAACTCTAATATGAAGTCAACAAACATCAGTGGTCTTCCTCATTACTTGATCTACACATCATGGAACCTTTAACCAAGTGGTCACCAACCCTGGTCCTGGAGATCTGCCTTCCAGCAGAGTTTAGTTTACATCTAGCAATGCCCCTCCCCTCATACCTAGCACTAATGCTTCTGATATAGACAATCACTGACTTTTGAAAGAAGTAGCTGAAGCAGGTTTTGCAGGTTGTGGTTGGAGCTAGGCTCTGCAGGAAGGTAGATCTCCAGGGCCAAGGTTAGTGACCACTGCTTTAACACTTTTTCACAATAGCCACAAAATGTAATTTCTGACAGTTTTGCAGGACCTGTGCATTTTTTCTCACTCTTTCACTCTTCATTGCTTGCTAGCTCAACATAGAGTCAACAATCTGAGAACAGAGTTAGAGGGAAAATAATTTTATTTAATTTGTATTGATTAAGAGTCCCAGCCGGGGTGACCAGGGTCGTTTCTGTGTGGAGTTTGCATGTTCTCCCCGTGTCTGCGTGGGTTTCCTCCGGGTACTCCGGTTTCCTCCCACAGTCCAAAGACATGCAGTCAGGTCCATTGAACATGCTAAATTGCCCCTAGGTGTGAGTGTGTGTGTGAATGTGTATGTCTGTCTGTCTGCCCTGCGATGGACTGGCGACCTGTCCAGGGTGTGTCCTGCCTTCCACCCAATGACAGCTGGGATAGGCTGCAGCACCCCACCGCAACCCAGAGGGATAAGCAGTTTAGATGATGTGTGTGTGTGTATGTGTGTGTGTGTGCGTGTGTGTGTGTGAGTGTATTGATTAAAATATCCAAGTCAGTTTCACAGGCAGAGTGGCCATTAGAGGGCAGGCAGAACCAGGCTAAGCTTCTGGAGCATAGACTGATAAATAGACATCCACTCCCTTTATCCCTTAAAAAACAGAGGGCTTTTCTTCTTAAAGTACGATACACTCTTTAAAAAGATGAACTCTCAAAGAACCATTTACATGTCTAAATGTAAAGGTTCTTCAGATTGATGGAGAATGTGCTGTATATGGTTCTATTTAAAACTTTTTGAAAAAGCACCAAAAAGGGTTCTGCTATTGTTACAATCTTGACCTTGCAACATTACAAGAAACCATTTTGGTAAGGACCATGCAAAGAGCCATTTAAGCTTGTAAATGGGTTCTTTGAGTGTTTGTGGTTCTATATAGCATCATTGTCTTTACTAAAGAACCCTTGAAGAACCATATTTTAAAGTGTACAGTGCCTCACTACACAAACCTGAGAATGACATTACACTTTTCAAGTGGATTTTTTAGGAATTCCATGTACAAAAGGTTTCAATTTAGATGGAGCCACCGACTGACATCGCTATGCACTTTATGTGTTACTTTTTTTTTCTTAAGATTCTTTTCAAAGCAAAGAGTCTGTTTAATATCCTATCTAGGTACCATTTACGTCCACGTACTTTAGATTCCGCATCTTAAGGAAGATACCAGAAAGTGCCAGGTAGAATATGTGAAAGAAAGGCCCAGTACACACATCTACCCATCACAAAAGCACTAAAAAAATCAATATTCTGGCAAATTTATAACCACGTCCTTCCAAAAAAAGAGAAAACGCCTCAAAAAAGAAGGCTCCCTGATGTCCCAGTGTAGGAGAAGTCCTTATGTAGATATCCTTCAAATAAATCCTTAACCAAGACAGTGTATTTCCGAAATGGAAGTTTTAAGGGAGGTGGAAAAAATTAATGTCTTAATGCACATTAATATGAAGAAATTGTATTTTAGATCACTTAAAATGGAAAAAATGGAATCATGAAGTTTTGATATAACAATGGCTGAATAGTTAAGTCTCCTTAAAAAATGTGATATGCACCTGACATGTACCTGAAGGTGGAGCTGCTAATATGGTTCAGCTGAAAGCAAAAGCAGTTGGAGTGAGTTTGTATTCATGTTATCTGTTTCAGTGCAAGTTCTGTACCAGTTGTGTCCAATCTTATCTGCAATGGGCTGGTGTGGCTACAGGTTTTCACCCCAAACAAGCTGGAGCACCTGATTCTACTTGTTTAATCAGTTGGTATTTCATCAGGTGATCACCTGCAACCACTTTGCAGATCGGATCGGACACCCCTATTCTGTACAGTAGTCACATACATGTCTGTCAACTCAAGTGTACTATTGGTCTAACATGGCTTCTCTGTTGCAAAACTATGCAAACAGAATGTAACTGTTGACACAATAGGCCAGAAAGTTTTCCAGACACATTTGTTGATATTTCTATCCAGTACAATTGCTTTAGGCTGTCAGTGAATTGTAAAACAAGTGCCCCTCATCAATAAGCTGAAGGTTAATTACTAACTGGAATACAGTTGAAATTTAAACAGGACAACAAAATATACCTGTTGTTGTAACTGTAAACATTTTGTCATGAAAGGTATCTGTTACAAGCATGTTTGACATTTACCAAGATACATTTCCATATAAAATGCCCAACCTTGATGATCTTTCTTAAAGCCTTTTAGATTTGTTTATGTGCAGGCGTTTAGTCTTCACATGTGCAGATAAACTTAAGTCCTCCTTCAGTCGATTCTGTAAACAAACCCCATAAAGGTGGCTTATCGGAAATGATGGTGCTTTCCTGTCAAGACCTGGCAGCCACCGCGCTGTGGTTAGATTTGGTGACCTTATTCTGCCTGATAGTCTTTTCTTTCACTTTCTGTGAGTGTAAATTCCCCAATCTACCCGCAGTTGTCAACAAGCATGCAGTTTTACTTTCATTATCTGGACCTTGCATTATTGCTACATCTCATTGGAATACAAACATCTTTGTAATACATGACTGCAAAATCAACACCACAAGTGTAAACAAACACTCACCATCCATGGCCACTTTACACCATCCAAGTCCACTTACCTTACAAGTCCTGTAAAAAAAAATTCAGGTCAACTAAAAAGACCGTTTTAGATGACCTGCAAGGTAGGTGGTACAATCTTGCTATTGCTTTGCAGCTTTTTTGAGTTAGCTCCACTTGGGTTTAGTCAGAAGCTTTCTTAGCCTGAATTTCAAATGAACAATATGGCTTAAGTTGAGCTTACTCAAGAAAGTCGGGAGGGTGAGGATGAGTGCTTCCACCTCTCAGACGCCCAACCATGGTGGCATGTGGCATTACCGGGATTGAAACTAATGATCTCTGGGTGATCAGGCAGTTACATAGTTGTTCCACTCTGGGGCCACAGAAAGAACAAGCGTTATAACCGGTGTGTGATACCCTGGCGAGGTAGGTGGTAAAAGAGCACAGTGGAGGCAGGCGTGGAGACGCAGAAGAGGCATTTTATTATAGCACATATTGTCAAAGACTGTCAAATGTTCAGTCATCTCTCTGATTCACCTCTTCCTCTGCCGTCTTGTGGCTCCACTCTCTCTGGTCTCTTAACACCTACAGAGGAAAAAAGAGGCATTTTAGTAGGCTGACGGAAAGACAGTTGAGCATTGTAACTAATCTTCAATTATTGAAAAGAGGAAGCGTTTAAGAGCCACAGCAACTTAGCCACGAAATGTCAGACCACCTAAAGTTACAGAGCGGGTTGCCGAGTGCTGAGGCACTCTCCTGACTCAGTTCATAATATTTGACAGTCTGATGCATGAAAATAACATTTTCTGAAGGTTAAGCATTTGCTTTCATTAATACTCTGCCATACAAAAGACATTTCATTGACTATTTCAAGACTATTCATGGAAAGTTCCATATACATATGCAATTTATGTACATATTTTAAATCTTTGACCACTGCACGAGTGTCCAGTTAAGTAGGAGTGGCCTTCCCAGAAATCACTACAAGGAGAGTAAATGCAGCAAAGGAGGAAAGAATAAGCGATGATGGGAGGGACTTGAGTCTGAAGCATGACTCTCATTGCAGTTTTATTCAGGTACTTTCCCCAAAATATCAATAAATACTGAGCTGGAAGCACACGCCAGCAGAGCGGAGAGAGTGCTTGTTGAAGAGAAAGAGACTTTGCAAATACATCCTGGATATGTCTACAACTGTGTATCCTGTACTGGTATGCTTTCTTTATTGTAATGCATTTTATGCTTTTTTGACAGTCAAAATATGCTTAGACTGAGGTTTGTGGGTTCAGCTGTTAGTGTTAGTGTTGTGTGCTTAAGTTGGCGCAGCAATATATCAGTTTTTATTATCATGGATTTTAAATAAGGCATAGGCAGAGATCAGTGCTGGGCGATATAATGTGAATCAGTACACTGATTCTTGTTTTTTTGATGTTGAAAGAGTAACATTCTACTGTAGGGCAGTGTATGTTGTTTAGGTGCTTGATTATTTTGAAAGAATAGTTCAAAATGTATGCTTATTTAATGTTTTGCGATAAAGTTTAAAATACTGTGTGATCTTCCATTTGTTGTCATTTAAGAGAAGCAGAGCAGAAAAAGCTATCAAGCTAGATCATGTGTGTAAGACGTTCTTTGTGAGTAGAAAGTAGCAGCACTCAGCGAGCATGAGTTCATTAACTTTATTGATGAAACTTAAATATCATACAAATATCATACGCTCAAAATATTGTGATGCTGAATATTATCAATATCACTCAGAGACGCAATTCTTTCACTCTTATAAAGAGGATGTTGAAGAACAGTATTTGTGTTCGGGGCAAAGATTTTAAAGCACCTTTTCCCAACTCTCTCTGTAGCAGTGCCATGTTGCCTATCAGTGTTTTGGCACCCCGGCATACGAGCCCTGTGAGCCAGTAAAGGGGGACCCTCAGCACACACCTTACAACCCCTTCCTTCAAGTCATTCACAGCACTCTGACGGTCAGTGAGCCTCTAGGATCTCCTCAGCCGAGCAATGGAACCTTTGAGGTGACGGTGTACAACGGCTCTGACAATACCAAGATTCCATTCATCCTGAAGAGCACCGACACCATCGGGAAACTGAAGAAGGCTTACATGAAGAAGAGGCCTCATATGAGTGGAAGCCTGAACCTGGTCTTCAACGGCAAACCTGTTCACTCAGAGGCGACCCTGGGTGAGCTGGGAGTGAAGACTGGGGCCACGTTCATTACTTTTCAGAGATGCATTGGCGGATAAGGGACAGGAGTTTCCAAGAAAAAAAAAAAGAATTCATAAATCCTGTTATAAATTTGTAATTTTCACTTTCAAATTGTGGTGATTGAGGAGACGGCACTTTCTCTTTTAGTAGCTCGCTGTCTTCGCAAATTCTGGGCAGATTTATTAATGTTCTATGCAGTCTCAAATCCTGTTTTGGTGTTAAAAAGTGACTGTTATGACGTAATAAAAACAACAGTCCCTTAGAGCTCATGACTTTTGGTCACTGCCCTCTTGCTCTTTTTCCTCTTAACATATTCATAGGAGATTCCCTCTCAAAGTGCTGATGCACTGCAAATAGCTAAAAGGTTACGCTCACTACAAGTTTAAAATCATACAGTTCCTAAGTGGCGAGAATATGATGATTGAAGCTAAACAGGTATTTTACATCACCAATATTTCCAAATGCACTCATCATAGACTCAAGCTCAGTTCATCCCAACAGCTGAAAATAAACATTTTCCAATAGAAGGTATGAATAAGTCAAATTTATTTCCTCAAATTATGTCAAAACAGTGTATTATTTTCTCAAAATAATTACATATATCAAACTAACCACACAGCTTCTCAAGTCAAAACCTTACTAATTCAAAATCTCAAGAAATAAGGAATCAGAAAAAGAGAAACAGAAACTCTGTTTGTGCTACTTTTCTACATTCTTTTTTTGTTTATTGCTGTAACCACTTGTTCAAATGCACACAGGCAGTTTAACAGGTTTAATCCACATAAATGCTTTAAATATAGCAATGCAAGGTAAAATTGTGGTTTAGCAATGATTTCAAAAGAAAATGGCAGTAATCTTGATTCAAGTACAGAAAATACAGTAGGACATTCTGTAGTTCTTTGTAGTGCACTCTTACTATCAGTTTTATGATATTAATTTATGAAACCGATTCTGCCCCAAATCCTTAAAGACGTTCTGGGATTGGTCAGATGTCCTTGTCTCTATTGTCTTACTGAGGTGCCAGAACTTTGTCTTCATTATCAAGTATCACATTCATGGGCCTCATGGTCTGTCTTGTTTTATTTTATTTTATTTTTTTTTAAATGCTTAAGAGGGAAGATGGAACTCTTTAGTCGCAGGTAAACACTGGATTTTGTGACTTTGTAAAACGTTAGATAGAAGTTTACATTTTTATTTTTCTATACTTCTTCTGAACCCTGTCACTCATTTCAAATTTTGAGAAGTGAAGAATCTACACTCTTAATAATGAAGGTGCCAAATAGGACAAAAAAGGGTTCTTTGGAGTGATGCCAAGGAGAACTTTTCAGTAAATGGTTCCTTAACCCCCCCTTCAAATCGCAGGCTTATTATATACTAAGACTCATTATTCAGTAACTACAGGGACTTTAATGCAAACTGGCTGAGCTATTCTTAGGTCATAGAGGTATGTGATAAAACTTTGGACCATTTAAGGGGTCAAAGAACCATTTTTGTAAATGAGATGTGCGAGTGTGTGAGGGTTGGGAGTTAAAGTGTACCAGGGAAACTTTTGTTTTTAAGAGTGTAGCCTTTTCACCTTTAATGTTCCCTCTTACTTTTAGACCTTCAATCACCTTCAAGACCTTTAATCAAATGGCCATTATGAAACTGCACTACTTTAACAGTCTATCACTGTAACTGTATAATGTATTAAATTTCTTAATGTACACTATACTGTTCCCTTAGGTGTGAAACCATAATAGATTTATAATAAATTCTTCTGAAGCTGTAAACAGAAATCGAAACCAAATTTGTGTTGCCAGATTATCTACGGTGATTTCCACATGGTAGTTTTCCACTACGGTTAATTTGGTGTTTAGTGTATCTCATATGATGGCATGCAGTCACATGTGCTGGTGGAATTAAAGTGGTCTGACTGGTCTGTCTTTTTATCTGTTTGTCTGCCTGTACTTTTTTTGCAAACATACATAAATGATAACAAAATGAAATACATCTATATACAAGGCGTTTTACTAGAAACAGAAAGATGTACTGAAAAATGTAACATCATTTAACACTTTCACAACAGTTCAGTTGTTGTAGCTGTTAATTCCAATTGTTTAAGTTCTGTCATTTTTTCATAAAAAGGCTTAGTATGTAATGCTGGGCTGGTGAATCAGACACTTGCGCATATAAAATAAACCAGGAGGTTTATTGGCACAAAGGATTGACACGAAAAACAGGGTTAACACCAGACCAGATCGAAAACCAGTAAAGCAAAACTCAATGCATGGGAGCAGATGAAACTGTAGCCATTAAACAAGCAAGGGTTGAGACCAAAAGAACTAACAAACAAAGTAAAACAAAGGCAATGGGAGAATCCGAAAAACGATAAAAATCATAAACAGGATAAGCAACAAACAGGATAACAATGATGGAACAGGGGCAATACTTCACAACGTAGCAATGAAACAGACAGGCTTATACACACAGTACTAGGTAATTATTTTGAATAACATGACAATAAGCTCCACGATGGTCTAAATTGCAGTGCCTAATTGGTTCTACGTATTAACTGGTAAGTATGAGGTGCAAACTCTAAAGTACTGTGTAATGAACGTGATAAAAAGGGTTAAGTACTAAGACTAAATTACACCAACCCACCACTTCATGAAGTACACCTCCTTGTTTCTGCACTTATTGAGCCTCATTCACCAACCATTCTTAAGAAGAAACTTCTTTTTAAAACCCATTTTGTTACAAAGATTCTAACATTCACCAGTGTTTTCTTATGTGGGATTTGTTCTTAGGTGCACATTCAAGAACATAAAGTTGGGAACAGTTCTGCAGTTCAAGAACACGCCATGAATCTGACGTAGACTCTTTCTTAGGACCTTTCTCAAGAACGAATTTAGGAAAAAAACTTGGGAAGATATTAGTGAATGAGGCCCGATGTCCAGTTTATCAGCTCCACCTAGCATTTATGAGCACTTTGTAGCTCTACAATTATAGAGCGTAGTCCATTTATTTCTCTGCATACTTTGTTAAGCCCTTTCACCCTGTTCTGACACGGTCAGGACCCCCACACTTTGGCGTTTGTACCACACAGTTAGCCAGCTAATACCTATTTTCTTTTAGACAGCTTAGTTTTTTTTAGCTAGAACGGTTTCGGGGGGCAGGTATCATTTCTTATAAACAGGATGGAGAGTTTACTTGCAGACATTTCCTTCTTTCCTTCTGGTGCTTTTTGGCTGTGGTATTTGTAGATCTTATCACTGCTGAGCATAAACCAGGTCATGTTTGGTAATTTCCAGTTCCACCGAATGAGCAGTTTCTCTTTCACTTTTAGAGCTGTACCGGCCAGCCAAACATTCAGCCCACCATTTGCAACTGAGGCTGCATAATGGCAACTCAAGCCCTGCAATGTGACTGGAAGGTAAGGAGGTTTTCTTCGTACAATTTAAATACTGTTATTTTCAAAGTTGCTGAAGTTTGATTTACTGGTCAGGAAGGGGTCTTACTCTCTCCTTCTGTCTTTCTCTCAGCCCTGTACGCCTAGCCCAAGAAGTGAACCCAGGCAGTGTCCCACTGTACCCGTTGTTCCACTGTATTATCCGGCTCTGAGAAGCAGCTCTCATGTTTTTCTCGATGTGCACGCTCATTCTCCTTCCCCCCAAACTATCAAAGTGACCGTTTTTGATGGTTTTTCAGGCAAAAAGGTATGTCTGACCGAGCTATGAACATATAGCTGACATTCTTTGTCCTGAATGGTTTATCTAGTTATTCTAACTTTGGAAAGCAGGTTCTTTATGTTATATTATGTTGGCACCTAATAAAAACATGCTGGAGGGGCTTACAGGTGATTACCAGGGCTACAAACTGAGATGTAGATCTGTTTAATGTGGGCTTAAGGGTTTTGTGCTTACATGGTGAGCTGTAGAACAGCTTTAAACTAACAAAGGAGGTCTTGTAAACTGTTTTAAAGTGTTAGAATGATGGATTAATACGCTTCTTTCACTTTAACAGCAGGACAAATTTCATGTTGTCGATGAAATTAGAAATTGTTGTCGAAAACTGTTGCTGTGGACCATTTTTCTCATCAAATTGTTACATAAATTTGTACAAACACTTGATAATTTGTCCTGCTGCCTGCATTTTTTGCCTGCTCTGTGCATTTTTTAAAGCCAGAATCAGACAATTCTGTGCACTGTTTATCATACATCATGCAATGTCAAAAAGCATTGATAACTAATGACCATGTTAAGAATACAGTGTACATTTTAGAAGCTTTCAGATGTGACCTTTCTCTGTAGAAGCAAATAGAGACTTCAGAGATATTCTGTAATTAAGTTTAGAATTCAGAGCTCTGGCTTCAAATATTAAATCATTCTAGAAGAAAGAGTCATATTATGGCATTTCAGGGTCAACTGTATTGTTTTATGCGTAGATCAGTATTGGTAAAACTTTATGATAGCATACCCGAATAAACAGTGAATTCATCATTGACTACCAGCTTTTAATGCCTGTCAAGAATTATATAATAGCTACATATCACTGCTGTCGGAAACAAAACCTTGTATCTCCATTTTTGTCATTTTTCAGTTTTTGACCTGATTTGAAAATGCCTCTTGCCTTTTACATTGAATGGACCAAAAGAAATGACCCCGAATTACTTTTTCAAAAATTCTATTCCATTGACTTACATTAAAAGTAGAGTGTGTTTTTTTCTTCTCCTGTAAAGTTACCATTTTGGACAGATGAGGTTTTGTTCTGACAGCAGCGATATGCATTAAGAAATGACACCCTTGCATTACTGATCATTTACTGTGGTGTGAATAATCAGTCATTATTTTGAATTGTAGAAACCTAATCATTTTTTTTTAGCTTGTTGTAATTATTTAGCGATTATAGATTCATAACCCAAAAATTCTATAACTTGGTTGCATAAAATCAATTCATAAAAATTGGGATTGAATTGTTTATCCTGTTTTAAATGATAGTTAATTAGAATCTTGTTTGATGCATAAACATTTCTTTAATGTTTAGTTAATCAGTATTAAGTTGTTAATAAACACATCTTCAAACTTGAATGTTCATTATTTGGGCCTCTATTATACTTTTGGGTGATTTTATAATGCATATATGAAGCTATATTAAGTACTACTTGTTGCACTTAAATACAAAACATTTCTGAAAACTTTTGTAGTGCCTTTTTATTTGTATAAGTAAATGGTTAATGATTCAAAGTGCTTATTAATACATAAGTAATGGATATAAAATTATTACATATAATCAACAAACTATTAGATAATTTATAGGGGCCCACTATTATAAAGTGTTTATCCACCAGTATGATTCTCAGGGCTTTTGAATGAAATATGTAATATATAGAGAAATATTTGTAAGTATGAGTGATGAGCCATTAGCTGAGCTTGTCCTGATTCTGGATAATGTACAATACTTAATGTTACTGTCAAAAAACAAAAATACAAGGTGTCAAAGTGCGCTAAATGCCTTAATGTAGCTTACAAGTAATTAATATGCAGCCGATGCTGCAGCATAGCTGGAAGACAATATTATATCACTCCAGTTTGCCATTTATTGTAAGCATTGACTGTTCACTCTACTGTTATCCTCACTTCAAAGGTTCCTCTGATTCTGAACAGCACTGATACAGTTCAGGGGCTGAAGAAAATGCTGAAAGAGCAGAAGCCCGAGCTGGGAGACAACCTCATTTACAACGGAGAGCCTGTGGAAGCTCTGCAGACGATGGCTGAACTGGGTGTGAAGACTGGAGGTGTCTTCATGACCTTTCAGAGATGCGTAGGAGGGTAGAGGGCAGGTTAAATTAGGGCTGTCCTTAGGAACCACAGCCCTGCATAGATTAGGGCTTTCGCTGCTCTTAATTCAACCCACGAAGGCTTTGCTTATCAACTAATGATCTGAATCGGGGGGTGTTAAATGAGAATGGATGTCTGTCTATTTCTAAATCTAAATCTATTTGTTCTATCCAGAGTAAATTGACTTAGGGAGATCTTTGTAAAATCATATCTTAACCACACCATCCTAGTTTATTCAGTTATTATTATTGTTACAGGCTTGGGAAATTTGTAATTGTGTAATTATGTTAAGTTACATAGTTATGAGAGTGAAGGCCCACCTGCAGGCTTCCATATTAAAAAGTTAATCTAGAAAATGGCAATTAACAATGCATTGTGGTCACTAGCTGGTGAAAAGAGCAAGTGACGCAAGTGAAGTGGCCAAGGGGATACTCACTGGTGGCAGCGCTCACTTAAATACAGCAAATTTAATTTACACACTGCACCCCCTACTGGCCGGAGCTGTAACTGCTTTATTGTGTTGACCCTTTAAACCCCAATAAGCCAATATGTGGGCCCACACTTCAGTTCCTCTTGCTCATAACTACATAACTTACATATTGCTGGTGTCATAAGAAAGCAGTATCTCCAAAATGGTAAATTTAATGGAGAAGGAAAAACATTCCTAGCTTTAGTGTACGTTAATGTAACAAGATCTTTCCAAATGATGTAAAAAAAAAAGAATACTCTTAGCTTTATAGCAGCTACCACATAACTTTCACTGTATTTACAAAAGTCTTAAGATCAAACACTTCGCACAAATCCTTGTGTAAGATGTGAGGTAATAAAATGTGACATAAAAACAATGCCTCTTCTTATATTTAAGTTGATAGAATGCTTTCCATAGGTGATGATTACTCACTGCACACCTCCTACTGGCCGGAGCTGAAACTGCTTTATTTTGGTAACTTTACAGGAGACAAAAAACACTCACAGCTACACTGCCATTGGTTGATCCATCACACAGTGTTCACTTAGTGTAAAAGTGTTTACAAAAGAAAAAATTACAGTGAGAAAAACAGTAAAAATATCGCAGTGATGATATCAGTTTTTATAGTACTTACCACATCATTTACAGTAATTACAAAATAATTAGTCTTAAGACTAATGTGTCTGTCTAGCCCACAGTGAGCCTGCTAATTGGTTAATGATTCAATCAGGTGTGCTAGATTGGGAACTCCTACTGGAAAGTATGTGCACATGTTTATTTATTTCCACATAGAAAATCAACAAAACTTGTCATTTGACCAGGGAGCACCAATACACTTGCATACTACTGCATATTACTGCTTTAGAAGCTTCTCCTCTCTCTATAAGTGTGCACTCACAATCCCCAGCCACTTTAAAACATTTATGTGCTACATAAGCTCAGTGTTTGTTCAGTACAACTGTACAGGTGCGCATAAAATAGAAATGTTCATTTCACTGGAGCATTAAAATCTGAAACTTCTGTTTTAGATTATATTTTTGTGCTCTTTTTACTCTAAAGAAGGTTGCGAGGGGTTAAACTGATTGTTGTATCAGTAAACAGGGATGTCCATTTTAGTTGACCAATAGCGACACCATGTGGCTTGACGTTTAATTGGGCATATACCCCATCAGAGGTGAGATATATAGCATCAGTGTAGCAGTGTGCGTTAGCTTAGCAAGTTTGTATATTTTTTAATAAGGTGTGGCCATGAATTAATAAATTGAGGCCACAAATTAAGTTTCTTGAGGCCATGGGGCCTCAATATATTAATTTGTGGCCTCAATATATTAACTCATATCTTCAACATCTTAATTTGTGGCCTCAATATATTAACATGTATCCTCAATATATTAATTTGTGGCCTCAATATATTAACTCATATACTCAATATATGAATTTGAGGCTTCAATAAATTAACTTGTATGCTCAATATATTAATATGTGACCTCAATACATTAACTTGTATCCTCGATATATCAATTAGTGGCCTCAATATATTAACTTGTATCTTTAATACATTAATTTGTGGCCTCAATATATTAACTTTTATCTTTAATATATTCATTTGTGGCCTCAATATATTAACTTATATCCTCAACATATTAATTTGTGACCTCAATATATTAACTTGTACCCTCAATAAATTAACTTGCATCCTCAAAATATTAATTTGTGTCCTCACCATATTAACTTATATCCTTAGTATAATAATTTGTGGTATATTAACTCATGCCCTCAATATATTGGTTTGGGGCCTAAAAATATTCATTTGAGTCTTATTAAAAATGAATTCCCTTGTCAGCTTAAGAGCTCTGCACAGTTCAGCTGTCAGATTTATTTAGTCCTTTGCTAATTAAATATTGTGCTTGTCAAAAGGATGCATGTTTTATTTATTCATTTATAATTAATGTTTGGTGTTTTTATAACAACACAGAGAAGCACAAGGAGAAAGTGATAAATGAGAAATAAAAAACAACTTGCTGGGGGAGAGAAGATCTATATATATTATACATTAAATGACTTTGCATTTTCATTTCATATAACCTATTATGCCATTCTAATAAGAACAAACAGAAGGAGAAGAGAGAACATATTTCTCTGTTATTATGTTTTTGACAGTTCAATAAAACAGATTTTTCCAGTAGGGGGAGCTAGTGGATCAGTCCTGGGTAACCATACGGACCAACTAGCACCATGAATTAGCATCAGAATTCCAGGTGAAATTGCATCAAAAACCATTGCAAATTCTTTTGGAGTTACAGGGACATTATAAGATAAGAGAAATGCATTATAATGTAATAAAAGTCTCAGAGTTCAGCAAATAATTCACCAAACAATATTGTTGTCCAACCAGCTTGCCATAAATAATGTTCTGTTCTTGTAAAGGATGTCTTTATTATTCCATTTGAAGTAGATGTCTAGGAGGGCTTGTCTGTGGAAATGACAGGGATTTTGTTTACACTGTAATTGCATATCAAAATGAAATTTAAGCCATCCAGACTAGAAAAGATGTATTGTGGAATAAAACTCCATAGTCATGTGAAGTTCTAAAAGAAACTCTTTAAACATTGTATATAAGGTCTAGAAATCCAGGACAGTTAGACTTCTACTGTCTTAAGTGTTCATAATAACAGATTTTTCCTGGTAATGTAAATTTTTATGGTACCAGTACAGTTTTTTCCTTTAAGAATAAGGATTTTATTATCCACATGAAGAAATAAAGCAGCATATGTGAGCCATGAGATACCTTCAGCCTTAGTGAGCAATGATAAATCTCTTTGGAGCCACTGGTTGATTCCCTGAATCCCCTGGGGGGTTCAGGGGGCACCTGGCTAACTCATCTTTAATAAACGAGATCCCTAAGTAGGGCTCCAGGTCCATCATTGGAATGCTACATATGGCAGATAATGAAGAATCCTTTACCGCCATAAGTTCACATTTGCTAATGGAGATCTGAGATGAGTCCTTTAAAACAAAATGGTGTCATCAGCTAATTAGCTAATGGTTATTTAACTGCCTGAAACAGAAATACGCTTTAGGTTACTGGTTTTGAAGTAGTTTGTTAAAAGCTGAGTAGGAAGCAAGAACAACTAGGGTGAAATAGGACAGCCCTGACGGGATCTCCAAGCCGAATGCTTTCAGAGTTCAGCTTCTTCTATTATAAGGGTTTAAAATTACATTACCCATCTATTTGCCTGGAACTGGTTCCAAGGAGCTTAAGAGGCTGTAGGTTAAAGTTGGCATTTTTTGGCCCACCTTAAAAGTTGCAGTGGAAATATGTTGCCAGTAGATGGCAATATTTACTGACCTACAACATTTACTGAACTACAACCTCACAACTGGATGTTTGTGAATCTGACACCAAGTTATGACAAGAAATGCAGCAGTTTCAAAGCTTCCAAGCTTTAAAATATCACAAGAAACACCAACACTGCTTCATGCTGATCTTCTAACTGGTATTTGAAATAATTGGGGGCTGATTGCTCTGTCAGCTCATTAGGTGTGTAGAACTATTAGCCTGCTGGCTGTGCTGTACATACAGGGTTGCATTGGCCATTGTTGTCTTGCCATTTTGTTATAGCATAGTTCTTTGAAAGCATAGTGTATCTGGAAGAGTGGTGAGGTTTAAATGGCAGAAAAGATGGTTCCTCAAGGCTTCTTTAGTAAAGACAAATGGTTCTATAGCACCAAAAAGGGTTTGTTTTCTGTTACAAGCTTGACATCATAACAACAGCAGGACCCTTTTTGGAGCTACATAGAACCTTTTTCAAAAAGGTTTTATATAGAGCCATTGTTATGACCCTTAGGGTGCATATACATGTTTTTGCTGCCTTGCCCTCTTGTCTTTCTCTTTTTTTCATGTTCCATCTTTTTACTAGGACCTGCACTTAGAGACTTCTGATTTGCTGCAGCAGGGGGCGCTCTATAAAGCTATAAACGGGCCTGGGAAAGCAAGATGGTGGGTTGGCTGCCTTGGTTGTTGTGTCTGTGCCGTCAGTCCTCCCACGGACCAGATCAAACTTTAGTTTGGCTTGTCTTAATCAGCCTTGATATTTCTTCTTATGAATCATGTAACTCTTGCTCTCTAAAGTAGGGGGTGAGTGCCCTGTTTTGTTTGCTACCATTTTCTCCTGGTTTGGTTCAGGGAGACAGGTTAGTTGTTTGTATCTTTCTTTTCATCCTAGGTAGGTTAATTTGATTTTGTTTCTAGCTGGTTCTGGGCCTTAGCTTTCCACTGAAGACATTTATCTCCTTTTATTATATCTTACTATATTGCATCTGTGTCTGTCTGTCGGCCCTGAGATGGACTGGCGACCTGTCCAGGGTGTATCCTGCCCTCCGCCCAGTGACTGCTGGGATAGGGTCCAGCACCCCCCCATGACCCAGAATGTATGTGTGTGTGTGTGTGTGTGTGCGCGCACTGCATCTAGTAGATGGCTAACGTAAACAACTTTATCTCTTTTCTGCTATCTTGCTATGTTGCCTTTAAGGAATGGCAATTCGGACTGATGAAAGGAATAAATGTTGACATTTGTGCTATTTTATCTAGGTTCATGATGTTTTTGTCTGGCGGTTGGGTTGGCCTTTATTTATGTATGACCTTCTCTAGACGTATGAGGTCGTAATACATTTTCCATCAATCTGAAGAACCGTTTCACCATGCAAAAAAAACATTCAAGCATGCAAATGGTCCTTTGAGTGTTCATGGTTCTATGTAGAGCCATTTGTCTTCACTAAGAAACTCTTTGAAAAAACGTTGTTCCCAGTGTTGAGCATGTGGGCATTCTCAGTTTGCAAAATCATGCATATTCACACATCTTTGTTTGCTTAATGACTGGCTGGTTTTGCTGTCTCAGGCCCAGGGAGCTACTAGAAACATGTAAAATAATACATAAAATATTTAACAAGCTATTGTTCAATAGAGATAATTCATGGTTTAATTACAGCGTTAGGGCTACTTAAAGTGTGTGGGAAAAATATGGTTCACTTGAACTCTGCTACACAACATTGACATAAGCAGGCCATAAAAAATGCCAGATGTTACATTCTGTCGTGAGTTGCCGGAAACAGTGTCATGTTACCATTACTGGTAACTGTCCTGACAGATGCCATCGTGTTTGGTGTAGTTTTTGAAGGAAATGATTGTAAGTTATAAAACAAAATCTATTCCTGGTAGTGGACTCAGATGTTCTGAAAGCACTGTGGGTGAGAATAGTCTGCGGTCACTGCAAACTTTCGCTCTGTCTTGGCACAGCTCTCCAGCCGTCAGTCAAACAAATTTCTTGACAATAACCTGCGTGGAGCTGTTTACCTGTCTTCTGCCCTTTTGTTTTGTCAATTTTTGTAGACAGTGATTAAACATGTGATCTCCAAGAACTCACCAGGTCTGAAAGAAGAGACGGGTATTATGCCTGTAGAACAGCAGTTTGTTGTTTGATGAGCGTCACATGCTTTCCTGTACTTTCCTTGAAAGAAAACAACACACTTTAATTCTCAGCTATGAATATTTTTCTTATGGTTAACAAGACGTCAATTGAAGCAATGAGGAAACTGGTATTATTTACGCCCCCTGACTTGACAGATTTTTTCACAGATTCCAAGGAAAGAAGATAAGCAGCCAGACTAGTCTATTTAAGGCCGGAGTACACAGACAGGACAAACACAGACGTTTGGTTGGTGTGCCATACTCAGAGTTTGATTGTTGAAAGACTCTAAAATGTTCTCTTCTCATTCACTCTAGTTCATTTTTCTTTTTCTGAACTTTCTAAGGAGAACTGCAAACATTAAAATGTTTCTGTTTGTACAGTCAGTGTACTCTGGCCTTTACAGACTGATAGTCTTATTCATTTTACAAGTAAAACATCTTCGGTGGCTGGAGCTTCTTTTATTTTGCAAAAGCAGCATATCATCAGAACAAAACCCTGCATCTCCGAAAGAGTAACATTCTTAACTTTCAGTGAGTGCGTTTACCTGCACTAAATAATCCGATTATATTTCTGCAGTTATCTGATTATTCAAATGATGATGTAAACAGCACACTCTGATTTCTTAGATCGGAGTGAGGTCTACAAATCCGATTAAGAAATCTGATAAAGAGAGCTGAACTTTAGCTCAGTATTCAGATTTCTCAGTGCACGTGAACTCTCTGTCTGCACATGTGTGAAACAGACCACGGTACCAGAAATAAGCAAGCAGCATGGTCACGCGATGCAGTAAAACATTATTCTTTACCTTCTAGGTGATGTATGTTCATATTTGCAGGTAAGGTGGTGCGACGTTTTACAGAAGAAGAAGATTTTGTTAAATTGAATGAAGTTTGAATTTTACTTTACGTTTACGTCACGTCTTCTTCTGTGAGTTTATTGTCTGGTTTCAAAGCAGAAATCTGATTACTGCCTGATTCATGTAGACTCAGAGTTTTCACATTATCTGATGACTCAAGTGCATGTAAACGCGTTGATCGGACTACTGACAAAATCTGATTTTCTGCAGTTATCAGATTATTAAATTCATGTAAACGCACTCAGTGTAAGATTTTAGTTGGAATGAATTTGTAGCATTTCTCTTGGTTCTGTCGTCATGAAATTTTGACACAGTTCAACTGGCAGAAGCTATGGAAATTTCAAATTATGTTAAAAAAAAAATTAAATGGACATAAATGGAGATACAGGGATACATGTTGTGTTTTGGATGCTGGTGTGCTGGTCAACCAGTATGACCATGCTGGGTTCTGAGCTAAACCAGAATCAGACCAGCACCAGAGCAGGATAAACCAGCATAAACCACCTTACACCTGCATAGAATTCATGCTGGTCTAAGATTTTTTTCTTTTTTTAGCAGGAAAGTAATGAAAGCTTATCGTCACCAGTCCATCTAAAAAGAAATAACCAAAGCACTAATAGCAGACAAGTCTATGCACTTTTCTCCATATTTGAAGACAACAGCAGGAGTGGACACAAGTTCAGTCTTACTCAGTCTATAGTGATCACATGAAAACTGTATTTACATTGGCACAGTTGAATAAGGAGAGTTCAGTACATGGAACTGAAATACTCTGAACCTCAAACACTGTATTCTTGTCCTTCAAATACAAATCTCAGATATGCAAAAGAAAGTGGTAAAACGGGCCAATTACAAAGTCCTAAACTGTTATGTAACAGTCTTGACTCAATGTTTACATCCTCAAAATTTACATACAACAGCCCACATTCCACACTCTTAAAAAAGATGGTTCTTTAAGGATTCTTTAGTAAAGAAATTGGTTCTAAATAGAACCATGAACGTTCAAAGAATTCTTTGCATGATATACATCATGAAATGGTTCTTCAGATTGACGGAGAATGTGCTGTAGATGTTCTATGTAGCACCCAGAAGGATTCTTCTATTGTTACAAGCTTGATGTCGTAACAACAGAAGAACCATTTAAAAAAAAAAAACATTGGTGACAATGGGGTGACTTTTGTGCAGCTTCCATTAGCCGTGGAACTAACATCACAGTTAGGAAGCTGGCTAACTCTCCTAAAACCAACAGTAAAACTGCAAAAGTAGAGATAAAAATACAGTCTCCCAACTGACTGTGTATCATCTGGTCTCTCCTTCATGTGTTTATTTATAGCCAGTGGAGAAGAAACTGTAAAAGTTTCCAGCACGGGGTTAAATTAACGTTTCCACTATTTTGGAAGTTTAGTGCTATGAAGGACAGGCCTTTCAGAGGTCCACACACCGGCCTGGCTTATCCAGTGGGTTTTATGGGTGTGCATCTAGGGGCCCTTGCCACTAGAGGGCCCCTAAGAGCAATTAGGACAAAAAACAGCTGTCTTGACTTGTGATGGTTGCTAACAGCACTGCAAAAAAAGAACTACTTTCAAGCTTATACCACACCCAGTCAAAATTCTGGTGATCTCTATGCCATTTCTAAATTTCAGCTTCGTTTCACCTCCAATCACTGCTTAGCAACCATTCCACTATCTGCCATTACCTCAGTCAAGCCAAAGCTCTCTGTGAATGTAGTTTGATTTTGAAGTTCCACATATATAAAAGATGTTCCTGGGGGATCTGTAAAAGAGAGACCTGACACCCCGTCAGAGCAGAGGATGTTCATTTTCAAAGTCATACAGCCCTATTTCCAAAAACGTTGGGACGCTGGACAAAATGTAAATAATCACAGAATGCAATGATATGATAAGCATTTAAACCTTATGTTTAATTGAAAATAGCAAAACTTATCAAATGTTGAAACTGCGAAATTTTATTGTTTTTTGAAAAATATTTGCCCATTTTGAATTTGATGACAGCAACACATTCCAAAAAAGTTGGGACGGGGCAACAAAAGACTGGTAAAGTTGTGTAATGCTAAAAAAAACACCTGGTGGAATATCTTAACTAATTAGGTTTACTGGAAGCAGTTCAGTAACATGATTGGGTACAAAAGAGCCTTTCAGAGAGACTGAGTCTTTCAGAAATAAAGATGAGGAGAGGTTCACCACTCTGTGAAAGACTGTTTGGCAGGTAAGGGGGAGAGCAGATAAGCGTGTGTTAGTTTCCTTTGTTGTCTGTTTCAGTAAAGAGGATTTTGCTTGAAGGGAAAATGTCAGACTCCGGGTTTTCTTCTGCTCCGACGCCACAATGTTGTAACACCATAATGCACTGTAAACACACTTGGGCTTCAAGTGCTATAAGGGGAGCAGGGAGATGAAGAGAGACAATCATACATTAAGATAACTTGATTTACAGCCTGATCAAAAAATAAATAAATAAAAACAGAGCAGAATTTAACAGAATCTAAATTTTAAAGCAGCCTGGTTAACAGACCTTTAAAGTCATCAAAATATGGAATTAATTGCAATACAATACATTTTCTGATACAGCAAAAATAAGGAGTGGCTGAAAATGTGCATTGTGTGAACATGTTAATGTTTCAGTTTATTAGAGCATTCAACATAATCAAAGTTCAGTATTTTGTAATAATGTGCTAGCCTTGAGCTAAAATGTTAGCCCTGAGCTATTTTGACTGTGCTTTTCCTCCTTTCTTTTGATTTTGAGGTAAAGAGGAAGTGATTTTCTCATTGTAAAGTTGCTAGATTGTTTTTTTCTTGTACTTCATGTAATGTAATCAGCATTAATGACAACTTTATTTGCTCCACTCTTTAAGTGTATTGTTCGATGCCCATGTGAATGCATTTTTAAAAACATTCACATGGGCATTGAAAAAAAATTACACAATTACCACAAAGATGAGGACTAAACCACAGAAAGTGTGTCACTACGGCCACATGGTGGTGCTATTACCTTTTGCATGATCAGTGAACTCTAACTGCAGCAGTTTTTAATGCAGAGGCTGGCACTACTAGGCTATTCTTGAATTGTATATTTGGTATTAGTATATCCTTGGTTAATGTAAGTACATCTGTACAGTGATGAGCTCAATTATTATTATTTTTTTCTATGTTCTCTGATGTATATTCATTGTAAAATCTTTATTCATATTGCTCTTGTGCTCTTATTAGTTTACTGTGAGGATGGGTTCCCCTTTTGAGGAAGTTTTTACTTGCCACTGTTGCCCTTGGCAGTGGCAATAATAGCAATAATGATTTTCTGTAAAGCTGTTTTTGTCTAAAAAAGTGCTGTATAAACTAGAAGGGGAAAGTTTGAGAATGAACTTTAGGTTGGCTTGACTAAGCCATTGCTGAGGAATCCCACGTGGTTGCTAAGGTGTGCTAAACCAATGCAATGGTGTCCCAGGTGATGGCTAAGGTGTTGCTAGGCCATTGCTATGGTATCCCAGGTGATTGTTAATGTGTTGCCAAGGCCAATGCTATGGTATCCCAGGTGATTGCTAATGTGTTGCTTGGCTATTGCTGTGGTATCCCAGGTGGTTGCTAATGTGTTGCCAGGCCAGTGCTATGGTATCCCGGGTTGCTATAGTGTTCCTAGGCCATTGTATGTAATGTTTAATACAACAGTTAGTTCACATTTGACCCACAGCCGATTTGGTCAGACTCTGAAGATAAGACTATACTAAGTTCCCTGTCATCACCACTGAGCAGCTTTTCAGGCGGCAGCTGTGACAGAAGAAAACCTACACAACCTGGAATTAGCCAGACATGAACCCAATACCATTCGCCAAACGTGTAGTCTGATCTTCAGAGTCTGACCAAATCGGACTGAGCCATAAAACTGCCGCAATAAAAAACAAAAAAGCTGCTCAGTGGTGATGACAGTTTCGGAATTTAGTGTAAGGAGCTGGAGAACGAACTGCCAGCTGTGCAGCGAGTGAGCGGAACTCGTTACTGTGACGTAGCAACGAGCTGCTTGTTAAGGAACTATAATTTGGCGGAAGGAACTGCGAACATTAAACCATATTAAACGCCGCGTTCACGGCCCAGTTTGTTTATTTCTGACTTTATTTATTTAACTGTTGTGTAAAAGCAATAGAGCACGCGAGGTCATGTGTTATCGCTATAACATCATGGCTGTGATGATCTACGGCGACCAAATCACAGCCGTGATGTTATTTCGCGATAACACGCTCCCTCTCGTGTTCTATTACTCAAAATATATAATAGGAGGGATCTGCATTGTGACAGTTCTGACAATTTCATCATTTGCCGCAGTAAGATTTGAAGTTTCTGAACATTCCACCATCCATTTCATTTCAAGGGAAAAATAGTGTTTGAGTGTTCAAACACTGTATGAGAGCTGTATGTGCAATCAGTCCCAAACGGACATGAGCACTATTCATTGTAGGCTCGATGATCCTGCAAAGTTCCACTGTTCTGGATTGAAAGTTGTGACCTGTGAAAGCAATACAAAAAAGCCAGCATAGAACAGAACAAAGATAACGAGGAACAGTAAGTTTATCAAGCCAACTCAATAAATCTTATAAAGCTAAATCTGAAAATCTAATAAATGTTCAGTCCTCACCATGTTTTTTTTTTTTTTATTAAATAACTATGTGTATTTTACACAGCATTATACTGTTGGTTCTAGGAGTGGGGGGAAAAATCGTTTCTTAGATGCATTGCGATGTGGATGTGGACGATTCTGAATCGATTCACAAATGTCAAAAATCGATTTTCGAAATATTTAATTTATAACGTAATGTTGATGGAACGCAAAAGGACTTAGAAGTGTGGACAGTCTATGGCGGCACGTAACAAAAACACAACCGGATGAGCGAGAAATCCGACCGGCACCCTCTGCATTAAAAGCCAGGTTTGGTCAGGGGTCACAACCCAAATGATAAGAAGAGCCATTTTGTCCTTTCAACAAAAATCAAACCACCTTGGGAGCCACAACATTTAATGTCCAGTATGTCTCAGTATGTGATAATGTCCTAGTATAGGCTAAAAAATATGAACGAAAACGCAGATTTACTTTGCTCTGCTTTAAGCTTTAGCTGCAGCCGCTTTCCTCCCCTTTCTGCCAGGAAACTTTTCCTCAAAAGTAGATCAGTTTCTTGTAAAATGTCTCTCAACTGTTTTATGCGGCTGAAGTCGATTCTCATTCTCCAGCTTCTTGTTCGAATTTTTTCGTTCCACCTTAAATTCTGCCTGAGGCGCCAGAATGTAAATGTGGAATCACTTAAGGTGGAACGGGAGAATTTGAAAGAGAAGCTGACTTCATCTTCACAACTTTTTAGTGTTTGACAGTCTCTCGTTGCAGATTTAACGTTCCAGGAAACCAACTGCAGTGCTTATAAATGTGAATAAGTCCATTCGTCTCCAAATATTCATCTTAAATCTCTGTCTTTCCATTAGCTACTAGCTAGGCGAGACTGCGTTATTATGTGACCTGCAGTCTGCACGCCAGTTTTCAGTAGTTGAGAACCAGGGCTTTCACGATATGTTGCGCACTTTGGAGCCGAGATACAGCGTCCCGTCTCAAAGATATTTTACTGGCACAGCGACCCCCCCACTCTCTACAATGAGACCAGAACGGAAGTTACAAAAGCAAAAAAGTATAAAAGAAAACGGGTAGGATGGCTGTAACGTGATGCGTGCACATCCACTGCCACAGAGTCTTACATGACTGTAACTGCACATTTTATCACAGATGAGTGGCAGCCAATGTCTCATGTGCTCCAAACAAGAGCAATTAATGGGAGCCTTCTAGTTCACTTGCCACATCACTTCCATTTGTTTTATTAATAAAAGAGATTGGAAGTAAATTCATTATGGACTATTACAGATACTTTGCTTTAAAAGTACCAAGTCCTCACACAGTGAGAAAATAGAAATCCTGTATCGAAAAAAAGGATGCATCAAGATGCACCGATAATCGTTTTATAATCGCATTGCAGCCCTCTGAATCGTAATCGAATCGAATCGTGAGGTGCAGCAGGGGTGGGGAACTGAGGGCCAGATCCCAGCACAGTTTGGTGATTTACCATCTCTAGCGCAATTACCACACCTGTTCATTACTTGGTAAGTCCAGTCAGGCATGCTTGAGCAGGGCAGTCACCAAAAGGAATTTGGACCTCCAGGACCAGAGTTTCCTGTTAATTATCATAACAGATGGGTATGTTTTTTAAATGTCCTGTAGAGGTCAGCATAGACCAAATAAAGAGTGTATGAGCTATGTTTGTCAATTTGCGTGTCATATTGGATATAAAATGAATGTCTATGGATCAAACAAGTTAATCCACATTAATAAAATGATGCTAAATGAAATTATATAATTTGACAGGACCTAATATTGCAGCCCTACCTAGCACTGTTAGTGCATTTGTTCTTTCCATTGAAGCCTGTTGCTCAAATTAAGATTATCTAGGCCACAGAACTCAATCAGGATGTATGAATAACCAGTGTAACCTCTCCTGTGACACATCCTGGTATTTGCTTAAGAATTTGCTTAAGAGTTGTTCGGGCAAAAATCTTGTTCAGCGGGACAGAGTCGAGTAGCCTGTCAACAGAGAGCCTGCCGGAACATGTTGCTCTGCTCTGCTGAATAGTGGTATTGCTTCCAGATTCAGTACGAAATTAAGGCTGTTTACAAAGCAATATGATACGTGAAGGTTGCATGTTACAGAAATACACTGAGTTGCCACCTTGTATCTGCATTTGTTGGCCATTTTATCAGAAACTATCATAGTTTCTACTGTCAAACTATCAAAGGTGCACTTTATAGGTTTCCTGTTGGTGATTGTAGCCAAACTGTTGCTGCACAGTTTATTTATCAGCCCCTCTCCACCCTATTTATCAGTGAAAAAATGATAACCGTAGGAGCTCTGCTGACCAGATTTACCCTCAAAAAAGGTATGAACTGTTAGCGTATGCTGGGCTTGTATGAACAGTAGTGTAGCACGGTTTTGCTGGGGTCCCTTTCCGTTACTGAATGAGCTAGAGGGAAGCAACAGATGGGCTACGCTATTGTTCAGAAGTTTGGTATCACTTGGTATCACTATTTTTTTGGTATTGTATATACAATAACTCATACAATGTAGATTCAAATGGTACAAACTATATGCCAAATGGTATTTTACGATTTTGTTCAACATTTCAAGCATTTTGGGATGCACAAGAATTTATTGTGATGCCTCAAAATTTGATCATCGCTGCTGACAACTGAGACATTCTGGATGTTTTAATGGATTGTACTCTTTATTGTTTATTCTTTCAATCTTTGTGCTTCACAGCTTTCTCAGCCACTACAGCCCTGTCCGTCGTAGTGGATACACCTAAAACTTCTCACTTTGTAACTACTAATTATTTTATTATTCCTACTAATTTATTATTAATTTATTGACAACAGTGATGGAACAATAGTGTAGCTACAAATTTCACATCTATGCAAAGTGAACCAGATAAAGTGTCCAATTAATAATTATAATCATGATAATAATAATAATAATGCATTTGTATAGAACCTTTCATACATTGAAATGCAGCTCAGAAATAAATATCAGCATAAGAGAACAACAGAAAATACAGAGAACAAGAGCACTGAACAATGTAGGGTATAAGAAGATTATTAAAATTAATGATAGTAAAAATTAAGCAATAAAATTGAAACAGTAGTAAAGTTGAGCAGAAAAAGGAATTGGAGTTGAGCATAAAAAGATCAAATGCATTAAAAAAAGCATTCAAATATTTATCAAATGATACATAATGACACAATTAATACATTTGGAAAAAGTAATTTAGTATAAGTACCTAATGTACATAATAAACTGGCGACTCAGTGTAGAATTAAAATTTAAAGGGGCAGGAACTGTTGAAGATCTACAAAGGCTTGGGGCCTTTTTTTTCTAGCTAAGGGAGCCAAATAGCTAGCATTACTGCTAAGAAGCTGAACATCACATCTGTTTTTTATCAGCCTCTAGATCAGTCAGGATTTCCTTATGGCTGTCAGAAGGGATTCCCAAAAATGCATTGTGTAATGCATGCTGGGTATTGTAGTCTGAGAACACTCATGGATAAAAATACAAAAAGCACACAAAATCATGAATGCATGCAAACCGATGAGGCTGAGGGACACACTGCTGCACTCCAGAGTACAACATAACATGATAAATAACATACTCAACACTGGTTTTAAGCTGGAATGCCGTACTAATCAAGTATTCTGAGGCAAATTGTGGGAAACCCAGTTGCTCATTACTAGCATGTCTTTGCTCAGTGAACATATTTACCTACTATTATGGAGAGAAATTACATTTCAGGTGACTATGAAAGTTGTTTTATAGCGAGACACACATGCTTGTTAATCACATTCAATGAATTGGCAATTAGCAATAGGCACCGGATGAATTTGTCCGCATTCCAATTTGGTGTCCAAGTTGTTCAATATTCATAGCCTAAAGGAAATATCTGTATCTGCATGAGAAAAATGCCACAGGAATCCTGTTGCTTCCGAATGATGATATGCACATAGCATTTAACAGGAGTCTTATTGTTTCCTGCCTTTTGCCCACTGACAGCTGGGATAGGCTTTGAAAATGTGTGTGTGTTTTATTGCTCTGATATAACTCTGACAATGTGTCATGCCAGGAGTAACATGCAGGTCTTGTTTTTCTTTTCGGAGAAACTTTTCCATCCAGCGGGCCATCCATGATGAATCCTGATATAAAATGAATTGTTTTCAACCTGCAAACCCGTTATTGTGAGTCTGATTAACCCCTTCAGCTTCCATTCTCACTATAGCCATGATTGCCTAGTGCTTGCTGGTATTATAGGCAACTTATTACAATTAAAAAATATTACCAAAAACAAAACAAAAAAAAAAAATCAAAAATACGCTCATCCAACGTTCTGTCCCTCTAACACTATTACATCTGATCCAGCCAATCAAGGACTTCTGAAGAACCTAATAAACTGTAGTAGCACATTGTAGTTGGAACCAGATTCAACATGAAGGTAGATTTCCAGGACCAGGGAATGGGTGACCACTGCACTACAACATGGCAGGCAGTAATACTCCAGGACCAGCACTGAGAACCACTGGCCTACACTCTTAATAAAGCATGGTTCTTTGAGGGTTCTTTAGTAAAGAAAAAGGTTCTATATAGAACCATGAACACTATGATGATTTCTTTGCATTGTAAAATAGTTCTTCAGATTGATGAAGAACGTGCTCTAGATGGTTCTATATAGAACCTTTTTGAAAAGGGTTCTATATAGCACCATAAAGGCTTGACATCATAACAACAGCAGAAACCTTTTTAGTGCTATATAGAACCCTTTTCGAAAAGGTTCTATATACAACCATATACAAAGCATTCTCCATCAATCTGAAGAACCATTTCACAATACAAAGAACCCTTTAATCATGCAAAGAGTTGATGGTCCTATATAGAACCATTTTCTTTACTAAAGAACCCTTGAATAACCTTCTTTTTAAAGAATGTGAGCTGTGCTAAGTTAAAACTTATTTTTGTAATATTTAGGCATTTTTTCAGAATTTCTGGCTTTTTCATTCATATTTTCCTCATATTTTTCTTTGTGCATTTTAAAAATTTGCTTAAAAGCCATGGATTAAACCTTTTTTATGTCATTTTCAGCCTCACAAATAGAGCACTGTTTTATTTTATGTTAAAGAAAATGAATGTGCAATATAACAGGGGCTGTTAGGTAAGAGTGCTGATGAACTCAGAAAGCCTTTCCTTCATTCATAACAGAACAAAGCTGAATTGAATCCGATGTGTTTGAGCAGGTAAATCGCTAAACTGTGGGGACTCTTGCCTTCCAGGACTGAACTTGATCACCTCAGCTCTAGCACTTTCTAGACCTCTGCAGAAACCATTTTTAGCTCTGGGACTTTTTCAGGCATGTACTGAGCAAACAAGTTCCTCCATTCAATTATCCATCTTTAGCTTGTCAAATGAACAGCCCGAGGGACCTGAGCGGCTTGAAAACAAGAATTGCCAAGTACCAGAGTCAAATCAGTGAAAAAAAAAGAAATTCAGAGTCACCATGCAAAAATATAGCATTCCCTTCTAAATGTAAAGGTTGCATAGCATTCATGCTATTATTCAGTATCAGTTTATGTGATTTTAGTGTTGCCCGTTTAATTAGCCTTAATGCCTTTCACAACAACGCCCTAATTGGTAAATCATGCATAAAGGTGAGACGTCAGTCCAAAAATTTGGTTTCTGAAGGTGATGGAGGCTTTTGTATGTCCTTTCTAATGGCCATTTTTGAACTGTGGCCTACTTTCATGGAGATTTTGAAGAGTTTATATATGCTAATTCCTTTCATGTTAAAGTCTAGTCAGAGAGGGCCACAAGTTCTAGCCAAGTGCAAAATTAAAGGTTAATTAAAGGTTATAGGAGAAACCCAATCTGTCTTAAACCAGGGTAGACATTCATGCAAATTCAACACTTTAGCTAACAATGTTGTAGGATGTCTTAAAACAGCGTTACAGGCCAAAAGTAGACCTTTATATATTATTTGTTGTGTTATACAGGGTCCTGTAGTGCAGCACTGCATCCCTCAACTTCATCAGTTTGACAGAACATTTTACATTGTTTTCATGTTTTTGTGTGTCCATGTTCTCTCACTACAATACCCAGCATGCATCACGCAGCTACATCATATAACCTTTGGGAATCCCTGTGGTGTCAACCAATCCTGACTGCTATCTGTAGGCTAATAAATACAGCCAAACTAGTATTAGTGCAACTCTTGCCTTGGTTGTTGAACAAAGTTGTAAAGAAAACAGTTTTTTCTCTTTATTCAGCACAAAATGGCTGCCAGAGACAAGTTTTTTACCCTTGGAGCCAAAGAAAAGAAGCAAGCTAGAGGTAAGGTGTCTAGATAGCCAACTAGCTTGATAACTTTGGCTTTTAGCTTGTTCTTTTCTTCATCTAAGGTGTCATTTCTGTGTTTTTTCTCCACTGTAATGATGGCTTGAAGATACAGTTAAACAGCTGCAATTATTATTCTCAAAACAGCTTGACTCCCAAAAATCAACCCCAAAGCAGCTGTAGTTTTTCAAAAGTTAGTTCCACCTCCAAGAAACATCATCAGAGGAGGGGGGTTTCCTAGTCTTTAAAGTGGAAGATCCCACTCTAGGCACTACTGTGGTACAGCTGTAGGAGGAAAGTAGGCTGCTAATGCGGCCAGGCCTATTTAACTCTGGTCCTTTAGAGCTGGTGTCCTGCTCAGTTAACAGCTTCTGAGTTCTATCAGTTGTGTTTGAGGAGGGAAATGACCAAATGGCGCTTGACACCGGCACTCCAAGACCACAATGGAGTACATCTACACCAGGCTAGGTTCATGAAAGTTCAAAAATTATGTCCAACTAGTAATCAGTATTAGTCTGAGCATCCTACCAGTGGTGATAAGATAAAATTAGTCTTATCTTATGGGCGTCGGCTAAATGTGCTTCAAAGAAACCAGCCCGGTGGAAACATAGTAGGTGCCGTTACTGAACAAATTGTAATCTTTTTCTTACAAAATCCCAGATCAAACGCTCATAGCGATATTTCGTTGGCTTGGCCAAGCCTCTAAGCCCAAGGAATGTGACTTGCGTAGATGTTGTGTAAGATGTGTGAAGGTGGAGCGCATGCTTTCAGTTACATGCTCTCTGAGTAGGCAACAAAACATGTCATGAAGGCGGCACTCCCCTTTTACTCCGGAACTCCTCCAGCCACCTGCATAAACTTTACCTAGGCAACAATTTGCTGTGTTGAGTGAGGGTTTCCAGTCTGGTGACATAAATGGCGTCACAAAACCAGATGCTTTATGTTTTGCGCATAGCTGGGTAGGCGTTGTGTTAGACTAAATATAGTGAATGCCCATTGGTGTTTTTTCCATTACACTGTGCAAACGCTTACTGAGAAAAAGGCTTTACGTATTATGTCTGGTCAGTGAATTGCATAAGGAGAAAACAGTGATTTGTAAAAGATAGCAAATACAATGCAATGCATTAGTTCTGATGAAGATGATTTCCGCTAATATTATATACTGGATGAAAAGTACATCTTGAGATCAAGGCTACAGTACATGGACATTTTCATCTTTATTTTTTCACTCTTGTTTATGTGCTATACTGAGATGACCAAGGTGGCTAACTAGTGATGAACTGAGAACGGGTGAAAACTGATATCTTAATTATCATGACAGTCAGTGTGCTACAAACTAATGCTAGCTAAGGTTAGCATTTCTCACTGCCTGCTTGCTTGGATATGTCCTCATCCTCTGTAAATAGCCTTTTCGTTCTGGTCTTCTTAATGTGTTTTTTGGAGTTCTTGCTGCTGCTGTCCATCTTCTTTGTCCATCTCTAATTAGCTAATGCTAATCTCCTGAGGCTTCTTTTTGCGAATTTCTGTTCCACCTTAAACAGTGACGGCAAACAGGGGCTGTACCACTCAAGGTGGGGGCCACTTGTTTAACCCCTAAATTACTTTTAAATTACATTCATGGTTTGTCTCAGCGTTCTTGTGCTTATAGATGTGAGTTTATACACTAGCTTACAATAACCAGCCCAAAATGCTAATGAATGCTGAACTTGCCATTTGCATGATTCATTTAGAAATTAATTTTGATCCCTGTTGCCAACAGGCAGATCATACAGTCATAGTCATATGGTCATAGAGTTGTTTTAGGCAAACATGAAAAAGTTTTGTGGTGAAAGTGGTTTTGTTTTCACACATTTCTTTCTTCAAAAGCTTTAGAATTCTGGTGGACTGTCCACTGAGAGCTAAATAACTACAAATTCAAAGTAGCAATCATTGGGGCCCAAGCATAACATGCTTTTGCAGTCAGTAGGCCTATAAGCAGATAGGACACAAATGATGAGTTTCTTGAATGGCTTCTGTTTATAATAACTGTTGAGGTGAAGACTCATTAGATGAAATTAGATGGCTGCTGAATTTTGTACACACTGACCTTTTGACCCTGGTATGCTAAGCAATAGATTTTAAACAAATAAATCTAAATACTTGGAAAGCAGTACAATTTTTGATATGTACAGACATAGTTCAGTTGAACTCAGTTAACCTAATCATTGTGTAGCAATCACTTATCTTTCTGTGTTTTGTCCTCAGAGCACAACAGAATGCTTTGTTTTCATGTTAAAATAACTAATATTCAAACACCAGGCCTTCAAATCCCCCTACAGGGTATTGGTTTTTGAACCCTGCATGTCTGAACATGGTAAATTTGAAATTAGTAGCCTTGTGAGTGAATGTGAAACACATTGAATAAAATATGGGATAAGCTATATGTGTGTCTTTATTTAGAATTTAGAAATATATAACTATGGAGCTTGTTGAACCTGTAGGCATTTATTTGCCTCTAAGCAGACACAATATAATTTGTCTTGTCAATGTTTTATTTCATTATATTATTTTGATTGTCATTCATCTTGCCTTTTCACAGGTGTGTAAATTGCACTGTTCATATCAAACACTTTGAGCTACATAAAAAGTGCCATACAAATAAACACCCTAGTATTATTCAGTGACAAACCATAAATATTACAGCTAGGCCTCAGTTCAGTCTGTAAATGTCAAAACAAAGCAAAAAATAAATAAAAATACGAAATAAAACACCTTTGATAGGGTTAACTTCAACTAGGCCACCTGTGGGATTCTAGTAATATGTTAGCGCTAAGCTAACAGCAAATATTTTGTCTCTTCTGGTTTAAATATGGACATTTGAAGCCTATAAAAGACATTACATGCTTTATTTGAAGCTTGTTACCATCATTACTATATATTTTTCCTTGTAGCTGTTTGACAGTGATTCAGTACAGAGCCCTGACATAGAGCTGCCACTGTTTTCCATTTCTAGCATCAGACTAAAACGCATTTGTCAGGCTACCAATCACTTATGGTCAGTGACATGTCTAGGACTTCAGAAGGCCGAGAGTGATGTTTTCACTCTTGAAATTAGTACCACCTATTGTAAATATGTGATTTGTTGTGATTTTGATTCTACTGTCATCTCCTCATTATATAAGTATTTGGGCCCTCAATTCAACTCGAAGTCCTAACCAATGGGAGAGCTTGCTTGGCTGTATCTACCCAGATATTATTCTGATTAGATCATTTTTTTGGGGTGTTTCATAAATTTAACCCTGTTGTTTCCATCCAAAATTTAACAAAGAAAGAAGAGTCTTGAGGTCTTGAGGTCCCTCACTGTTATTATTATTGGTAGAAACTGTTGTAGGTTTGATTTAGCTCACCGTTGAGTCGATACAAGAGAATAATGAAAAAGGAAGAAGACTGAAAGACCAACAAGCCGGTGCCACAGACATGTTATAAAGGCAGGGATTAAGCAGGAATCATGACACTTGACAAACATGAAGGACAGGCAGGCTGGAGCAGATGACTTTGGATTTTTTGTTATTCCTTACATTAAAGAGATTCAACAGCTTTGAAAAGACCTTCATTTGTTTTTAAGATCTAATGGGCTTTAAGTTTATATTTTCTTTTCATTGCATTTTGTATAGGGCTCTAATCTGAGCTGTATCATACTGCACACAGACACAAGCCCTGTCTCAGTTGGTGCACTTGAAGTCCTGTAGTTTGCTTTTGTACAACTTATATGTACAACTGTAACAACTTATGAATGTCCAGTTACATCAAATCCTTTGCTTTAAAAGGGCAAAAGTGAACAAACTAACATGAATAATGTCAATGGTTACCCATAAATGCTTAACCACTGATGATTAGCTAGAGGGCACCCATAAGCAAGTAAATGAGAGTGACAAATGAAAAATGTAACATTTCTAGTCCATTGTGTGTAAAGGCTGACTGGTTGGCATTACTGCTACTGAGTGCTGATTGGTTGGCATTACTGCTACTCAGAGCTGACTAGTTGGCATTACTGCAACTAAGTACTGGTTGGTTGGCATTACTGCTACTGGGAGCTGATTGGTTGGCATGACTGCTACTGGGAGCTGATTGGTTGGTGAGCTGAGCAGCCTATTGGCTGTGTGGTCTGTGCTGACTGAACATGTCTGAATACTCAAGAATTGAACAGCAGAGCTGAAATATTATGCTGTTTTGTGTTCAGAAAATGACTGCATTTTACATAAAGATTATTAAGCATTTACAAACTGCAGCTTTCCACAAAAGCTCCAAAGGAACCCATTCATTTTAGACTCACTGAGGAACGCACTCTAGCACCTGACAAACCTGAAAGACCTTATTGAGTGGCAATTCTCCTCACTTAAAATTCTCTGGTGCTGTTTTGGAAAAGGGCCACCATTTGGGACGAGGCTATTGTATGAACCAGACATCAAATAGCCTGATTTGGCATTATACTTATTTTATATTTGTTTAAGGTCAAACAGCCAACTAGCTCTAATGTTGAGAGTGCTGCAACCAGATTTGAATTATTTAAACAATTTGAAGATGCACTATTGACTATGGCAATTACTCATTTGAAGTTTAACCATGGACGCTGACTTGGGTTAAATAGGCTTAAATATCTGGGGGAGGGACACGGACATATGACTTACATAAAGGGGTTTTGCTGTTCACTTTTACACTGATAAAGAGCTTCTTTTGAGTTCAACAACAACTTCATGTCCCACATTATTCTCCATCCTGGCTGCAAAGGGGACTTTAAGGTCAGACAGCTTAAGGGTCAGCTACAGTGACCAGAAAAACCTCATTATCACCATAACAGAGCGAGAATGCTGATTCCCAATGCTAAAGACCCCGCTTACAGATACTTAAAGAATCCTACGAGTGTTCACAATGACCTAAACCTCACAGGCTAAGCATAAATAATGTCATAACAGTAAAAAGTAAAGCTGACATGTATTGGACAGATAAACGCTTTTATAATGTGCATTTCACACTTTGGCCTGTTGATGGCAGTGCAACAAAGACAGAATTAAGCTTTCTTGGCCAAAACGGAGACAACATAAAGTCACAGTGTTCAAGTCACCCTGAGCTTTACAACTTACAATCTATGATACTATTTTATCCAAAAAATAAGCTAAAATCTAAAAGGCACAGTGATTACTGCAGAACTGAAATAGTGACCAGTGATACCATATCATAGAAACAGTAAAGATACTAATACGACTAATGTTTATTTTTTAATTCTTTTGTCAGTTGAGTTTGGATGTATTATAAAATTTTATTAAAACATTTAACACAATTTCCTGTCAGTGTCAAAAACTTTTGAATTGATCTTTTAATCCCATTTATGGTAATCCTTCATTTAAAACAACCTTGTAATGGTTTAAGTTTGCATCAGATTTGTGTTTCTTTTTGATTTTTTTTTTATCCATATCTCCACATTTTGGAGTAAATCCAGGCCTTATCTGAGTATTGGCTCTGTATGGAATGTGCTTATTAACAAATTCTGTAATTAAATACCAAATAAGTTACATTGAAGCTTATTAAAAATCTGTTGTTTTTACTCTTTTCAAAGCACTCGTTTTCTTTTGATTTTTTTTTATCAATACCTCAATAGTAAATCACTAATTACTTCTAAACTGACCTCTCCATTCTAAAGTGACCCCTTGGATTTCTAGCTAACATTTACACCTAAGAAGGTTATTACAATTTTTATTGCTTAATAAAGTAGTAATAAACAGCCAGTTAATGATCAGCTGCTAGATTTTTGAGGCTTAACAAATGTTTCAAAAGGGCACATTCATTACAGAGTGTATTAATGTGCACCTAAGATGTTCAGTTACCCTATCACTCTTAAAACAGATGGTTCTTCAATGGTTCTTTAGTAAAGGGAATGGCCCTATGTAGAACCCTGAGATCGATGTAGAAACGTTTCATGCTTAAAGGGCTCTTTGCATGGTGAAATGGTTCTTCAGATTGATGGAGAATGTTATGGTTCTATATAGAACCTTTTGAAAATGGTTCTATATAGCAGCAAAAAAAGGGTTCTTCTATTGTTATGATGACAAGCTTGTAACCCTTTTTAGTGTTAGGTAGAACCATATACAAAGCATTCTCCATCAGTCTAAAGAACAATTTCACCATGCAAAGAGCTCTTTAAGCATGCAATGTTTCTATATAGAACTCAGGGTTCTACACAGAGCCATTCCCTTTACTAAAGAACCTTTGAAGAACCGTCTTTTTTAGGAGGGTAGATTTTGCTTAATAAAGTAGTTTTAAGCAGCCAGTTAATTACCAGCTACTGGCTTTTTAAGGCTAAAAGCTTCACAATGACACTTTTGTTACAGAGTGAATAAAAAGTGAACACACAAGATGTTCCTTATGTAGATGATGGTCCACATTTTGTGTACTATAATCTGAGCCTTATACTTGAATAGAAAAGCCTTTGTTTACATTCCCACCTGATCTTTACACCTGCTTGAAGAGCCAGTTTATATCTTGACTAACTTCAGAATCTTTTCAAGCCTTTACCTTGTCTTGTACTTTAAAGATTAAAGAAAGAGTGTGAAGCTTTCCGACATGCCTTGCATTCATAGATCAGAAACTTGATAGTAGTTTGCCTTTGTTTCTTTCGTTTTCTCTCTCACCCTGTCTTGAAATCTGAGCTGTTAGTCACAGAATGTATTATGCATCAATCCAATACTGATTATTGGCATCACTTTATTTTTAAGGAACATATTGGCAAATTGTCTAGCAAGAACATGTTTTTGTGATTGTTCTTATTTTATTTTTGGGAAATTTCTGCAAAATTATATGTTTAAGATAAACAAAGTAATCCGGAGTGGTTTGGTGTGAAATTCTCCGTTCACAGAAACTTGCCGAGTCAGAATTGTTCACAGTGGTGGTGATAGGAACCAGACATCTGAAGAGTTTAATGCCTCTAAAAGCTCCCTCACAGAAAGTTGCTACATGAATACACTTTGAATACACTGCCTGATGATTGAGACATTGTTTTACAACAGTTTTGACATAAGCTTTTGGCCTAAAATGTATATTTTTAATATCCATTCATGGTGGAGGGATATATGCAGGGTGTTGTAAGGCAAAATAGTGCCCAAAGAAAACATAGTTCTACAGATTGACCACTGTCTCACCATTATCAGTATCACATATAACAACTCGAAAGACACATATAGGTTCAACAGTGGTTTTGGATGGCAAATGCAACCCCTGGTTTCTCACCACCACTGTAAAGAAATCTAAACATGTAAGCTTTGCTACAATAAACCACTTCACATCAAACCACTCAGAATGACGTTGTTTACATTTCAAGAATTGAATTATGCAATGAAATGTTTAAAAATTGGTCCCCTTTGCCCTTTTCTATATCACTGTAGCTATACTGGCACACTTATGTCAAGCTTCCAGCTTTTTATACATCATATTTATGTATCCAACTGTCCAGGAATACAATGATGCAACATAAAAGCTTTAAATCTCTGGATTCAGTACCATTTTATGATCAACATTTTATCACACAAATCTGTGGGTCCGTCTCCGTCCCAGCAAATCTGTCACAACGTTGTCTAGTTTCTTGCAACGTTGCTACAATGTTGTCAAAAGGTGGCGCTGTTTACGTTGTCTGAACAAGGTTGTCGCGATGTTGTCACAACCTCATTATTCAGTGACGCTGTCATATGGTGTTATGACTACCTGTTAGCAACTTAGCAAAATTCTATGAGTTCCATGCACACAGGATTCTATGAGTTTGTGAGAACGTACTGACAACGTTGCTACTATGCTGTCACAACGTTGTCTGATAATGTTGTCTCCACTTTCTGAGGAATTACATTTCAACATTGTGACAACGTTGTGGGCACCAAAACAGTAGGTTGACACAACGTTGTCACAATGTAACTGCGTTTGCAGGGTTACGTTCAAAGCCTTGCCGCTATCCCCTGAGACATCATAATCATAATAAGTAATCATAATCAGAATTAATTGCATGTTGAATAATTAATAAATAACTTAAAGTTGAAGGTGGGATTTTATTTTAGGTCTGTTTTCTTAGTTGAAGCTACCTTTTTACCTATTTTACATTATGTTAATATTTTTATAGGTGTACTTTATAGACAATGTAACATTCATTGGACTCTATTCTACAAACAAGTTTTGGTACAATTTACTTTCTAAAAGTTGCATTCAACTGGACGTTCCAATAGTACGGTCTGAACATGGCACGGCAGCTTTTAGTTACAGCTCTCCATCTACAAGGAATGATCTGCAGAAACATTTGAAATTGGAACAGTTTATTTCCTTGAGTGATTTTACGGTTATTGAACTGTATCATTCGGTTGGTTCTTGTTTTTATTCTGTTTTGGACACTGATTTGATTTTGTTGGTTGTGACAGTGTTTTCTTGTTGATTGTTTTGTGTGCAGCCTTCTTGGCCAAGGCTCACTTGTAAAAGAGGTTTTTAAACATGTGGTCTTGATAAGAAGGCAAGAGTCAGAGATCAGTCTAGGGATCTATAAGTCAGGCAGACATAAACGCTTCCATTCTAGCCTTTGCACTGTGTCAGTAATTCATTGTAAATAATCTGTACAGAGAAATTGAAAGCAAAACAAGATATGTTAGAAAAAAGTCCTGACAGTATGCCTGGCTAGTGCACATTTACACATCTCTCTTTGTCTTGTGTAAGAAACTAGGTTAACATTAAACTACATGCACATCGTATTTAGATGATTATATAAGGCTTCCTAGTTTATCTGTGTCCAACAAAGTAGTTTAAAATCCCTGAAAGGCTGTGCAGAGTTTATTTCTGTTTAATCAAGTCTATATTAAATCAGATTAATCAGATAACTTGATTAAGAGTCACAACAACAGGTAGATCACTCAATTAATAATGCCATTTAGTGGCAGTCCTACTACCATTCAGCTTTTTGAATGTTAGCTTGCATTAACTTATATGTGCACCTCTACAGACAGTAGACATGATATTCACAGTGATCATGTGGTTCTAGCTTCTATAGTTTCTGTTGGTAGCACTTTACAGATTAGTAATAAGTGGGTGGATGATGAGATGGTATTATTGTTAACAAGTTGTACCAACCTAAAAATGACATTATTTTATGATTATTTTATGATTTTTCTAGTTGTTAATAAATAAGTAGTGTGTACTGAACTAATTTTGGAGCCTTTTGCCACAGCTGTGCTTAATAATAGATTAAAACTATTTTGTAAATATCAGGTAACACCAAAGAAACATGGTGTTACTCGAGTGTTACCTTTCAAATGTGACAGAGAGCATGACTGTAGCCCAAAGCACGTGGGAACAGCACTCCTTTTACTTTTCGTATGTCGTTTCAGGCAAAAATGGGACAGTTAAGAGGTTAAGCCATTTCTTTTTGAGGTACATGACCTCACTAATAAGCTTTTCAGTTACATTAGCTCCAGTAAAGCATAATCCTGTATTAGGATTAGATGCATCTTCTTGTCAGCACCTTAACGCTCTTCCTGTTGACAGTTGCTGACAGTTGCTGGCAGCCGACTGCTTCCTCTTCTATTGTTTGTTTGCAGAGACTGTACTGAGTTTTGGCTTGTCGCTGAAATGCATAAGCCCTTATTTCAAGTAGGACTATTGTAGCCTGAAGAATTGTTCAAATAACAGTGACTTTTGTGGTGTAGCTACCAGTAGGAAATCACATCGGAGTCTATAACAGGGGGCACTTAGCATTAAAATGCACTCTGTATGTGGATGTTTCTTGTATACATATTTAAAAGACAACCATAAGCACATTTGTAGCTGGACTGTGTCCTAATCCCGAGGTACTTAGGTGCACCTTGTTATTGTGTGGCTACATCTAAGGAACAACATCACATACACTGGACCCACAACTTTGAATACTGTCCCTACCGCTCTTGTTAAGCAAATATTGGTCTGATTTTAGATTCAGCATGTTTCATAACTGTGTAGTTACACAGTAACAATATATGCAATGACCGTGTAACTACTGGTCATGTATTCCCTGCTACAGATTACAGTAGTACAGCTTATGTAACTACACTCTTATGTACTTACACATGTATAATAGGGTGAACGGCTGTTTTTCCAATAATACTTTTTTCTGATTGTAACCAGAAATGTGTAATTACTTTCATCATGAAACTCACACTGCACTGTGCTTTTTTCATGACAACCTAGCCAAAGTTCTGGTATAATGTGACAGTATTTACACAGTAGATGACTCTCTTTAAAGATGTATCTTTATATATGTATAAAGATATTTTGAAATTACAGATTGGTATTAATCCATAAGATTTGAGCACTAATATGCATGGGTGTCAAGATATTTGCATTAATATTCCATTTCTTTGACAATGTTGGCGAGACAATACATGCTGTGAATTGAATACAGTTAGATTTCATGCATGAACACATTGTTCACTAAATTGGTGAATAAACTTCCAAATAAGTATTTACCTGCAAAGGCACTCTATGTTAAAAGAAACTGCAACAGTAAGTATGAAAGGTTGAAAACAGTGTTTAACACAATATTGCCAAAGATTTTCTGCAGTTATCAGATTATTTTGGACACGCAAACATGCTCAGAAGTTGACTTTGGCCTCGTAAAAATTGAACATTAAGAGACATTTTACAAGAAACTGTTCTACTTTTGTGGAAAACTTACCTGCCAGAGATGTGAGAAAACCGGTTATAGCAAAGCTAAAGCTAAAGTCTGCATGTCTTTGCATTTTTACCCTTTACTTGTACATTAACACATACTGAGACATATTTACAGCAAAGACAGTAAAATGGACATAAAATGTTGTGGCTCCGGAGGTGGTTTGATTTTTGTTGGAAGGACAAAATGGCTCTTCTTCAAAAACCAGCCTGTTTAAAATAGCATCAGTGCGTAAACAAGCAAATGACAGTTTCCTTTTTCTTTCTTTGAAGGTTTTTGGATAGGGGCCCTTTGATTGATTTATTTTTTTTTGCAGAAGACTCTGGTTATACCACTGAGCAACTCAGTGTGTTTATTCATAACGGAAATACAGACTAAAAATAAGTATGTTCCTTCATGCAAAACAACATCAATGACGTGTGAAGCATAAAAAGACTGTTTTTCTACGCCACCATTAACATGCTCGTGCGTAAATGTGACAGCGCTATGATAGGAATGTGCTAAGGCATGGCTCAAACTGGAATTTTCTTTGACAGATCTGTGCATTTTAAGCAGTAATGTAATGGTCAGATGTCCGTCACATGCCGTAACCAACAAGAGGTTTTGTTTGTAAGGGTAGAAACGAAACAAATATCATTTGTAAGTATTCATCTCTAAGAAGTTCTAGGTAAACATTTTGAAGTGTGATGTTACCCTTCCTACAGCACCGCGCAAAACTCTGAAAATGATAAGTAAAGCTGTTTATCTGAGCAATAAACATTTATTTGTTTTAAGAAACCCTAATATAGTGTGCCAAAGGTCTCCCAGTGTTACGGTTACCATCCAATACCGAGTTCACCTAATTCATCCTTCATTAAACTGAATGAGGTGTGCTGCTTCTAGCCAACACATCAATACCTTTTTAAGACTTTATCTCAGTAGCCAAATAATGTGATTTCTGCCTGTTTTAGAGCTTCCTTAGTTGAACTATGCATTTTTTTCTCTAATAACACTGATTGAATATATTTTAATATATTTTTGGAAATGTGCCTGATTTACACACCTAGTAGTAGTAACTTCATCTTTCATCTTTGTACAGTCGTAAGCAAAAGTTTGGGCACCCCTGGTCAAATTACTTGTATTTTTGTTGTTTTTTTTTTAAGTGAAAATAAGTTAACATCCTCTACAGAGACCACACTTTTGCACATTTTAATGCACAGATACTCTTTATTGGCTGAATTTAACATATTATAATGTGGCTTGGGGCAAAATTAAGGCACATTTTATATGTTGTGTTTTATTTCTTTCCAATATGTTAAATTCTACAAATAAACTGAAAATTTGCACAAAAATGTACAGACAAATGTCATATTTAAGTTTCCTTTAGAGGATGTGTTTACTTCTAATATGTAATTTGAGCAGAGGAGTTCAAACATATGTGAGCAAGAAAGTCGACAGCAATAAAAGTGTTTTTTATTACATTTAAATGCTATTTTTTTTATTTTGGCGTTGCATGTTTTAGACATCAAGAGCTGTGCTGTCTGTTCTGTCGTGGCATGGCCGTCTTTGTGGAAAGGTGTGAATTTACAGCCGGGGTGGTCTCACCCGTCCCCTTTCACCCATCATTGCTCAATAACAGTTTAAATGAGTTACAGAAGAAAATGCTTTACTTGATTATTTACCTTAAAAATATTCAATCTGAGTTCCAGTCTGCCAGCAGAAAAGCCACTACAGAAAGATGCTACCAAAAAAACACAACTTTTTTACTGTATTAATGATTATTTGTATTTATTATCATGTTATATAGTGGTGTTGTATGAAAAACTTAATTTTAAAATAAATAGAATTTTTAATTTAAAATTTCAATAATTTTCACTACATAAAACAGCTGCACAATGTTTTTTTTTACATAGATAAAATGTCATTTTTGTGAATAAATATGAAGTTAGAGACTTACTGCACTGTAAAAAAAAATGATTCAGTGTAAGTAACTGAATGTCTAATAGTAAGTAAACAGAAGAATGTGTTGAAAGAAATGTTGCCTATGTGAGAACAAAAACACTCCTCCCAGTTTCCATGGAAAGCTGTCATCATCTAAAAAAGCATAGTACAAAATAAATACCAGCTAGACAACAGTAATTCTTTTTCTAAACATAAGGGCGAAAAGTTGCTCAACCAAATTGACCTGGAATAAGATAAAGGCAGTCATACACTGTATGTTAGAGAAAAACAACTGAGTTTTTAAACTTCTAGAATAAGATAAGATAAAATGTAATAATCCTGCAGAAAATTGCAATATGCACTATCAATAACTCAGGAGTATAATAATAAAAAATCTATAAAATATAAAACACAAACATTCAATAATGCATTTATTGTTTATTCAGTAATAACTTACACAGTATAAGTAAATTTTTTAAAGCTGTTTTTAAGATACTTTAAGATTTTTTTCAACATTTACATTTTTTTAGGGGAACATATGTTATTTAATGATAAATAAATAAATAAATGAATAATCTTCTTTGAAATCTTCTCTTTGAAAAGAGTACTTCTTTGATAAGTTATCTGCTTCAAAATTTGACCATTTTATCTAAGACTCAATCACCACTTTTCAAAATCTGAGGCATTCTGGATGTTGAATTTAGTATAACTTAATTCCCAAAGTTTATAGCTTGAAAGCTATGAGGCTGTACAGTACTGAGATACGCTGTAAAAAGTGGCTCATCAGATCTACTTAAAAAATTACTTTGTGTGGTAACAAGCAATTGAACTAGTTTTATTCAACTTTTATTCAACAAAACTATATTGATTGAAAGAATTGTTCATTCAATGTATTTATTAAGGTTGAATAAAACTCGTGAATTTATTTGTTACCTATTTTTTAAGTAGAAGCAGAAGCGTGTTCTCTGTAGAGGATGTGTTAACTTATTCACACTTAGAAAATCAACAGAACATGTCCATTGGCTGTATGTGAGCAACAGCACACCCATGAGACTCTGAGATTTGAGTAAACAGAATAAACAGTCACGCCCAGAGGCCACATTTTGGCTGTACTTAAAAAAATGTTCTTGTGAACTTAAGGCACCTTAACCAGTCTGTTGCTTACAGTTTTAGAGTAGAGGCCCATTCATAATGTAACTTGACTTTCTAGGTAATATATTGATTTTGCTATGCATTAGACTGTATAATAGAGATTATTTCCATATAAAATATTTTAGACATGATATGTAATTGATATTTTATAGGTGTTACAAGTTGGTGTAGAATAATGGGTAACATCACCCTCCACGTGGCTGACAGGGGTATATTTCCATACTTGGGCTAGCACATGACACTTTACCAAGAAGAGTACTTGGGCAAAAATGCTATATCTGTTTACCTCATGATTACATTGTAAATTGCTCTCAACAAGAACATCTGCCAAATGCAGTAAATGTAATATGAGTGCTATTTATTTATCATTTCTGCACAGTTTTGCTGTTTTGACTTTTGTTGTTGGAGGAGAGACATACTTTTGTACACAGTCTCTCAGTGTACCATAGTCAACTCCCATTGCTTGACAAATGGCTGTAGATTTAAGGTAGCACTTAATTTAAGGTGGCACTGCATTGAAGGTAGCACTGAATTTAAGGTGGCAATAAATTTAAGGTGGGAGTAAATTTAACTTGGCAGTAGATTTGAGGTAGCACTAAATTTAAGGTGGCAGTAAATCTAAACTGGAAGTGAATTTGTAAATCGTTTTTAATAAGGACATCTGCTAAAGGCAGTAAATGTAATACGAGTGCTATTCATCTTTCATTTCTGCACAGTGGCACCACATTTAAGGTAGCACTGAATTTAAGTTATCAGTAAATTTAAGGTGAGAGTGAATTTAAGGTGGCATTAGATTTGAGGTAGCACTGAATGTAAGAGAGCAGCGAATTATAGGTATCAAGAAATTTAAGGTGGCAGCGAATTTAAGATATCAGTAAATAAAAGGTGGCAATAGATTTAAGGTAACACTGAATTTGAGGTGGCGGTAAATTCGGTAATCGTTCTCAATAAGAACATCTGCCAAATGCAGTAAATGTAATATGAGTGCCATTCATCTTTCATTTCTGCACAGTTTTGCTGTTTTGACATTTGTTTTTGAAGCAGAGGCTGACAAGTGTTTACACAGTGGGCCAAATGCCGAGGAAAGGAAAGATGTGTGAAATAAGAGCTACTTTGTCTCATAGTATTATCAGCCATGGCATAAGCGATGAATACTGCCTTATTTGAATTGCTACATAACTGCTGGCATCATTTGGAAATTTTGGACTGAGAATAGATACATTTTTAATTGTTGCGTAATATATGGTTTTCTGAGATCTGGAATATACAGTGTGGCAAAATCTTCATGTGTCAGAACAAGTCATAAACCAGTTGTGCAGAACGCAGATTCTGCTCGCTTTGGTTCCAGTTTGTGTGCAGTTTTATTGTCAATGTTGGGGTAGTTATTTAAAAAAAATGATCCATTACTAGTTACTAATCACTATTCTCAAACTGTATTGGGATTATTTTACTTATTACTTCTTGGAAAAGTGATATCACTACTCATGACTTCTGTTTTACTCTCTAAAACTGCTATGCCGATGACACTCGACAAGCGACCCAGATGATAAAATTAAACTTAGCAAGATTGAAGACTGTATAAAAGACATAAAGGACTGGATGTCGAGTAACGTTCTCCTTCTTAACTCCGATAAAACAGAGGTTCTACTTCTTGGTCCAAAAGCGACTAGAAACAAACTGTCTACTTTAACACTTAAACTTAACAGTTTCTCAGTTGCATCAAGCTCATCTGTAAAAAACCTTGGTGTCATTATAGACCCTGATCTGTCCTTCGACGCACATATAACTAATATTACTAGAACAGCCTTCCTGCATCTCTGCAATATTGCTAAATTGAGAAATGCATTATCTCTACAGGATGCAGAAAAGTTAGTTCATGCATTTATTACTTCAAGGCTAGGTTACTGTAATGCCCTGCTGTCTGGATGTCACAGCAAAAGCCTTAACAAGCTTAGTTAGTCCAGAACGCGGCAGCCAGAGTCCTCATAAGAACCAGAAAGTTTGACCATATCAGCCCAGTTTTATCAACCTTACACTGGTTACCAGTTAAATTTCAGATTGATTATAAAATTCTCTTACTGACTTATAAAGCTCTAAACGGACTCGCCCCTCAGTACCTGAGTGAACTTCTCTCTCACTATGAACCGTCACGCCTACTTAGATTACAAGGTGCTGGCTTACTATTAGTACCTAGAACTAATAAAGTAACGTTAGGGGGGAGAGCTTTCTCATACAAAGCCCCCCAGCTTTGGAATAATCTTCCTGTTAATGTTCGGGACTCAGACACAGCCTCAGTCTTTAAGTCTAGGCTAAAAACTTACTTGTATAGTCAAGCCTTTGGTAATTAGTTTTCCCTGTCAGTTCTGTACCTGCCAGAGTCTCCGCTGCTCTGCTAACACTTTAATCTGTGATCAGTCACCCATTACAGAACTGACACCCATTACAGAACTGACTCTCTGTTTGTTTTTACTTTCTTTTCTTTGCCGAGTTGAACAGCTGCCCATCCTGTGCGTCTGATGCTGCTGCCTCTTCTGCCTTGATCGGGTGCCACTGCTCGCCAGCCCTCTGGACCGGCTTACCAACATTGAGCCTCCTGCTGTACAACGCCGTGCAAACCTCACCCTCACAACCTGACCCCACTGATGCTACTGCTGTTGCTACATGAACTAATCAAAATTATTCATTTAAACTAATCAAATTAATCAATCACCCATTGCAGAACTGACTCTGTGTGTTTTTCCTTTCTTTCCTTTGCCGAGTTGAACAGCCGCCCATCCTGTGCGTTCTGATGCTGCTGCCTCTTCTGCCTTGATCGGGTGCCACTGCACGCCGTGCAAACCTCACCCTCACAACCTGACCCCACTGCTGCTGCTGCTGCTGCATGAACTAAACTATTCAAATTAATCATTTGCTCCACCTCTTTCCCTGTTTTTGTACTATAATACTTTATACTAACAATGTTTACTATCCGGTGTCGACCAGAGGAGGATGGGTTCCCCTTCTGAGTCTTGGTTCCTCTCAAGGTTTCTTCCTGTCTCTTAGAGAGTTTTTCCTTGCCACTGTCGCCTCTGGTTTGCTCATGGGGTCTTGGACCCGGATTTCTTTCTGTAATGCTGATTTCCTTGTAAAGTTGCTTTGTGACAACACCTGTTGTAAAAAGCGCTATATAAATAAACTTTACTTACTACTTACTTACTTACTAAAACCAGCACAAATCTGTACCAACTAGAAAGTACAAGAGAAAAACCAACACTTTATTTAGAAAGACTTGGAAAGGTGGTTAATGAGTGATTGCCGATAAGATCCATGATTTCAATCCAGTATAAATCTGCCATGTCTGCAGTTTTCCTTGTAATAATTGCAGAATTACTTTCTATAGTTGTCAAACTCTGACCTCCTTTAGTAAAGGTAGCCCTGTTCGAATCCTGGTACCAGACCGGCACCTTTAATAGAGACAAGGTTACTGGCTCAAATGGGGCACAGTTGGCACTAAGTTACTTTAGTTTGAAACAGGACTACTCTGATCTAAAACATGTTTGGTAATGGGATTCCTAGATAGAGAATGAAATATTTGAAGGTTCCTCTCACAAGGCAGAGCAATTTCAGTCCTGTTAGGTGACATTTGCCAAATGAAATGACTCCACGTAACAAGCCTAATGCTATTCCATCTGATACTAACTGGAAGTTGGTCCGTTTGATTCCAATCTTATGCTGAAGTGAATGTCTGGGCTACTATAATGCTGCAAATCTTTAATATTGAGCAACCTCTTCTAGATGTTTTGCTTCATTTCATGCTAAACTTTCCATCATATGATTGAGGTGACTGAACACACTGGCAAAAATAATGGCTCAGGAAATGTCCATTAATAAGCAGTGCGTGTTTTATGTCTGTTTACTCTCTAAAAACATTTTTATTTCTTTTTTTAAGTGACCAGTACCTGCAACATGAGCATTTTTATGACTTTATTCTATTGACATTTATATTATCTACATGAAAATGTGTTTCCACTGTAATTTATTGGATATGTCTAATGAAAAAAGGCATAAAATATGTCTATGGAAACTTGGCTACTGTCAATAACTTTGTGATAGTGGTGCAGATGTATAAGCAATTGAGAATCAAATAGATTACATTTATGTTACTGATTCTTTCATTCACTTGTTTTCCTTGTTGGTTAGTAACATACAAAATTTCAAATGTAATTTCAAATCTACAATGTAAATATGCTGTAAAAACCCTCTAAAAAGGCTTCAGTATGTTGAAAGTAGACATACTTAAAATAGAAAGACTGAGCTATTAATTGTCGGAGGAAATGTAATTAAACGTTTGAAGACAAAAATAGCCATTTTTCTCACATTCTTGGTGTGAGTGATAGAAGAGCCCTTTTGTTCTGGAACTAGTCACTCCCAAAACACATTGGGTTGCACATAAATGAGAGACTGCGACATGTTTCACTGCAGTTGCACAACACGTTATACATTGATGAGCAACGAGGACAGAAACAGGTGTGTTGTGATTGGAGGTGTGTGTCCACCAAAAGTTTCCCTTTGGCTCACATACATATTGGAAGGCCAGTTCAGTCCCTGGCAGTGAAGGTTCAGAGGTTCAGCATCTGCGCTACAGACTTCAGAGGCAATACACGTTCATCTGGAGTTTTCATGTTCGGCTGTTGGTGAGTAGCAATTTTGATATACTTTTAAAATAATGTGATTCACATTATAATAAGTTAATTCATGAAAACTTCAAGAACAACATAATGACAAATTGCTCTTATAGAAAAGTGTTAGGCCAGCACTACTAGAAAGGTCATTTTGACTGCTTGAATTATTTACGCTTATTTATACCACAATGGAGAGTAGCTGAAAAAAATAACGTTGGGATATATCATGAGAAATTTCACAATGATGCGCTGTGGCGCTTTCATTCTGTTCTGTCTCATATGACTCTTTTCTGTCTTATAAGCTTATCTGCCACATGACCACTGCTAAAACATCCAACTTGCAGCAATAGCAGGAAAAAAAGAGCCCATGTAGACAAAATGCAGCCTAATCTATACATTCAAAAATTACCATTACGGCTTTTTGAGGTAGAAATACTCCAATGAGGCGATTAGGCTCCTGAATAACAGCTGCTAAAATAAAAGCAGTAAAAAAAGCTAGCATACAGAGACAAACCACAGTCTAATGTACAACACTTATAATTATATTTATATTATTTAAAATAATAATTCTGAATGGTGAAAATGACCATCTTGGCCTATCAAGTGTTAAAACAGAATGTATATTTTTTAACATGGAATTCTCAACCCAGTCTGTAAATTGTAATGGTCAAGTAAAAGTATAGAAATATATGGGGAAAAAATGAGGAATCAAGACTTGGTGGTCTTGGAGTACTTCTGTCCTGTACTTTTACACACCTGATTCAACTATTCAGCCTATTAGGAAACTCTTCCTGAGGGCTGGGTGTGTTAGAGCAGAGTACAGGTACTCCAGGATTTCACTGCTTTGGGCAGAGACACTGAATAATTCTACCCCTTTTGTTTTGCAGGACCATAAAAGAAAGACTAATGGCAATAACGACATTACTGTTTCTCCTGATTGGTAAGTAAGTGCAGACAATCTAGATGGAAGCATACAGATTAAAATGATGTTTCATCTATTAAAATAACCCACTGATCGAATAATGAAAATGTTTTATTTCTTCACCAGGAGCACAAATCACAAGCACTGCTGCCCAGACTACTAATAGTATTTTACTGACATCAACTGGAGACATCAACTAGAGAAGCCATCACAACTGCAGAAAGTACAACAGCTACAACGGTTTCACCACAAGCAACTTCTGAAATCACCACTACAGCATCATCTGGAACTACTGAAACTGTCACAACAGCTGCTGAAACTATAATTACAATTACACAAACTACAACAGCTAATCCATCTACACCTACTATTCCAAGCACAACAGCTCCAGATATAACTACTGCATCTGCAACATCTATAGATCCAGTTACATCCTCTTCTGTCACCACACCAACTACTGTACAAAAAATGTCTGACACCCCACAACAGCATCTGTAACTACTGAAACTGTCACAACAGCTGCTGAAACTACAACTGCACAAAGTATAACAGCTAATCCATCTACCCCAACTCTTCCAATCACTCCAGCTTCAGATACTTCTGCATCTGTAACATCAACAGTTTCACTGCAAACAACAGATCCAATCGTATCTTCTTCTGTCACCACACCAACTACTGTACAAGCTACTTCTGAAACCACCACTACAGTATCTGGAACTACTGAAACTATAACAACAGCTGCTGAGACTACTACCACAATTGAACCAAGTACAACAGCCAATCCATCTACTCCTACTATTCCAATTTCTACAGCTCCAGGCACAACCGCTGCATCTACCACACCCACATCTTCGCCACAAACAACAGATTCACTTACATCTTCTGTCACCTCACCAGCTTCTGTACAAACTACTTCTGAAACCCCTACTACAGCATCTGGAACTACTGAAACTGTTTCAACATCTGCTGAAACTACAACTACACTTACCATTCCAAACACTACAGTTTCAGATATAACTACTGCATCTACAACATCAACAGTTTCACCCCAAGTGACAGATTCAGTTACATCCTCTTCTGTTAACTCACCAACTACTGAACAAATAACTTCTGAAATCACCACTTCAGCATCTGGAACTACTGAAACTGTCACAACACCTGTTGAGACGACTATTTCCACTACACAAAGTACAACAGCCAATCCATCTACCCCGACTATTTCGATCACTACAGCTATAGAAGCAGCTACTGCATCTGCAACATCAACAGTTTCACCACAAACAACAAATCCAGTTACATTTTCTTCTGTCACCACTCCAACTACTGTACAAGTAACTTCTGAAACCACCACTACAGCATCTGGATCTACTGAAAATATAACGACAGCTGCTGAAACTACTACTACAACTGCACAAAGTGCAACAGCCGATCCATCTACCCCTACTATTCCGATCACTACAGCAATAGAAGCAAATACTACATCTGCAACATCAACAGCTTCACCACAAATGACAGATTCAGATACATCCTCTTCTATCTCACCAACTACTGTACAAGCAACTTCTGAAACCCCCACTACAGCATCTGGAACCACTGAAACTGCCACAGCAGCTGCTGAGACTACTGCTACCACGACACAAAGTACAACAGCTAATCCATCTACCCCAGCTTCTCCAATCACTCCAGCTTCAGATACTTCTGCATCCACAACATCAGCAGTTTCTCTGCAAACAACAGATCCAATTACATCTTCTTCTGTCACCACACCAACTACTGCACAAACAAGTTCTGAACCCCCCACTACAGCATCTGGAACCCCTGAAACTGCTGCAACAGCTGCTGAAACTACTACTGCCACTGCACAAAGTACAACAACGAATCTATCTACACCTACTATTTCAAGCACAACAGTTCCAGATAGAACTACTGCATCTGTAACATCAACAGCTTCACCACAAATGACAGATTCAGTTACATCTTCTGTCACCTCACCAACTATTGTACAAACTACTTCTGAAATCACCACTACAGCATCTGGAACTACTGAAACTGTCACAACAGCTGCTGAAACTACAACTGGACAAAGTACAACAACCAATCTATCTACATCAACTATTCCTATTTCTACAGCCTTAGAAGCAACTACTGCATCTGCAACATCAACAGTTTCACTGCAAACAACAGATCCAGTTACATCTTCTTCTGTCAACACACCAACTACTGTACAAGCTACTTCTGAAACCACCACTACGGCATCTGGAACTACTGAAACTATAACAACAGCTGCTGAGACTACTACTACCACGACACAAAGTACAACAGCTAATCCATCTACCCCAGCTTCTCCAATCACTCCAGCTTCAGATACTTCTGCATCCACAACATCAGCAGTTTCTCTGCAAACAACAGATCCAATTACATCTTCTTCTGTCACCACACCAACTACTGTACAAACAAGTTCTGAACCCCCCACTACAGCATCTGGAACCCCTGAAACTGCTGCAACAGCTGCTGAAACTACTACTGCCACTGCACAAAGTACAACAACGAATCTATCTACACCTACTATTTCAAGCACAACAGTTCCAGATAGAACTACTGCATCTGTAACATCAACAGCTTCACCACAAATGACAGATTCAGTTACATCTTCTGTCACCTCACCAACTATTGTACAAACTACTTCTGAAATCACCACTACAGCATCTGGAACTACTGAAACTGTCACAACAGCTGCTGAAACTACAACTGGACAAAGTACAACAACCAATCTATCTACATCAACTATTCCTATTTCTACAGCCTTAGAAGCAACTACTGCATCTGCAACATCAACAGTTTCACTGCAAACAACAGATCCAGTTACATCTTCTTCTGTCAACACACCAACTACTGTACAAGCTACTTCTGAAACCACCACTACGGCATCTGGAACTACTGAAACTATAACAACAGCTGCGGAGACGACTACTACAAATGAACCAAGTACAACAGCCAATCCATCTACTCCTACTATTCCAATTTCTACAGCTCCAGACACAACTGCTGCATCCACCACACCCACATCTTCACCACAAACAACAGATTTGCTTGCATCTTCTGTCACCTCACCAACTTCTGTACAAACTACTTCTGAAACCCCTACTACAGCATCTGGAACTACTGAAACTGTTTCAACATCTGCTGAAACTACAACTACACTTACCCTTCCAAACACTACAGTTTCAGATATAACTACTGCATCTACAACACCAACAGTTTCACCCCAAGTGACAGATTCAGTTACATCCTCTTCTGTTAACTCACCAACTACTGAACAAATAACTTCAGAAATCACCACTACAGCATCTGGAACTACTGAAACTGCCACAACACCTGTTGAGACTACTAATACAATTGCACAAACTACAACAGCCAATCCATCTACCCCTACTATTCTAATTTCTACAGCTTTAGAAGCAACTACTGCATCTGCACGATCATTAGTTTCACTGCAAACAACAGACTCAATAACATCCTCTCCTGTAACCACACCAAATACTGTGCAAACAACTTCTGAAACCCCCACTACAGCATCTGGATCTACTGAAACTGACACAACAGCTGCTGGGACTACTACTACCACTACACAAACTACAACAGCTAATCTACATCTACTATTTCAAGCACAACAGTTCCAGATACAACTACTGCATCTGCAACTTCCACAGCTTCACCACAAATGACAGATTCAGTTACATCATCTTCAATCTCACCAACTACTGTACAAACAACTTCAGAATCTACCTCAACAGCATCTGAATCTACAACTACAACTGCACAAAGCACAACAGCTAATACAGCTACACCTATTACTCCAATCACAATGGCTTTAGACACAACTACTGCATCTTCAACATTGCCAGTGAGACTGGGACAATCTGATGCCGCCACAGCAGCAACCACAGTTATTACTTCATCACCTACATCATCTGTCGTCACAGTCAGTGCAGGTTCTGCATCTTCAGCACAAACTGATAAAGAAGCTGAGACATCTGGTGCCACAAGTTCTACAATGGTTGCTCCTACATCCACTGGTGTAAGCAGTACAACAGAAAATCCTGCCATAACTGCAGCATCAACGATTGCTGTAGGTGCTACTTTAAGCACTGCTTCTACTTATACAACCACTGATTCTAAAATTGTTGCAAGCTCGGCCAGCATTGCCACTACAATGTTGTCTCAAGCAACAGCTGCTCAAGCATCTGCAGGCACTGATACAGCTCAAACAACAACTCCTGCTTCCACTGTAGCTTCAACTATGTCTCCATCTTCAGTTGTGCCTTCAGCCTTTGCTGTTCTTTCAACTGCTATGCCAGGAACATCAGAGCCTGCTTCCACACCTAGTACACCAGTTAACCCAGCAACAACTGTACATGCGTCCTCAACTCTGGGTGTTGCTACATCGACATTGACACAGTCAGCAAATGCAGCCAATGCTGCTTCTACACCAATTGGACAAACTAATACAGCACAGTCAACGGCTAATTTTGCATCAAGTACATTGAGTGCAGCTACCAACGGTGCTTCTACCAGGACCACAACAACTGCTTCAACATTTACCACAACACCTTTCTCTTCAAGTACTACTACAGGAAGAGTTTCCACCACTACAACGCATTCTCCAGCAACCTCTACTACAGCAGTACCAAAGACAACATCTAGAACCACTGTGAGCACAGCCAAACCAACAACCATCATTGCTGCTACCACAACAACCACAGGTTCCACTGCCGCTAGTACCACATCCACTGTAGCTCATGTAAACCCAGCAGCCAACTCGAGTGAAGTGAGTTGCAGAGCAGGCCTACTAATGGCTGTGTGTCTCGCCATTGTTTCACATCTACTGAGTAATTAGTTTATGTGCTTGCCTATCATGTGCCATGGGTTTAGTCATAGTAAGGATTCAGGCACCAGTGACCAGTTGATAGTGCTCAGCAAGTTTGCCATGAAGTATTGATAGGAAACACTGGTGAAGGAAGTGTATTTAAAGGAGTGCATAGTATTAACTTTAAATTTATTTCCAATAAGAATATTTATTCTATTGTTTTGATTTTTTTCAACTAGTTTTATTGGTTAAGAATATTTGTTGTACTGTATTTAACTCTGTTGTAACTCTATTGTACTTTTACTCCCCCAATGTAGCTACATGACACATCGTCATATGTATCATGTTCATTTATAACTTAGTTCAGTTTTATTTATTGCTGACATAATAAGCTGACAAGCTGTGAAAAATGTACTAAAAATATTTATTCTGAACACTCCATACTTGAACTTAATATTTGTTTTTTCATGTTTACATTCTGCTGTATTGTCTACATTTGTGTTTTCTTTCAGATGAAAGTGTTTTAATAAATGTGATAATTCAAGAAATAAAAAACAAACAAAATGTCGTTAAGTCTTTAAATAATATTTTCTATTTTGTAGCATGTTTTGTGTTAGTCAAACTGTTAAGCTGTTTTCTTGAACTCTTGAAACTTAATAAAATTACACTAAAGTTTCACAGTGAGTCTTGGTTGCTTCTTTAAAATTGGACGACTAAAAGCTTAGCAAATGCATATGTGCTCATGTTACATTTATTCAAGCAGTGGTGGCTTATGTTTTATTGATAACCTTACTTAATAATCCAATTTTTAAAAAATTGAGGACTCAAACTACAGTCCAAAACTTTGGACTCACTTATCATATTAAGTCAATGTCATTTTGGATATTTTACTCAAAATCAAAGTCATTATTTTACTGTTATGTCCTTAATACGTAATTGATGCATATTCTTTGTTATTCAAAGGGGCATTCCTCAGACATTTCAAAAATTCTTCATTTTTCTCTTGTTGGGATGTTAATGAAGTAATTTAGAGTAGTTTGAGGTGAAATGGTCCACTGTGTGGAAATACACAACCTCTAATTTCTTTACAGTGGTGGTGATTGGAACCAGGGATCTTGATGTCTACAACACAATTCTTGTTATTTTGTTTACTGTCCAAAACCACCAGTGAACCCACCTGTTTCCTCTGAGTGTTTATCTGCAATGTTGATAATGGGAAGATAGTGGTAAATCTGAAAAAATAAGTTTTCCTTAGGGACTATTTTGCCTTAGAATGTCCTGCATGTAGCCCTTCACCATGAATGCATTTAAAACAATAAGCCCAAACTATCCTGAAACAGTAAGGCATCAGGCAGCGTGTTTTGCAGGCAGCATTTTCATTTAACAACCTTCTGAATGCCATTAAACTCTTCAGACGTCTCGTTCCTGTCACCACTATTGTTAACAGTTCTGACTCAGCAGGTTTCTCTAAAGTGGAGCACTTTACCACAAACCACTCTGAATGGCTTTGTTTAAATCTCACCCATTTAAGTATGCAGAAATTTGTGAAATGAGTGGAATTTCCCTTTAGGAGTAATACCTTTGATAGTGTTGTTAAGTGTTGCACTATTCTTTCTTAGTTCCTGATTAGTTAACTGTAGATATAAAACTGTCATTAAATAAGGTTAGATTTTTTCTTGAATTAAGCAGAGAAATCACTCACAGTCTAGGACTATTCATATGCCATATTTAGCAAACAAAGCAACTGGCAAGCTCACAAAGAGATGAGAGTGTTTCTTCTGTAGGCTTTGTCAGGCTGTTGAATTCAGGTCACTGCATTTTCTGTGCACTGTTAAGATCTACAGTCTCATCATGGGGAAAACATTTAGACAAGCATTTAAAATATTGTTGTCCTAAATGGTATCTGTAGTTTTGAGATCAAACATGCCTAATAAGCCATCAATAGGGTGCAAATATAGCAATTTCGTTTGCTATCCAGACCACCAGTGAACTTCCAGTGTCTTCTGAGTTTGTACACCGATCAGGCATAACATTATGACCACCTCCTTGTCCATTTTATGAGCTCCACTTACTATAAAGGTGTGCTTTGTAGTTCTATGATTACAGACTGTAGTCCATCTGTTTCTCTGCATACTTTGTTAGCCCCCTTTTACCCTGTTCTTCAATGGGCAGGACCACCCATGGACCCTCACAGTGCAGGTACTATTTGGGTGGTGGATCATTCTCAGCACTGCAGTAACACTAATGTGGTGGTGGTGGTGTGTTAGTATGTGTTGTGCTGGTCTGAGTGGATGAGATGCAGCAGTGCTGCTGGAGTTTTTAAACACCTCAGTGTCACTGCTGGACTGAGAATAGTCCACCAACCAAAAATATCCAGCCAACAGCGTCCTGTGGGCAGCGTCCTGTGACCACTGATATAGGACTAGAGGACGACCAACACAAACTGTGCAGCAGCAGCTGAGCTATCGTTTCTGATTTTACATCTACAAGGTGGACTAACAAGGTAGGAGTGTCTAATAGAGTGGACAGTGAGTGTTTATATATAGTATATGTTTATATATAGTAAGTGGAGCTGATAAAATGGACAATGAGCATCGAAACAAGTCATAATGTTATGCCTGATCGGTGTATATAAAACGGTAAAATAGTGGTAAACATGAAAAATAAGTTGTCTCTGGGGACTATTTTGTATTATAACACGCTGCATGTACCCTCTCCACCATAAATAAGTAAAAAAAATAAGTTTTAGGGCAAAAACTTTCTTAACATTCTCATAAAACAATGTCTCAGGGATCAGACAGTGTATTTCATGAAAATGTTGGTCAGAGCCTCAAGCTATAAGACCTGTCATTGCTTATCAGTGTATGATACATTGCACAATTGCTGTGAGATGACACAGTCTGTCACTTACTGATGTCTGATATGTCATGGGAGTGACTGGTTCCAGAACAAAGGGCTGCTCCGTCACAAGGACTAATAGTGTAACACACTAATCTATTTTAGTCAACACGTGTGTCATATGCTTAGTTTTGTGCTCCTTTACAATACTTTTGCCTTTGACGTCATATCTCTACGTCATATCTGTCTCTCTACGTCACTCATAACTATCACTCATAACGTCTTGCCTTTTAAGTGTGTCTTAATGCAGATTAAGGAAATTCAATTTGTTACACTGTAAAAAAATGGCTCGTAATTTCAGCAGTTGCTAACAAGCAGTTGAACTAGTTTTACTCAACTCAAAAAATTGCATCGAAAGAATTGTTCACTGAGAGTATTTATTTGGGTTGAATAAAACTAGTTAATTTACTTGTTACCACATTAAGTAATTTTGTAGGTTGAACTGATGAGCCATTTGGGAATAAACAGGTGATCAAATGGTAATGTATTAGTTTGGTGATCATTATTCCAGTTTATGCTCCTAATTTTAAATGGCAACACTATGATAAACATGAGCCTGTGAGAGTAATGAATCAAACATTGTAATCGGTCCATGTAGCAAGCTCTTATTGTATTAACTCCAAAAGACTATCAATTATATTATTTTATGTCCAAAACTGTCCTGAAGTAAAAGAGCAATCTTACATTCAGATGCATTTATATTTCAATTAAGTCACATTCAAATGTACTTTTTTATGTTTTGTTTATGTACTGTTTTGTTTATTGGAAAACATACAATACTGGGCAAAAGTCAGAGACCTCCCTTCATTTATTAAATTTCCAGTCAAAATGGCCATTTAGTACAAGATACATACAAGATCTCATACATATTAGATCCACTTGAATAAGGAAGAGAAAAGTCAAAGGAAAGTAGGAAGGCAGGAGTTTTCAAAACTGTTCAAAAATGATTCAAAGTTATGGCAGCCTTACTGATGACAAGATACTTGAGTTGCTCCTATCGTGGCTACAGCCTAACTGTCTTGTTCCCATGGCTCACTAACTTGTGGCCACGGCTTAACTATCTAATTTCCATGCCTTACTAAGTCATGGCAACCATTTAACAATCTCGTTCCCATGCATTACTAACTTGTGGCCATGACTTAACTGTCTAATTTATATGCCTTACTAAGTCATAGCCACAGCTTAACTCTCTTGTTCCCATGCCTTACTTACTAAGCCATAACCACAACTTAACTAACTCATTTGCATGACCTACTAAGTCATGGCCACAGCTTAACAATGTCGTTCCCACGCCTTATCAAGTCATAGCAATAGCTTAACTATCTCATTCCCATGCCTTACTAAGTCATAGCCACAGCTTAAATGTTTTATTCCTATGCCTTACTGAGTCATGGCCACAGCTTAACAATCTCATTCACATGACATACTAAGCCATAGCCACAGCTTAGCTATCTTGTTCTCATGCCTAACTAAGTTGTGGCCACAGCTTAACAATCTTGTTCCCATGCCTTCCCTAGTCATAGCCACAGCTTAACTTTCTCATTCCCATGCCTTACTAAGTGATAACCACAACTGAACTTATTTATTCCAGTGCTTTACTAAGTCATGGCCACAACTTAACTGTCCAATTCCCACACCATACTAAATCATGACGATGCATTAGGATCCCATTGCCACAGCTTAGTAAGTCATGGTTGTGCATTATTTGTATTAAGATGGTATGTCGAATGCAGGGCTAAGTAGTATTGTTTTCACCAGTTTATTTAATGTTAAAACCAGATTAGCTTTCTTGGTTTAACCTGAATGGACAGCTAATGTGAACAGTGCGACAGAGTACATATTTATAATTTCAAAAACTATGAAACAATATGCTTACTTAGGAAAACACAGTAATTTCGTTTTTAAAATGAAAGTTACAAATAACTGCATATTCATAGTTTATAAGTGTTTTATTGAGAACTCTTTGCAATATACCAGGTCAAGAGAAATAAAGAACATAATGTAACTTAGAAACACATAAAAATCCATTGATCCAGTTTGAATATTCCTCTGCACTCTCAGGAATAAAGGCAGTAAACTGTCGCTGGGGCAGTCCCCCTCTTGTCACTGGGGTGGAACCCTCAAGGGTACAAATCATTCATATTTTCTAAGTTGTACTGACTCCACACACCTCGTCTCGTCCCCAGACTTTTTATTTTATTGTTCTGTTTTTAAACATTTTTAGGTTGTAAAAAGTTACAAATATGTACTTTTTACCTGGAAAAACTTATTTAAGGTTCACAACTGCACCCTAAAACCACTGTTGTACCTCTGATGGTACATTTACTTTGTTTGCTTCTTGATGAACGAAAAATGTACCTGCATAGTGCCTTTATTTCCAACAGTGTACAAACAATTCGCCTTACAGACTAATATATATGTACATAGGTGTGTCAGCACATAGCTTTAGTTCTGAGAAGAATTGTCTTCAGGCATTTTTTGACAAGTTTCAAGCAATAGCCATATTTTTCTAAAAGTATTAGGTGTGAAGGAAAGCTTCCTGTGTTGTGTGGATGAAGTAGGTGAAACTGGGGCACAAAATAACAGAGAACATAATGTTTTTTCAAAAAGTTTGATTTATTAAGTATGTTTTAAGGAAATACATGTGGTGGCTCAAACGTCCTCAGCTTTTATTCTTCTCTTTAAATTTTAAAAATTTTTACACTTTCATCCAGAAGAGAAATACAATCACAAATAAAAAAAAATCACATTTAAAGATAAATAAGTAAAAGATGAAGCTTGATATGCTGTAAAAATATATGCATTTTTTTTCAGCAGGTATTCACTGCATTAGTCACACAGCCAGCTGTGTAAAACCATAAATAAATAAATAAATTGAATATACAGATTCAACTTAAATTAAGAGGCAAGTTCATTTTAAAAAAGTAAATGTACAGTATATGTCACACATACATACATTTATTACTGCAGGTAGAAAAGATTAAACAAAGTGCTAGAAATTGGTTTGCTCATCCAGTGCAATGCATAAGAACTTCAGGGCAAAACCTGCAGAAACAATCAGATCACTACATCAAACAGACTAATGATGTCATCATTGCCTGATCCTGACTGTGATAACTTTCCTCATGTTCCTGATTTTGGTGTCTATAACTGCAGCACTAATTGCTCAGTAGATGTGAAACAATAGTGAGACACACAGCCATTAATAGTCCTGATCTGCAGCTCATTTCACTTGAGTTTGCTGGGTTTACATGAGCTACAGTGGATGTGGTACTAGCAGCAGTGGAACGTGTGGTTGTTGAGGTAGCAGCAGTGCTGGTTGTTGTTTTGGTTGTGCTCACAGTGGTTGTAGACATTCCGGTAGATGCAGCAGAAGTTGCTGAAGTGGCTACTGTAGTTGTAGTTGAAGAGGTGGGTGTTGTGGTGGACACAGCTGGAGACGTTGCAGTGGTCAGTGTAGCACTGTTTTGAGCTGAAGTCATACCTGATGTTAGCTGTGTTGGAGAGGTTGATCCTGCAGCAGCAGCAGTGGTAGAAGCAGATACAGTAGTTACAGTATCAGAGACGACTACCACACTCACTGTGTTGGTCTGTCCATTGGTTGAAGGCTCAGCTGACGATGCAGACACATATGAAGCTACAGTGGAAGCAGCTGAGGATGTTGATTGTCCTGGTGATGATGATGCTGTCACAGCAGCAGGGCTGGTAGAAGCCGAAGTTGTTGCAGTGGCACTGTTGGAAGATGCAGCTACAGAACTGGTGACAGTTGCAGTTGTGGCAGAATTCACAGTTGTACCTCCGGTGGTTGCCGGCTGAGCAGTAGCTGTTGTTGAGTCAGCAGAAGTGCTGGTAGACGCTCCAGCTGTTGATGTAGAAGCAGCAACTGTTGTAGAGTCAGAGGCAGCAGCAGAATTTGCTGTTGTATCAGCACTGGCTGTAGATCCTGATGTTGAAGTTTGAACAGATGTTGCTACATTGGCAGTTGAAATGGAAGTTGCAGCAGTTGTAGAAGCAGCTGTTGTTGTGTCAGCAGAAGTGCTGGTAGACGCCTCCACTGTTGATGTTGAAGCAGTGACTATGGTAGAGTCAGAGGCAGCAGCAGCCGATGTAGCAGCTGTACTCTCACTGGCTGTGGAAGCTGTTTGAGCAGCTGTTGTCTGAGCTGAGGTTGTTACAGTGGCAGTGCTGCCAGAAGTAGCAACAACAGTAGAAGCTGCTGTAGTTTGCGTTGTTACAGTAGAGGAAGTGAGGTCATTTGTGGCTGTTGTTGAAGGTTGAACTGTTTCAGTGTTTGCTGCAGGTCCAGTTGTAGCAGGATCTGCTGTGGAAGTAAGTACAGTAGCTGTAGGAGGTGAAGTTGTGTTCTCTGCTGTTGTATCAGTCAGTGTGGATGGACTCGCTGTTGTACTGTCAGCAGTTGTAGGTGTTTCAGTACTTTGGGAAGCTGCTGTTGTCACAGATGTGGCTTCAGTCGATGTCAGCAAAGTGTTACTTGTAGTCTGGGCAGCAGTGCTTGTGATTTGGGTTCCTGGAGCAGAAATGGAAGATTTTCATTATATGACAGTTATTTCATTGTTTTTTTATGTATACAATTTATAATATCTTATACTGCAATTTTCTTTTTTGACTCTTCTTTTTACTTAATTTTGTATATTTCTACTTACCAATTAGGAGAAAAAGCAGCAACATCATTTTCATAACTGTTTCTCTTAGAAATCTGTAAAAGAATATTAAAAATGCCTTTCAAAAATCTGTTTTTGCCTTAAGGGAAAAATACATAATAACAAATTAACACTGTATCTGTCATAAAATGGTAAGTTTTACCACAGTGCTGCTTCTAATGTAGTCCACTCTAGGTAGTTTTAAGCCTTCTTTCTAATATTTATCAGTTTATTTATTCATGGAAGCTACATTAATACTATCATTCCAGTCTTAATACCTGGTTATGCTCTGTTTTTAGTATATTAAATCATTGTTTTATATTCATTAACCTTAATAATATCTTGTTTTAAAAAATCCCTTGTAAATGAAACACGTTGTTGCACTGAGATTCAACATTTTGTCCCTCTTTATTAAAGAAAAAAATCATAAATATTGTCTATTTGTTAGTCATGTAAATTATTTTCAGTTAATGTCAGAAGTTTCACTCACCGAGAAGGTCAATATGAAACTCCAATCAAATGTGATGAGCCTCTCTGACTGTAGTCTGTGATTGTTGGTCTTCAGACAGAAGGTCAGTGTGTGGAGCTCCTGCTGCAGTCAGAGTGGCTGATGTTCCACCTCCTGCTAGATTTTCACTGTCAGGTTCTGAAATGGCCTTCTTATATACATGAGAGCTCTGATTAGAACTCACCTGTTTTTCCTCTCATGGCTCATCACTGCGCAACAAGTGTTGCGCAACTGCTGTGAGACTCTCACTTACGCACAATCTCTCAGGTTCTGGGAGTGACCAGCTCAGAACAAAAGAGCTGTTCCATCACTCACACCAAGAACATCATAACAGCTATTTTTGTTGTCTTGTGTGTCATAAACTTCGTCGGTTTTGTAAACACAGCTCATTTCATATGTTTATTTCTGAACATAGTGAACCTCTGTCTCACTGTATCACTGTGCATGAGCAGCTTTAGTGCAGTCTGGATGAAATTCTTCTTCAGGATTTCTTCACACAAAGAGTCCAGCATCAGTTTGATGTTGTGCTAAAATATCTTTGTCAGAAACAAATTTCTCAGGGCTAATTTCAAAGAGTTTTTAAGTATTTGTATTATTTTTATGAGTATATAACTTATATTAATATAATATATATTAATTAACCTTATACCTTAAAATTAACTAATATATATTCACCTCTTATAATGTTTTAAAAGCAGAAAACTTCATAAATGTGTTTTGTCCCATTTCTTTGAGGTCACATTAAAATGAGCATCACTGATCTGTGGCCTGAATCATGTGTTAAATTAATCACTGTGTGTTGTGATAGAGAGGAGCTCTAAATGTTGACATGATTTTTGACTATTTCTATTGACATTCAACCCATCTTGCTATCTTTTATTTTTTGTTTAGAAATTAAAAAGATACCTCCCTTGATAGTATAATGTCACAAAAGTATGTTTTCATTGCCATATTAAAATATTTATGTTATACACAATAATAGCATTTACAGTGTGGAAATAAATTTTACAAATTATTCACCAAATGATGTTCGTCGATGCTCTATTCAATATTTCCAAAATTCTGTGAACATATTTAAGTTATTAAATGATAAATAAGCTACTGAAAGTGCTTATTTACAGTATTTTGTCAAGTTGGTTGTCTTGATTTCCACTTTTAAAATAGGACAAATTTTGAATTTTCATTCTATTGGAACTTAATTCTGGATGACGTTTAGTTTTTAGGTCCAACTCTCGATTTTGGACACTGAGATCCAGCCAAGCAGGAATTTCAGCGTTTTGGAAGTGGGCGTGTTGGATTACAGTAGGAAATTATGCAGGATCTTTCATGTGAAATGATCTGTCTGTTTAAAAAATACAGAAACACATCTATTTTAATGATTTCAGTTATTTTGTATTGTTTTAATATATCAAAATAATAATAAATATAAATTGTTATCTATACAGCATTTTTCATTTTAGGTACACAATCTCAATGTTCTTTAAACAGGAATATGAGTAAAACAGTATGTGACGCTAAAATATATGACACCAAATCAATTCTTACCAAAAGTGAGTAAACTCAAATAAAACATTGAGATGATGAAAAATTCACATGGATCCATTGAACAAATTTCAATCAAGTAAAGTCAGTGCAGTTTTCTTCACTGTACAGGTTTACAGTAGGCTTGTCTCAGCTGAGTGAAGTGGTGTGGATGGGCTGTGATGCTCCAACAAGGGTGTTATTTTCCAAATCTCCACCATTGAGAGCTTTAAACCTTATAAGCAAAACATTGTAATCAATTCAGAACCAGAAGTCAGTGTAAGCAGAATAAGACTGAATAATATGCTCAAACTTTCTTTTCCTGGTAAACACACACAGTGCTGCATTCTGAATTAGAGTCAGCAGGATGACCAGCCAGTAGCACGTTACAGCAGTCTAATGTAGTAGCTACGAAAGCATGAACTGATTTCTCAGCATCTTGTAGGGATGGCATGTGTCTTATTTTGGATGATTCTCAAGTATTAAATACAGTCTTGGAGTTTTTACTGATATTGGACTGAAATGATAAACTAGCATCCAGTATTACACCAAAGCCTTTAGCTCTAGCTTTTGGCTGCACTAGGAAACCACTAATGTCACGGATCAAATCTGCAACCATATTTCCAGCAGACTTTGGACTCAAAAGTAAACCTTTTGCTTTATTAGAGTTCAGTAGGAGGAAGCTGTTGGTCATCCAGTCATCTATTATGGGTAACTGTGTCACTAAATCTGACTGGGCTGATACATCTAACTGACTATCATGAACAAAAAAGTGAAAGGCACCATTTATTTCCAGGGGCTGCAAATAAAGAGATAAAAGTAAGGGCCCTGAAACAGAGCCCTGTGGGACACCACTGCACTCTTCAACAGTGTTGCAGTCAGTGCATTATTGTATAACCTTGTATAAATATACATATCAGTGTTTAACCTCTTAAAATCCCAGGCTTATTACATCGTAAACCTTATTATTCAGTAACTACAGGAACTTCAGTGCAAACTTGCAGAGCTATGCTTAGGTAAAAGAAGTGTGTAATAAACTTTGGGCCTATCAGCCTCGGCCATTTAAGAGTTTCAATGAAATTTAAGAAAGAAATGAAAATGGACTTTCTGCATGTACTGTAATATCTTAATGATTTTTATTCGTGTTTATAAATGTGCTTAAAAGTGTATAACTCTATGTGCTTGTACATGTTTTAATAATGTACAGGATTATAATTTATTTAAAATGTCCAACAAAAGTTAGAATACTGTTTCAGTTCAAAGACATATTTATTTACACATAAAACCTATTTGGAAGATAAATAAATAAAATATGAAGCTGAGTTTGAGTTACACAGCCAGCTGTGCAAAATCAATAAATAAAATAAATATTCAGATTCAACTTAAATGAAGAGTTAAGTTAATGTTAAACATGTGTACAGTAAACATCATAAATACATACATTTATTACTGTAGGATAAAGTGCTAGAAATAGGTTTACTCATCCAGTGCTATGCATAAGAACTTCAGGGCAAAACTTGCAGAACCAATCAGATCACTACATCAAACAGACTAATGACATCATCATTGCCTGATCCTGATTGTGATAACTTTACTCATGTTCCTGATTTTGGTGTCCGTAACTGCAGCACTAATTGCTCAGTAGATGTGAAACAATAGTGAGACACACAGCCATTAATAGTCCTGATCTGCAGCTCATTTCACTCGAGTTTGCTGGGTTTACATGAGCTACAGTGGATGTGGTACTAGCAGCAGTGGAACGTGTGGTTGTTGAGGTAGCAGCAGTGCTGGTTGTTGTTTTGGCTGTGCTCACAGTGGTTGTAGACATTCCGGTAGATGCAGCAGAAGTTGCTGAAGTGGCTACTGTAGTTGTAGTTGAAGAGGTGGGTGTTGTGGTGGACACAGCTGGAGACGTTGCAGTGGTCAGTGTAGCACTGTTTTGAGCTGAAGTCATACCTGATGTTAGCTGTGTTGGAGAGGTTGATCCTGCAGCAGCAGCAGTGGTAGAAGCAGATACAGTAGTTACAGTATCAGAGACGACTACCACACTCACTGTGTTGGTCTGTCCATTGGTTGAAGGCTCAGCTGACGATGCAGACACATATGAAGCTACAGTGGAAGCAGCTGAGGATGTTGTTTGTCCTGGTGAGGATGATGCTGTCACAGCAGCAGGGCTGGTAGAAGCAGACGTTGTTGCAGTGGCGCTGTTGGAAGATGCAGCTACAGAACTGGTGACAGTTGCAGTTGTGGCAGAATTCACAGTTGTACCTCCGGTGGTTGCCGGCTGAGCAGTAGCTGTTGTTGTGTCAGCAGAAGTGCTGGTAGACGCCCCAGCTGTTGTTGGTGAAGCAGGGATTGCCGTTGAGTCAGAGGTTGCAGCGGCAGATGTGGCAGGATTTGCAGCTGTACTTGCACTGGCTGTAGATTCTGTTTGAGCAGCTGCTGAAGTTTGAACAGAGGTTGCTGCATTGGCAGAGCTGGTGGAGGTAGAAGCAGCTGTTGTTGTGTCAGAGGCAGCAGCAGAATTTGCTGTTGTACCTGCACTGGCTGTAGATGCTGATGTTGAAGTTTGAACAGATGTTGCTACATTGGTAGAGCTGGTGGAGGCAGCTGTTGTTGAGTCAGCAGAAGTTCTGGTAGACACCCCAGCTGTTGATGTAGAAGTAGCGACTGTTGTAGAGTCAGAGGCAGCAGCAGAATTTGCTGTTGTACCAGCACTGGCTGTAGATGCTGATGTTGAAGTTTGAACAGATGTTGCTACATTGGCAGCAGAAGTGGAGGTTGCAGCAGTTGTAGATGCAGCTGTTGTTGTGTCAGTAGAAGTGCTGGTAGATGCCCCAGATGTGGTAGGATTTGCAGCTGTGCTTGCACTGGCTGTAGATTCTGTTTGAGCAGCTGCTGTAGTTTGAACAGAGGTTGCTGCATTGGCAGAGCTGGTGGAGGTAGAAGCAGCTGTTGTAGAGTCAGAGGCAGCAGCAGAATTTGCTGTTATACCTGCACTGGCTGTAGATGCTGATGTTGAAGTTTGAACTGAGGTTGCTACATTGGCAGAGCTGGTGGAGGCAGCTGTTGTTGAGTCAGCAGTGGTGCTAGTAGATGCCGCAGCTGTTGATACAGAAGCAGCGACTGTTGTAGAGTCAGAGGCAGCAGCAGAATTTGCTGTTGTACCTGCACTGGCTGTAGATGCTGAAGTTGAAGTTTGAACAGATGTTGCTACATTGGCAGCAGAAGTGGGGGTTGCAGCAGTTGTAGAAGCAGCTGTTGTTGTGTCAGCAGAAGTGCTGGTAGACGCCTCCACTGTTAATGTAGAAGCAGTGACTGTGGTAGAGTCAGAGGCAGCAGCAGTCGATGTAGCAGCTGTACTCTCACTGGCTGTGGAAGCTGTTTGAGCAGCTGTTGTCTGAGCTGAGGTTGTTACAGTGGCAGTGCTGCCAGAAGTAGCAACAACAGTAGAAGCTGCTGTAGTTTGCGTTGTTACAGTAGAGGAAGTGAGGTCATTTGTGGCTGTTGTTGAAGGTTGAACTGTTTCAGTGTTTGCTGCAGGTCCAGTTGTAGCAGGATCTGCTGTGGAAGTAAGTACAGTAGCTGTAGGAGGTGAAGTTGTGTTCTCTGCTGTTGTATCAGTCAGTGTGGATGGACTCGCTGTTGTACTGTCAGCAGTTGTAGGTGTTTCAGTACTTTGGGAAGCTGCTGTTGTCACAGATGTGGCTTCAGTCGATGTCAACAAAGTGTTACTTGTAGTCTGGGCAGCAGTGCTTGTGATTTGGCATCCTGGAGTAGAAATGAAAGATTTTCATTATATGACAGTTATTTCATTATTTTTTGTATATGTAAAATGTCAGATATATGTTTATAACAGCTTAAATTCTGCATTTCTTACTTACCAATTAGGAGAAAAAGTAGCAACATCATTTTCATAACTGCTTCTCTTATAAATCTATAAAAGAAAATGAAAAAATGCCTTTCAGAAATCTGTTTTTGCCTTAAGGGAAAAATACATAATAACAAATTAACACTGTATCTGTCATAAAATGGTAAGTTTTACCACAGTGCTGCTTCTAATGTAGTCCACTCTAGGTAGTTTTAAGCCTTCTTTCTAATATTTATCAGTTTATTTATTCATGGAAGCTACATTAACACTATCATTCCAGTCTTAATACCTGGTTATGCTCTGTTTTTAGTATATTAAATCATTGTTTTATATTCATTAACCTTAATAATATCTTGTTTTAAAAAATCCCTTGTAAATGAAACATGTTGTTGCACTGAGATTCAACATTTTGTCCCTCTTTATTAAAGAAAAAAATCATAAATATTGTCTATTTGTTAGTCATGTAAATTATTTTCAGTTAATGTCAGAAGTTTCACTCACCGAGAAGGTCAATATGAAACTCCAATCAAATGTGATGAGCCTCTCTGACTGTCGTCTGTGATTGTTGGTCTTCAGACAGAAGGTCAGTGTGTGGAGCTCCTGCTGCAGTCAGAGTGGCTGATGTTCCACCTCCTGCTAGATTTTCACTGTCAGGTTCTGAAATGGCCTTCTTATATACATGAGAGCTCTGATTAGAACGCACCTGTTTTTCCTCTCATGGCTCATCACTGCGCTACAAGTGTTGCGCAACTGCTGTGAGACTCTCACTTACGCACAATCTCTCAGGTTCTGGGAGTGACCAGCTCAGAACAAAAGAGCTGTTCCATCACTCACACCAAGAACATCATAACAGCTATTTTTGTTGTCTTGTGTGTCATAAACTTCGTCGGTTTTGTAAACACAGCTCATTTCATATGTTTATTTCTGAACATAGTGAACCTCTGTCTCACTGTATCACTGTGTATGAGCAGCTTTAGTGCAGTCTGGATCAAATTCTTCTTCAGGATTTCTTCACACAAAGAGTCCAGCATCAGTTTGATGTTGTGCTAAAATATCTTTGTCAGAAACAAATTTCTCAGGGCTAATTTCAAAGAGTTTTTAAGTATTTGTATTATTTTTATGAGTATATAACTTATATTAATATAATATATATTAATTAACCTTATACCTTAAGATTAACTAATATATATTCACCTCTTATAATGTTTTAAAAGCAGAAAACTTCATAAATGTGATTTGTCCCATTTCTTTGAGGTCACATTAAAATGAGCATCACTGATCTGTGGCCTGAATCATGTGTTAAATTAATCACTGTGTGTTGTGATAGAGAGGAGCTCTAAATGTTGACATGATTTTTGACTATTTCTATTGACATTCAACCCATTTTGCTATCTTTTATTTTTTGTTTAGAAATTAAAAAGATACCTCCCTTGATAGTATAATGTCACAAAAGTATGTTTTCATTGCCATATTAAAATATTTATGTTATACACAATAATAGCATTTACAGTGTGGAAATAAATTTTACAAATTATTCACCAAATGATGTTCGTCGATGCTCTATTCAATATTTCCAAAATTCTGTGAACATATTTAAGTTATTAAATGATAAATAAGCTACTGAAAGTGCTTATTTACAGTATTTTGTCAAGTTGGTTGTCTTGATTTCCACTTTTAAAATAGGACAAATTTTGAATTTTCATTCTATTGGAACTTAATTCTGGATGACGTTTAGTTTTTAGGTCCAACTCTCGATTTTGGACACTGAGATCCAGCCAAGCAGGAATTTCAGCGTTTTGGAAGTGGGCGTGTTGGATTACAGTAGGAAATTATGCAGGATCTTTCATGTGAAATGATCTGTCTGTTTAAAAAATACAGAAACACATCTATTTTAATGATTTCAGTTATTTTGTATTGTTTTAATATATCAAAATAATAATAAATATAAATTGTTATCTATACAGCATTTTTCATTTTAGGTACACAATCTCAATGTTCTTTAAACAGGAATATGAGTAAAACAGTATGTGACGCTAAAATATATGACACCAAATCAATTCTTACCAAAAGTGAGTAAACTCAAATAAAACTTTGAGATGATGAAAAATATTTTATTCACATGGATCCATTGAACAAATTTCAATCAAGTAAAGTCAGTGCAGTTTTCTTCACTGTACAGGTTTACAGTAGGCTTGTCTCAGCTGAGTGAAGTGGTGTGGATGGGCTGTGATGCTCCAACAAGGGTGTTATTTTCCAAATCTCCACCATTGAGAGCTTTAAACCTTATAAGCAAAACATTGTAATCAATTCAGAACCAGAAGTCAGTGTAAGCAGAATAAGACTGAATAATATGCTCAAACTTTCTTTTCCTGGTAAACACACACAGTGCTGCATTCTGAATTAGAGTCAGCAGGACAACCGGCCAGTAACATGTTACAGCATTCTAATGTAGTAGCTACGAAAGCATGAACTGATTTCTCAGGATCTTGTAGGGATGGCATGTGTCTTATTTTGGATGATTCTCAAGTATTAAATACAGTCTTGGAGTTTTTACTGATATTGGACTGAAATAATAAACTAGCATCCAGTATTACACCAAAGCCTTTAGCTCTAGCTTTTGGCTGCACTGGGAAACCACTAATGTCACGGATCAAATCTGCAACCATATTTCCAGCAGACTTTGGACTCAAAAGTAAACCTTTTGCTTTATTAGAGTTCAGTAGGAGGAAGCTGTTGGTCATCCAGTCATCTATTATGGGTAACTGTGTCACTAAATCTGACTGGGCTGACACATCTAACTGACTATCATGAGCAAAAAAGTGAAAGGCACCATTTATTTACAGGAGCTGCAAATATAGAGATAAAAGTAAGGGCCCTGAAACAGAGCCCTGTGGGACACCACTGCACTCTTCAACAGTGTTGCAGCCAGTGCATTATTGTATAAGCTTGCATAAATATATGTATCAGTGTTTAACCTCTTAAAATCCCAGGCTTATTACATCGTAAATCTTATTGTTCAGTAACTACAGGAACTTCAGTGCAAACTTGCAGAGCTATTCTTAGGTTAAAGAAGTGTGTAATAAACTTTGGGCCTATCAGCCTCGGCCATTTAAGAGTTTCAATGAAATTTAAGAAAGAAATGAAAATGGACTTTCTGCATGTACTGTAATATCTTAATGATTTTTATTCGTGTTTATAAATGTGCTTAAAAGTGTATAACTCTATGTGCTTGTACATGTTTTAATAATGTACAGGATTATAATTTATTTAAAATTTACAACAAAAGTTAGAATACTGTTTCAGTTCAAAGACATATTTGTTTACACATAAAACCTATTTGGAAGATAAATAAATAAAATATGAAGCTGAGTTTGAGTTACACAGCCAGCTGTGCAAAATCAATAAATAAAACAAATATTCAGATTCAACTTAAATGAAGAGTTAAGTGTACTGTAAACATCATAAATACATACATTTATTACTGTAGTATAAAGTGCTAGAAATAGGTTTACTCATCCAGTGCTATGCATAAGAACTTCAGGGCAAAACTTGCAGAACCAATCAGATCACTACATCAAACAGACTAATGACATCATCATTGCCTGATCCTGACTGTGATAACTTTACTCATGTTCCTGATTTTGGTGTCCGTAACTGCAGCACTAATTGCTCAGTAGATGTGAAACAATAGTGAGACACACAGCCATTAATAGTCCTGATCTGCAGCTCATTTCACTCGAGTTTGCTGGGTTTACATGAGCTACAGTGGATGTGGTACTAGCAGCAGTGGAACGTGTGGTTGTTGAGGTAGCAGCAGTGCTGGTTGTTGTTTTGGCTGTGCTCACAGTGGTTGTAGACATTCCGGTAGATGCAGCAGAAGTTGCTGAAGTGGCTACTGTAGTTGTAGTTGAAGAGGTGGGTGTTGTGGTGGACACAGCTGGAGACGTTGCAGTGGTCAGTGTAGCACTGTTTTGAGCTGAAGTCATATTTGGAGTTAGCTGTGTTGGAGAGGTTGATCCTGCAGCAGCAGCAGTGGTAGAAGAAGATACAGTAGTTACAGTATCAGAGACGACTACCACACTCACTGTGTTGGTCTGTCCATTGGTTGAAGGCTCAGCTGACGATGCAGACACATATGAAGCTACAGTGGAAGCAGCTGAGGATGTTGATTGTCCTGGTGAGGATGATGCTGTCACAGCAGCAGGGCTGGTAGAAGCAGACGTTGTTGCAGTGGCGCTGTTGGAAGATGCAGCTACAGAACTGGTGACAGTTGCAGTTGTGGCAGAATTCACAGTTGTACCTCCGGTGGTTGCCGGCTGAGCAGTAGCTGTTGTTGTGTCAGCAGAAGTGCTGGTAGATACCCCAGATGTGGTAGGATTTGCAGCTGTGCTTGCACTGGCTGTAGATTCTGTTTGAGCAGCTGCTGAAGGTTGAACAGAGGTTGCTGCATTGGCAGAGCTGGTGGAGGTAGAAGCAGCTGTTGTTGTGTCAGAGGCAGCAGCAGAATTTGCTGTTGTACCTGCACTGGCTGTAGAAGCTGAAGTTGAAGTTTGAACAGATGTTGCTACATTGGCAGCAGAAGTGGGGGTTGCAGCAGTTGTAGAAGCAGCTGTTGTTGTGTCAGCAGAAGTGCTGGTAGACGCCTCCACTGTTGATGTTGAAGCAGTGACTATGGTAGAGTCAGAGGCAGCAGCAGCCGATGTAGCAGCTGTACTCTCACTGGCTGTGGAAGCTGTTTGAGCAGCTGTTGTCTGAGCTGAGGTTGTTACAGTGGCAGTGCTGCCAGAAGTAGCAACAACAGTAGAAGCTGCTGTAGTTTGCGTTGTTACAGTAGAGGAAGTGAGGTCATTTGTGGCTGTTGTTGAAGGTTGAACTGTTTCAGTGTTTGCTGCAGGTCCAGTTGTAGCAGGATCTGCTGTGGAAGTAAGTACAGCAGCTGTAGGAGGTGAAGTTGTGTTCTCTGCTGTTGTATCAGTCAGTGTGGATGGACTCGCTGTTGTACTGTCAGCAGTTGTAGGTGTTTCAGTACTTTGTGAAGCTGCTGTTGTCACAGATGTGGCTTCAGTCGATGTCAGCAAAGTGTTACTTGTAGTCTGGGCAGCAGTGCTTGTGATTTGGGCTCCTGGAGCAGAAATGGAAGATTTTCATTATATGACAGTTATTTCATTGTTTTTTTATGTATACAATTTATAATATCTTATACTGCAATTTTCTTTTTTGACTCTTCTTTTTACTTAATTTTGTATATTTCTACTTACCAATTAGGAGAAAAAGCAGCAACATCATTTTCATAACTGTTTCTCTTAGAAATCTGTAAAAGAATATTAAAAATGCCTTTCAAAAATCTGTTTTTGCCTTAAGGGAAAAATACATAATAACAAATTAACACTGTATCTGTCATAAAATGGTAAGTTTTACCACAGTGCTGCTTCTAATGTAGTCCACTCTAGGTAGTTTTAAGCCTTCTTTCTAATATTTATCAGTTTATTTATTCATGGAAGCTACATTAACACTATCATTCCAGTCTTAATACCTGGTTATGCTCTGTTTTTAGTATATTAAATCATTGTTTTATATTCATTAACCTTAATAATATCTTGTTTTAAAAAATCCCTTGTAAATGAAACACGTTGTTGCACTGAGATTCAACATTTTGTCCCTCTTTATTAAAGAAAAAAATCATAAATATTGTCTGTTTGTTAGTCATGTAAATTATTTTCAGTTAATGTCAGAAGTTTCACTCACCGAGAAGGTCAATATGAAACTCCAATCAAATGTGATGAGCCTCTCTGACTGTCGTCTGTGATTGTTGGTCTTCAGACAGAAGGTCAGTGTGTGGAGCTCCTGCTGCAGTCAGAGTGGCTGATGTTCCACCTCCTGCTAGATTTTCACTGTCAGGTTCTGAAATGGCCTTCTTATATACATGAGAGCTCTGATTAGAACTCACCTGTTTTTCCTCTCATGGCTCATCACTGCGCTACAAGTGTTGCGCAACTGCTGTGAGACTCTCACTTACGCACAATCTCTCGGGTTCTGGGAGTGACCAGCTCAGAACAAAAGAGCTGTTCCATCACTCACACCAAGAACATCATAACAGCTATTTTTGTTGTCTTGTGTGTCATAAACTTCGTCAGTTTTGTAAACACAGCTCATTTCATATGTTTATTTCTGAACATAGTGAACCTCTGTCTCACTGTATCACTGTGCATGAGCAGCTTTAGTGCAGTCTGGATGAAATTCTTCTTCAGGATTTCTTCACACAAAGAGTCCAGCATCAGTTTGATGTTGTGCTTAAATGTCTTTGTCAGAAACAAATGTTTTCAGGGCTAATTTAAAAGAATTTTTAAGTATTTGTATTATTTTTATGAGTATATAACTTATATTAAAATAATATATATTAATTAACCTTATAATATATATATTCACCTCTTATAATGTTTTAAAAGCAGAAAACTTCATAAATGTGATTTGTCCCATTTCTTTGAGGTCACATTAAAATGAGCATCACTGATCTGTGGCCTGAATCATGTGTTAAATTAATCACTGTGTGTTGTGATAGAGAGGAGCTCTAAATGTTGACATGATTTTTGACTATTTCTATTGACATTCAACCCATCTTTCTATCTTTTATTTTTTGTTTAGAAATTAAAAAGATACCTCCCTTGATATTATAATGTCACAAAAGTATGTTTTCATTGCCATATTAAAATATTTATGTTATACACAATAATAGCATTTACAGTGTGGAAATAAATTTTACAAATTATTCACCAAATGATGTTCATAGGTGCTCTATTCAATATTCCCAGAATTCTGTTAAAATATTTAAGTTATTAAATGTTAAATAAGCTACTGAAAGTGCTTATTTACAGTATTTTGTCAAGTTGGTTGTCTTGATTTCCACTTTTAAAATAGGACAAATTTTGAATTTTCATTCTATTGGAACTTAATTCTGGATGACGTTTAGTTTTCTCAGTCATTTTGGATTCTTCCTAACCCACACACGACTAACATGAACATGTGTTCAGCGATTTCACCCTTTTGAACAGGAATGTTGAGTAAGCATGTTGCTTTGTTTTGACTACCTTGTTGTCAAGCTCACAGACGCCCCGCCTGACACCTGTAAATGTAGCGTTAATGCAGAGTTTAGGTCCAACTCTTGATTTTGGAAACTGAGATCCAGCCAAGCAGGAATTTCAGCATTTTGGAAGTGGGCGTGTTGGATTACGGTAGGAAATAATGCAGGATTTTTCATGTGAAATGATGCAAAATCTGTCTCTTTAAAAAATACAAAAACACATCTATTTTAATGATTTCAGTTATTTTGTATTGTTTTAATATATCAAAATAATAATAAATATAAATTGTTATCTATACAGCATTTTTCATTTTAGGTACACAATCTCAAAGTTCTTTAAACAGGAATATGAGTAAAACAGTATGTGACGTGAAAATATATGACACCAAATCAATTCTTACCAAAAGTGAGTAAACTCAAATAAAACTTTGAGATGATGAAAGATATTTTATTCACATGGATCCATTGAACAAATTTCAATCAAGTAAAGTCAGTGCAGTTTTCTTCACTGTACAGGTTTACAGTAGGCTTGTCTCAGCTGAGTGAAGTGGTGTGGATGGGCTGTGATGCTCCAACAAGTGTGTTATTTTCCAGAGATCCACCATTGAGAGCTTTAAGCATTATAAGCAAGACATTGTAATCAATTCAGAACCAGAAGTCAGTGTAAGCAGAATAAGACTGAATAATATGCTCAAACTTTCTTTTCCTGGTAAACACACACAGTGCTGCATTCTGAATTAGAGACAGCAGGACAACCAGCCAGTAACACGTTACAGCAGTCTAATGTAGTAGCTATGAAAGCATGAACTGATTTCTCAGGATCTTGTAGGGATGGCATGTGTCTTATTTTGGATGATTCTCAAGTATTAAATACAGTCTTGGAGTTTTTACTGATATTGGACTGAAATGATAAACTAGCATCCAGTATTACACCAAAGCCTTTAGCTCTAGCTTTTGGTTGCACTAGGAAACCATTAACATCACGGATCAAATCTGCAACCATATTTCCAGCAGACTTCGGACTCAAAAGTAAACCTTTTGCTTTATTAGAGTTCAGTAGGAGGAAGCTGTTGGTCATCCAGTCATCCATTATGGGTAACTGTGTCACTAAATCTGACTGGGCTGACACATCTAACTGACTATCATGAGCAAAAGAGTGAAAGGCACCATTTATTTACAGGGGCTGCAAATAAAGAGATAAAAGTAAGGGCCCTGAAACAGAGCCCTGTGGGACACCACTGCACTCTTCAACAGTGTTGCAGCCAGTGCATTATTGTATAAGCTTGCATAAATATATGTATCAGTGTTTAACCTCTTAAAATCCCAGGCTTATTACATCGTAAGGCTTACGATTCAGTAACTACAGGAACTTCAGTGCAAACTTGCAGAGCTATTCTTAGGTTAAAGAAGTGTGTAATAAACTTTGTGCCTATCAGCCTCGGCCATTTTAGAGTTTAAATGAAATTTAAGAAAGAAATGAAAATGGACTTTCTGCATGTACTGAAATATCTTGATGATTTTTATTCATGTTTATAAATATGCTTAACAATGTATAACTCTATGTGCTTGTACATGTTTTAATAATGTACAGGATTATAATTTATTTAAAATGTCCAACAAAAGCTAGAATACTGTTTCAGTTCAAAGACATATTTATTTACACATAAAACAGATTTGGAAGATAAATAAATAAAATATGAAGCTGAGTTTGAGTTACACAGCCAGCTGTGCAAAATCAATAAATAAAATAAATATTCAGATTCCACTTAAATGAAGAGTTAAGTTAATGTTAAACATGTGTACAGTAAACATCATAAATACATACATTTATTACTGTAGTATAAAGTGCTAGAAATAGGTTTACTCATCCAGTGCTATGCATAAGAACTTCAGGGCAAAACTTGCAGAACCAATCAGATCACTACATCAAACAGACTAATGACATCATCATTGCCTGATCCTGATTGTGATAACTTTACTCATGTTCCTGATTTTGGTGTCCGTAACTGCAGCACTAATTGCTCAGTAGATGTGAAACAATAGTGAGACACACAGCCATTAATAGTCCTGATCTGCAGCTCATTTCACTTGAGTTTGCTGGGTTTACATGAGCTACAGTGGATGTGGTACTAGCAGCAGTGGAACGTGTGGTTGTTGAGGTAGCAGCAGTGCTGGCTGTTGTTTTGGCTGTGCTCACAGTGGTTGTAGACATTCCGGTAGATGCAGCAGAAGTTGCTGAAGTGGCTACTGTAGTTGTAGTTGAAGAGGTGGGTGTCGTGGTGGACACAGCTGGAGAAGATGCAGTGGTCAGTGTAGCACTGTTTTGAGCTGAAGTCATACTTGGAGTTGGCTGTGTTGGTGAGGTTGATCCTGCAGCAGCAGCAGTTGTAGAAGAAGATACAGTAGTTACAGTATCAGAGACGACTACCACACTCACTGTGTTGGTCTGTCCATTGGTTGAAGGCTCAGCTGACGATGCAGACACATATGAAGCTACAGTGGAAGCAGCTGAGGATGTTGATTGTCCTGGTGGTGATGATGCTGTCACAGCAGCAGGGCTGGTAGAAGCAGAAGTTGTTGCACTGGCACTGTTAGAAGATGCAGCTACAGAACTGGTGACAGTTGCAGTTGTGGCAGAATTCACAGTTGTACCTCCGGTGGTTGCCGGCTGAGCAGTAGCTGTTGTTGTGTCAGCAGAAGTGCTGGTAGATACCCCAGCTGTTGTTGGTGAAGCAGGGATTGCCGTTGAGTCAGAGGTTGCAGCGGCAGATGTGGCAGGATTTGCAGCTGTGCTTGCACTGGCTGTAGATTCTGTTTGAGCAGCTGCTGAAGTTTGAACAGAGGTTGCTGCATTGGCAGAGCTGGTGGAGGTAGAAGCAGCTGTTGTTGTGTCAGAGGCAGCAGGAGAATTTGCTGTTGTACCTGCACTGGCTGTAGATCCTGATGTTGAAGTTTGAACTGAGGTTGCTACATTGGTAGAGCTGGTGGAGGCAGCTGTTGTTGAGTCAGCAGAAGTGCTGGTAGACACCCCAGCTGTTGATGTAGAAGTAGCGACTGTTGTAGAGTCAGAGGCAGAAGCAGAATTTGCTGTTGCACCAGCACTGGCTGTAGATGCTGATGTTGAAGTTTGAACAGATGTTGCTACATTGGCAGCAGAAGTGGGGGTTGCAGCAGTTGTAGATGCAGCTGTTGTTGTTTCAGCAGAAGTGCTGGTAGATGCCCCAGATGTGGTAGGATTTGCAGCTGTGCTTGCACTGGCTGTAGATTCTGTTTGAGCAGCTGCTGAAGTTTGAACAGAGGTTGCTGCATTGGCAGAGATGGTGGAGGTAGAAGCAGCTGTTGTAGAGTCAGAGGCAACAGCAGAATTTGCTGTTATACCTGCACTGGCTGTAGATGCTGATGTTGAAGTTTGAACTGAGGTTGCTACATTGGCAGCAGAGGTGGGGGTTGCAGCAGTTGTAGAAGCAGCTGTTGTTGTGTCAGCAGAAGTGCTGGTAGACGCCTCCACTGTTGATGTTGGAGCAGTGACTGTGGTAGAGTCAGAGGCAGCAGCAGTCGATGTAGCAGCTGTACTCTCACTGGCTGTGGAAGCTGTTTGAGCAGCTGTTGTCTGAGCTGAGGTTGTTACAGTGGCAGTGCTGCCAGAAGTAGCAACAACAGTAGAAGCTGCTGTAGTTTGCGTTGTTACAGTCGAGGAAGTGAGGTCATTTGTGGCTGTTGTTGAAGGTTGAACTGTTTCAGTGTTTGCTGCAGGTCCAGTTGTAGCAGGATCTGCTGTGGAAGTAAGTACAGCAGCTGTAGGAGGTGAAGTTGTGTTCTCTGCTGTTGTATCAGTCAGTGTGGATGGACTCGCTGTAGTACTGTCAGCAGTTGTAGGTGTTTCAGTACTTTGTGAAGCTGCTGTTGTCACAGATGTGGCTTCAGTCGATGTCAGCAAAGTGTTACTTGTAGTCTGGGCAGCAGTGCTTGTGATTTGGGCTCCTGGAGCAGAAAGGGAAGATTTTCATTATATGACAGTTATTTAGTTATATTTTTGTGTATATAAAATGTCAGATATATGTTTATAACAGCTTAAATTCTGCATTTCTTACTTACCAATTAGGAGAAAAAGTAGCAACATCATTTTCATAACTGCTTCTCTTAGAAATCTATAAAAGAAAAGGAAAAAATGCCTTTCAGTAATCTTTTGCCTCAAGGAAAAAATTATATAATAACAAATTAGCGCTGTCACTAGGTCGTTTTAAGGTAGTTTTAAGCCTTCATTCTAATATTCATCAGTTTATTTATTAATGGAAGCTACTTTAACATTATTTTTTCAGTCTTAATGCTTGGTTATCCTCTGTTTTTTAGCACATTAAATTGTTGTTTTATATTTATTAGATTTAGCATTCAGCATTTTGTCCCACTTTATTTAAAAAATTAATAAATATTGTCTATTTGTTAGTTATGTAAATTATTTTCAGTTAATGTCAGAAGTTTTACTCACCGAGAAGGTCAATACGAAACTCCAATCAAATGTGATGAGCCTCTGTGACTGTCGTCTGTGATTGTTGGTCTTCAGACAGAAGGTCAGTGTGTGGAGCTCCTGCTGCAGTCAGAGTGGCTGATGTTCCACCTCCTGCTAGATTTTCACTGTCAGGTTCTGAAATGACCTTCTTATATACATGAGAGCTCTGATTAGAACTCACCTGTTTCTCTTCTCATGGCTCATCACTGCGCTACAAGTGTTGCGCAACTGCTGTGAGACTCTCACTTACGCACAATCTCTCGGGTTCTGGGAGTGACCAGCTCAGAACAAAAGAGCTGTTCCATCACTCACACCAAGAACATCATAACAGCTATTTTTGTTGTCTTGTGTGTCATAAACTTCGTCAGTTTTGTAAACACAGCTCATTTCATATGTTTATTTCCCAACAAAGTGCATGTCTGTCTCATTGTATCACTGTGTACCTCATAACTTCAAACACTTTTTGCGTTGCTCAGTCGAGTTCCTTTTGGACAAAAATAGAAGATCTGACAAAACACCATGACATAATTGCCAGGGTTCCCCTTTGTGTTAAGAATCTTTTTTAGATTTTATTTTCCTTTTTTTCATTAGCAAACTGGAATAGAATATATAATAGGTCCATATTTGGTGCTTATTCAACCAATATATCCTCCTGGTTAAGTAAATAACATGTTTGAGATAATTATGAAAGTGTTGTCATTTATAAAGTTATTTAACACCCCCCCTTTCCAAGCCTCTCCTCGAGGACGCCCAGTATTAATTGTAGTTACTATCCAGTACCTGCATGATCTAATCCCCATGTGTCAAACACAAGGCCCACAGGCCAAGTCAGGCCCGTGGCTCAACCCCATTGGCCCCCGAAATTATATTAATTTCCTTTTCATATTAGCTTGTCTCACCGTGAGCTGCACTACAGTCCCCAGCATGCATTGCAACATAATGTGTGCTCTGACCCTTTTTCTCTAACAACAATCTGTAGGTCAGCGGTTACACAAAAAGAACAGATGTCTAGGGTGTAGTTTAAAGAAATAGGCAGTTCTAGGGGCATTTAAAGAGGTTTAACATTGGTCATTGTTGCATACTGTTTTACATTAAAAAATGTAACATTATTTTTGAATAGTTTAAGCTTTCAACGCCTATTTTTACCAGTTTTGGCATGTTTTGAATAAACAATGGCCAGTTGGGATCATAGCAAAGTGTTAAGTAAAAATGAAATAAAAACAGCTGGCTCAGTGATTTGTTGAAATTTTTTAATATGGCCCTTTTACTTCTTAAGTTAGACACCCCTGATCTAGAACCAAACTACACACACACACACACACACATATATATATATATATATATATATATATATTTTATTATTTTTTAATATATATATATATAAAAATATATATACACACCCAACAGTTAGTTCCGGCCACACAAGCTGATTGGTTGAGAAGCGCTCTAAGTTTTTCACAAACACTGTATCTGTGGTGATGACAGTTTGGGAATTTAGTGTAAGGAGCTGGAGAACTTCTGGCTGTGCAGCAACTTAAAGCTCTTTACACTACATTATGTGAAGGAGTAATTGGTAAAGTTGCTGTGGTTTTTCAAGAAAGACATAGAAGTTTATTCACAGTACGTTCTCTGTAAAAATGCCTCCTCAGATCTACCTAAAAAATCCTTCATGCTGTAACAAGCAATTGAACTAGTTTTATTCAACTTAAAAAACTATGTTGATTGAAAGAATCGTTCATTCCGAGTATTTATTTAGGTGGAACAGAACTAGTTAATTTACTTGTTACCACATGAAGTAACTTCTTTAAACAGATCTGATGAACCTCTTTTTACAGTGTTTGTGATTTTTGACTGTTTCCCTTTCAGTCAATTTTGTTTTTCTTTTCAGAAGGTTCAGAAGTTACTTAGTAATTATTATTTGCTAAATTGGTATTTTCCATCAGAAATGCTGGAAATATGTACAGAGCAATATGTACAGAATGCTGCTTTGTTTTGCCAACCTTGTTGTGAAGCTCACAGGTGCCCCGCCCGACACCTGGAAATGAACCGTTAATGCAGAGCCTAATGCACCCATTTAGCCTAGCTATTTAGATCCAGCTGATCAGGAATTTCAGCATTTGGGAAGAGAGCGTGATTGATTAGGGTGGAAACTAATCCAGTAGCAATCATGTGAAATGGTGCATAATCTGTGGTGAAAAAACAGAAATAAAAATTGTTAAATAATCATTTTAGTGACTTTATTGGTGTAGAGGATATGTTCACTTCTCACAATTAACAAAACAAGACTTCTGACCTCTAATCTAGTGCCAAAACTTGGCACACTACTGTATATCTGTCTATAAATATACACAACAGGGTTTAAATGAAAATAAGTGAACAAATAAAGATTTGTGATGTCTTCATGGTTTTTTTGGTGTTTTAAAATGTACAAATCGGTGTATAATTAAAATATAAATAAACAGATACAAACTGATTTTCTGAACATCCCGTAACATCTCAATCATTTTTTACTGGCTTTTAAAAATATAAATATCATTCTTTAGATTTGTATCATTGCACAAAAATTAACATGTGAACAAATGAGGATAAATAACTAAAAACTGTTTTTCAGAAAGTTCTAATGAGTAAGACTGGTGATTAAAATGTTCATCAGTAATTGTATATTCTTGTATGAATATACATCTTACATACACAAATAATATAAAAACATGTACATGGAAAAAGGAGAATAAAAAATACTTTATGTACACAAAAGGTAAACTAGCAGGTGCGCATATACATTTAATTCATTACGATGTGACCAACAATGTGTCAGGAACAAAAAATAAATTAGTTTGAACTCATATTGAGAAACAAGTGCACACACTGATTAATAATAGCTTAGCATTCGTGAGATCATGATGAGACCCATAGCATACAGAGCTGTCTTGCAGCTGATTGTGCTTGCAGACGAAGCAGCAGAAGTGCTTTTAGTTGTTGCTTTAGATGTAGTCGTGGTAGCAGCAGCAGTTGTAGTTGAGTTGATCGCTGTAGTTGAAGAACCGGCAGTGGTTGTAGCCCCAGAAGAGGTTGTAGATCCACCTGTGGTTGAAGAACCAGCAGTGGTTGTAGGCCCAGAAGAGGTTGTAGAAGCTGTGGTTGTGGCTCCTGCTGTGGTTGTGGCTCCTGCTGTGGTGGTGGCACCTGCTGTGGTGGTGGCTCCAGCTGTGGTTGTGGCTCCAGCTGTGGTGGTGGCACCTGCTGTGGTGGTGGCTACTGCTGTGGTGGTAGAACCAGCTGTAGTTGTAGAACTAGCATCAGTGGTGGACGCAGCAGTGGTTGTGCTGGTGGAAGTTGTGGCTGAAGCGCCAGTGGTTGTGGATGTAGTGCTGCCAGTGTCTGCAGTTGTTGATGTTGTGTTTTGGGCACCAGCAAAGTTGGCCAATGCTGCAATTGGTGTAGACAGAGTGTGAAATGTTGCTGCCAGTATTTTCACTACATGCTTTTCTCTATTCAAATATGTATTAGGGAAGAAAAACTCACCAATCAGGAAGAAAAGAAGAGTCAGCATTTTGCCAGGCATCTTTCGACGTTCTTCTTTTCGTCTCTTTATATAACCTAAGATTGTAGATTACATAATTATTTATATTGTTAATTTTACCCTGTCTTGTAAATGTTCTGTATTTATAAAAATTACAATAATCTGTTTGGTGTATATACAGTCGCATACAAGCGTTTGGACAAATTATTTCATTCAATCAGTTTCATTCTAATATTTATCAGTTAATTTATTCATGGAAGTTAGATTTATACTAATACTCCAGTCTTAATACCTGGTTGTGCTCTGTGTTTATATATATATATATATATGCATCACTCACCGAGAAGGTCAATATGAAACTCCAATCAAATGTGATGAGCCTCTGTGACTGTCGTCTGTGATTGTTGGTCTTCAGATAGAAGGTCAGTGTGTGGAGCTCCTGCTGCAGTCAGAGTGGCTGATGTTCCACCTCCTTCTAGATTTTCACTGTCAGGTTCTGAAATGACCTTCTTATATACATGAGAGCTCTGATTAGAACTCACCTGTTTCTCTTCTCATGGCTCATCACTGCGCTACAAGTGTTGCGCAACTGCTGTGAGCCTCTCACTTACGCACAATCTCTCAGGTTCTGGGAGTGACCAGCTCAGAACAAAAGAGCTGTTCCATCACTCACACCAAGAACATCATAACAGCTATTTTTGTTGTCTTGTGTGTCATAAACTTCGTCAGTTTTGTAAACACAGCTCATTTCATATGTTTATTTCTGAACAAAGTGCATGTCTGTCTCATTGTATCACTGTGTACCTCATAACTTCAAACACTTTTTGCGTTGCTCAGTTCCTTTTGGACAAAAATAGAAGATGTGACAAAACACCATGACATAATTGTCAGGGTTCCACTTTGTGTTAAGAATCTTTTTAGATTTTATTTTCCTTTTTTTCATTAGCAAACTGGAATAGAATATATAATAGGTCCATATTTGGTGCTTATTCAACCAATATATCCTCCCAGTTAAGTAAATAACATGTTTGAGATAATTATCAAAGTGTTCTCATTTATAAAGTTAATCCCAATGTGTCAAACACAAGGCCCACAGGCCAAGTCAGGCCCGTGGCTCAACCCCATTTGGCCCCCGAAATTATATTAATTTCCTTTTCATATTAGCTTGTCTCACCGTGAGCTGCACTACAGTCCCCAGCATGCATTGCAACATAATGTGTGCTCTGACCCCCTTTCTCCAACAACAATCTGTAGGTCAGCGGTTACACATTTTATACACACACACACACACACACACACATATATATATTTTATATATATATATATATATATATATATACACCCAACAGTTAGTTCCGGCCACACAAGCTGATTGGTTGAGAAGCGCTCTAAGTTTTTCACAAACGCTGTATCACTAAACTGAGACGCCGTTGCTAAGTAACAACTTTGACTGATTTGGTCAGATTCTGAAGATGAGACTACACATTTGGCCAGTGGTATTCGGTTCATTTCTGGCTAATTCTAGAGTGGTTAGGTTTTCTTCTGTCACAGCTGCCGACTGAAAAGCTTGCTCAGTGGTGATGACAGTTTGGGAATTTAGTGTAAGGAGCTGGAGAACTTCTGGCTGTGCAGCAACTGAGCGGAGTTCGTATATATATATATATTATATATATATATATATATATATATGTAGACATGACTTTAAGCTCTTTACACTACATTATGTGAAGGAGTAATTGGTAAAGTTGCTGTGGTTTTTCAAGAAAGACATAGAAGTTTATTCACAGTACGTTCTCTGTAAAAATGGCTCCTCAGATCTACCTAAAAAATCCTTCATGCTGTAACAAGCAATTGAACTAGTTTTATTCAACTTAAAAAACTATGTTGATTGAAAGAATTGTTCATTCTGAGTATTTATTTAGGTGGAACAAAACTAGTTAATTTACTTGTTACCACATGAAGAAACTTCTTTAAACAGATCTGATGAACCTCTTTTTACAGGGTTTGTGATTTTTGACTGTTTCCCTTTCAATCAATTTTGTTTTTCTTTAGAGGTTCAGAAGTTACTCATTATTTGGTAAATTGGTATTTTTCATCAGAAATGCTGGAAATTATTAATAGACGGCCGAGTATGTATATTAAGCAATATGTACAGAGTGAAGCTCACAGGTGCCCCGCCCGACACCTGGAAATGAACCGTTAATGCAGAGCCTGATGCACCCATTTAGCCTAGCTATTTAGATCCAGCTGATCAGGAATTTCAGCATTTGGGAAGAGAGCGTGATTGATTAGGGTGGAAACTAATCCAGGAGCAATCATGTGAAATGGTGCATAATCTGTCTGTTGTGAAAAAATAGAAATAAAAATAGTAAAATAATCATTTTAGTGACTTTTATTGGTGTAGAGGATATGTTCACTTCTCACAATTAACAAAACAAGTCTTCTGACCTCTAATCTAGTGCCAAAACTTGGCACACTACTGTATATCTGTCTATAAATATACACAACAGGGTTTAAATGAAAATAAGTGAACAAATAAAGATTTTTTGAATATGCTGTGATGTCTTCATGGTTTTTATTGGTGTTTTAAAATGTACAAATCGGTGTTTAATTAAAATAGAAATAAACAGGTACAAACTGATTTTCTGAACATCCCGTAACATCTCAATGATTTTTACTGACTTTTAAAAAATATAAATATCATTCTTTAGATTTGTATCATTGCACAAACATTAACATGTGTGAACAAATGAGGATAAATAACTAAAAATAGTTTTTCAGAAAGTTCTAATGAGTAAGACTGGTGATTAAAATGTTCATCAGTAATTGTATATTCTTGTATGAATATACATCTTACATACACAAATAATATAAAAACATGTACATGGAAAAAGGAGAATAAAAAATACTTTATGTACACAAAAGGTAAACTAGCAGGTGCGCATATACATTTAATTCATTGCGATGTGACCAACAATGTGTCAGGAACAAAAAATAAATTAGTTTGAACTCATATTGAGAAACAAGTGCACACACTGATTAATAATAGCTTAGCATTCGTGAGATCATGATGAGACCCATAGCATACAGAGCTGTCTTGCAGCTGATTGTGCTTGCAGACGAAGCAGCAGAAGTGCTTTTAGTTGTTGCTTTAGATGTAGTCGTGGTAGCAGCAGCAGTTGTAGTTGAGTTCATCGCTGTGGTTGAAGAACCAGCAGTGGTTGTAGCCCCAGAAGAATTGGTAGATCCACCTGTGGTTGAAGAACCAGCAGTGGTTGTAGGCCCAGAAGAGGTTGTAGAAGCTGTGGTTGTGGCTCCAGCTGTGGTGGTGGCTCCTGCTGTGGTGGTGGCTCCAGCTGTGGTGGTGGCTACTGCTGTGGTTGTAGAACCAGCTGTAGTTGTAGAACTAGCATCAGTGGTGGACGCAGCAGTGGTTGTGCTGGTGGAAGTTGTGGCTGAAGCGCCAGTGGTTGTGGATGTAGTGCTGCCAGTGTCTGCAGTTGTTGATGTTGTGTTTTGGGCACCAGCAAAGTTGGCCAATGCTGCAATTGGTGTAGACAGAGTGTGAAATGTTGCTGCCAGTATTTTCACTACATGCTTTTCTCTATTCAAATATGTATTAGGGAAGAAAAACTCACCAATCAGGAAGAAAAGAAGAGTCAGCATTTTGCCAGGCATCTTTCGACGTTCTTCTTTTCGTCTCTTTATATAACCTAAGATTGTAGATTACTTTCATTAATGAAATCTGTTTATTTATATTATTAATTTTACCCTGTCTTGTAAATGTTCTGTATTCATTCAGTCTGATAAACGTTACAGTAATCTGTTTGGTGTATATACAGTTGCATACAAGTGGACAAATTATGTTTCTTTTGTTGATTTACTAAGTGAAAATAAGTTAATACACCCTCTACAGAGAACACTCTTCTGCAAATTTTGATGCACAATTACTGTTTAAAAAATGTGGCCTGTGAAAAAGTAATGGCATACTATATTTCACGTTCTATTTTTTCCAATATTTTAAACGTACGAAAAAAAGAAACAGAAATCGTGAGTAAAATTTGCAGAAAAAGGCCTTATTTAAGTTTGCTCCCTGTAAATGATGTGCTGACTTCACTTCCTTAGAGAAACAAATCAACAAAACCTTTACATACCACTGTATCGGTAGGCTTCACTGAAAAATTCAACAGACCTCTATACCATGTTTATAACTTCTGAAATACAACCATAACTACATTCTTAATAATAAGATGGAGTCGTACTGCTTTCTATCCTCTCTCGTACATGCTACTGTTCAAAACTATGGAAATGGAGCTGCAGATGGTTAGCATGACTGAGAAAGCTGTATAACATCAAGAATTAAGTTATAATAAATTTAACATCCATATTTCAAAAATGGAAATTAAATCAATCATAAGGCAGATAACTTGACAAAAATTAAGAAAATAAAAAAGATATAAACTTAGATTACTTATTTTGTGATATACCTTGTTGTTCACAAAATTCTTTAAAGTTGAATAAAATGTCTAAAAATACCTTTTGGCAAATGGTTTAATATTTATAAAGACACTGTATGAAATAAAAAAATGTTATTGCAATATAATGGTGATATTTAATACATGCTCCTAAGCGAAGTATTTATTTATTTTTACTGCATTTGTTTTTTGTTTTTTTTTACTTAATTGAGCTACTGGACAAAAATGTACTTTAGAAACGTAAAAGTACATTTAAACCTATGACTAAATTAACGGCAGAAAAGTGGACGTAATCATACATGCTTTCTTTAAAATTCCACTTTTCATCTTCCAAACATTAATAGATATTTCTTAAATTTTACTCACCAAAGATGTTGACACTGAAGATTTATGAAGGCCTGTAGAAACTTCCACAGTGACCAGCTTGTGACCAGGCCTTGTGAGCAGCTCTTGCACCTGCAGAATACGACTAAATACTAGCAGCCTTTTATACACAATTGTCAGACAGCATGTGACGTTCAGATGACAAACTGAGAGGAGAAGCACCTGTCAGTAATAATAGCCTACAGATGAAGATGCTTCTCCATGATGTGGAACCACTCCCTTCTTCTAAATAGTAATGTAATGATGCACTCTTAGGGTATCAGTCAGATTTACAACAATAGTGTGTAATGGTCCATGAAGATCTATGACATGTTGTGTTATTCAATACTATCGTTTACATTTTGAAATTCAATCTTTCATTTATAAAGGCGAAACCCGCTGAGAGCAGAGCATGCGCTCTATTGATGCTCAGCTCATACAATATAAAAAGGTAGGCAAACAATATAATAGACATATTTACACATATATAGTTGACCGTATGATTAGTAAATGGACATATTTGAAGCTGATTATTTGAAAGACTCTACACTCTTATTGGACCGGCATAGGTCAAAACTGGGACACGAAATGGGCAGAACCAGTAACTCTGGTTTCTTTAAGGGTGAAACATCACATCGAAATGGGGTGGACAACATGAAGAATGCAAAACATGACATCTTTTTATGGCTATCAGTGGTGGAAATATAATAAATCTAAAATAAACTTGTTGAAACTTGTAGTTAAATTGCTAAGTCGTCTACACATCCAACCTCATTGTTGGAGTTAGCCTGAAACTTCACTAATTTTTTATTGTTTTTAAGGCTAGTAGAAGGCACAGGGTGTGTCTGAGGTCATAGACTTGGTATGGACATTAATAAAGGTGGGGCACCAGCTTGGGCTGGGGAACAGTTTGATGTGGTCACACCCTCTTCTGACTTGTGTGACTTTTGTTCCAAAACAGGACTGATGGGCAAAAAGAATGTGTCCACTGTTGTGTGAGTTAGAGGCATGCAGGTGTCCTCCCAATGCACGTTGTACCTTGTAATTATTCACTTGACTACATTTTTTGCTTCAAATATCCATGACATCAATGATAAACAAGCTCTCTTAATAATTGTGATTTAGATTGCATACATTTATGAAGCAGAGTGGAGAGTTAAGGTTAAATGACCCGAAACAGAAGAGCATGACATTCTCCAGGGATGTTGGCTGGCCTGGGCATATAATTTTTAACCAGTCCGAAACTCATTGTGTAAATTCATATACGTGACTAACATGGAAGTATGGAAAAACAAACAAGCAAACATTTATTTTTATTACGTTTTCCCTCGGTTTTTAAGTCTCAGCGTCAATCACTTTTCCATTGAGAAAGGTAATGTAGTTAGTCAGCCTGAATTCACCTTATTTACCTAGGTTTAAATAGAACATGAATGGGAAAGAGCATGTTCACATACGCTGGCATTGGTTGTGTTATGTAATTTTAGTTTGACTAAAAGGTCCTGGCATGAAAAATAAAAGTCTCTCTCTCTCTCTCTCTCTCTCCGCCCCCCCTTCACAGGTGTACCTGCTTTGCAATCAGTCATGTGAGGAGGACCTCTGACCAATCAGAGGTCTGGCTGGTATAACTGGGGGAGAAGCTTAAGCCTTAAAAGGAAGCCTGGGAAGAGGAGACAGGTCACATGTGCTTGTGTTTGTAATCTCTTATGTTGGATATGTGTCTCCCCGATTTTCTCCCCAATTTAGTCGTCTCCAATTCCACCCGCTAGTTAGGACTCCCCCAGTCACACGATGCTATCAACGCTAGGAGGGTGAAGGCTAGCACTGGCTTCCTCCGAGACCTGTGAAGCCAACCACCGCTTCTTTTCGAGCTGCCGCTCACGCAACGCCACTGGACAGCCGAACGCGCTCGGAGGAAAGCGCCAACCGCCAGATCTGTTACGTCAGCTAACAGACGCCTGCGCGGACTAGCATCGCGCTGAGTGATGGGGGAGAAGGAGCGGCCATCCTACCCACCTTGGACTCTCGGCTACGGATGGCTGTAGCATCACCGGGGATCGAACTCGCGATCTCCTGATGATAGGGCCAACGCTTTGACGGTTGCGCCACTCGGGAGCATGTCTAGACATGTCTAGTTCTCTAGGTCAGAGGGCGGGCACTACCACAAGTACTTTTGATGATTGGCCAGGGAAGTTTAGAATAGTTAGCTTTTGTTTTTCTTTATATTTTAGCTAATCACTTTTTTTCAGCATAGACAAGAATGGTTAGGTTTCTTTTGTTCTTTTCTTTGCGCCGTCCACAGTTTGATTCTTCCAGTGTGGTTCTTGGAATCGTGGTCCACCATTTTGTTGTAGGTTTTAATTAAATGGCTTTTAAAGTTCTATTTGTTGGTTCTTCAAGCTTTTAACCAGTCATCACCAGTTCAGTCTTTAAATGCCACCTGTTACTGATGCCACAGTGAAAGAATCTGGGGTCCTAACACAGGTGTCTACTGCAAATAACAATACCATTGTGGCACCACATTTGAAAAGTGCAGGCTAGAAAACTAACTGGATGTCAGCACAAGCTTTAGTTACCTTTTTATTGCCAGTTGTTCTTGGAAAATATTAACTTATTCTACTTAGCTGCTCACCCATATTGAAAAAAATATATTTCTGTATATGTGGAATACATTTCACATACATTGCAATCCATGCTGAAATACATTCCAAACACTAAAATGTATTTCAGAATGTTGCCGTATGAATCAAATATTTTATATAATATAAAATGTATTTTTACAATGTATGATGAAATATTCCACCAGAAATAAACCATACAAAAATGAATGTATTTATAAATTACATTTGAAAATGTATGTAGGACAAAATACTGTCTAATGCACTTTATTGACTTCTAAAATTAATCTGTGTTAGTATCTCTTTTATTCATTTTTAAATATTAGCCAATGAACCTTTAAAATATCAAAAGCAAGTGTTGTAGGTATTGATTTGATAACTTGTTTATTTGAAATACATTTTGTGTGAGTGTGTCTTACCACATACATACACGGTTAATGCAAAGTACAAGTCAGTACCATTGTTATATTGGTAGCATTTGTTTAAACTACAACTCTATTTCCAAAAAAGTTGGGACGCTGTGTAGAATGTAAACGAAAATAGCTGTAGTTTTGAAAGTGAAATTTTTTTCTCGTTCTTATTTGATACTGGATTTCAGCTGCTCAACAGTTCGTGTTCTTTGTCATTTTTTCATTTCTTTGAATCCTTTAATGATATGTACTGTAGACAATGAAAAATAAAAGTTCTTTGCTATTTTATGTTGATATTATTCCTGCTCACGCAGTCTTTCAAAAGAGACTCTTCCTCATCTTTACTTCTGAAAGACTCAGCCTCTCGGATACTTTTTAGTACCCAGTCATGTTGCTGACCTGTTGCCAATCAACCACCAGGTGTTTTTATTTATTTATTTATTAATTTTTTAGGCATTACACAACTTTACCAGTCTTTTTTTAACCCCTGTCCCAACTTTTTTGACCATGCTGTTGGCATCAAATTCAAAATGGGCATATATTTTTCAAAAACAATAAAATTTCTCAGTTCCAACATTTGATTTGTTGTCTTTGTATTACTTTCAATGAAATACAGGGTTTATCTTTAGTTGTTGGCTTGCGTGTAGCTTGTGTTTGTCAGTGTGAAGGATAGGTGCAAAAGTAATTGAGGTAAGTAATGTACAACAAAGATATGTAAATCATTCTATCAAGTTGGTTCAAAATCAGAGTTAAACACAATTTGGACTTTTTAATTGATTTTGACTTTAGACTTCTTTTGCTTTGAATGACCCTATGTCTAAAATAAATGACTGAACATTCCATTTTGTCACTACCAATAAAATAAGAACACTACCGAAACTTTAGGTAGGTAGAGGTGTATGATAAGATCTCAAGAGATTACAAAATAAAGTCAAGGAATTCATTGTGGTAGATTTGCTTTTCTGACTACTAAGTACCTAACTAGCTAGCTATCACTGCTTTCTACCATCTATAATTTATTCTCATTCCTAATATAGTGTAATAGCAGGGCGTGACCTGGAGGAGGCGCTGCTGCTGTTCTTATGTACAAAGAGTGGAAACCGTGGCTCTGCCAATCATATCAGACCTCCGAAGTTGTAAGCCAATCACATCAGACCTTACAAGTTGTAAGTCAATCATATCAGACCTGGGGGAGGGACTCTGGCTTTGCACTGCAAACCGGCAACCGCTGAAGCTGAAGACAGGATTTTGGCTGTAAACTCACTAAAATAAACGTTAGACTTTATTCGCAGCTTCTAATGTAAAGAGGGAAACAGTGAGTAGTTACGGAGTGAAGATTTTCGGTAAAATATGGTCAGTGTAGCTGGCTACCGGGTTTTCACATGGCTGCTTGTTAGCTAGCTAATGTTTGGGTAAATGTGAGGTAAAGAAAAGCAGTTAGGCTAACGCTAACATTAACTAACAAGCTTACAAGCCAGCTGAAGCTGGAGACAGGATTTTGGCTGTAAGCTCACTAAAATAAACTTTAGACTTTATTCAGAAGCTGTAATATAAAGAGTGAAACAGTGAGTAGTTAAAGTAAAGATTTTTGGTCAAATATGGTCAGTGTGGCTGGCTACCAGGTTTTCACTTGGTTGCTGGTTAGCTAGCTAACGTTAGTGTTCGTGTGAGGTAAAAAAAAGCGGTTAGGCTAACGCTAACATTAGCTAGCTAGCTTACAAGCCAGTTTTTTAAGAATTTGATTCAACTTATATTTACAGTGAGATTGTGAACAGAAGACAGAGACAGAAACAGTTATGAACAGCTCTTTATATTCTTTATTACATTTTTGTTCAGTATTTGGAAACAATGACACCAGTATTTGCTATATATGAGTGTTTACAGTCAGTTAATGTCTGAAAAAGGTCATATACTGTTGACCATAACACAGTTTTATATCCCTCATTTCCTAGATGGAGATTAAGAGGTAGCGGCTCTGTCGAAAGCCAATCAGATGAGAAGATCTTTACCTGGTGAACAAAAAATGTGACTTATTGGTCTCATCATTTTCCTGAGTTTGATAAAAATGAATGAATTACTAAACACAAGAAGGGAGGGAGAGAAAGAAGCTGAAGGAGACTGACTGGACTGAAGGAGCAGATCTGATGGAGGTAAGTGATGTTGAAGAAAGTGAGGAAGAGTTGTTTAAGCTTTCGGTTAAAATTAATACTGAATTCCGTTGACCTGAACCTGAGAAAATCTAATATTTGTCACTATGACTGTGAATTTCTGTACTGAACAGGAAAAAAAATCTTATTAAACAAGCCTATGGAGCAAAATCACATTTTTTCTGGTGGTACCAACTGAAACTGAACTGATCTATAATCCCTGTATTTGAATAATATATTTAGGACTTTGCAGTTTATCTAAGACTAAGCATGATCTGTGCCTGCTGTGAGAGGATGGATGTAGTGTTTAAGTCATACTACATCTGTGCTTAATGCAAACTACAAAGAGACCGATCTACTGTTTGCAAATTCGACCAAATAGCCATTTGTGATACATTTTTGGCTGTTCCCGCTCTAAAAGTTCATGGTGAATGTTTTAAAGTAAAAAAAATCTGGTGGACTTTTCAAGGTGTGTCATACATTAACTAGACCTCTAGTATGAGCTTAACTCCCTATCCATTAACCTCTAGTGACGCCCTATTGATTGAGCTTCATGTGTACTGGAGACAGAATCAGCTTATTTGGTCTTCCTTTCGTACTTGTATATAAAATACTGCTATATTGTCGCTGTACACAAATACCGCCGAAAAAACAAGTATCTCTAAAATGGTAACTTTACAGGAGAGGGCAAAAACATCCTTTAATTGAAATGTAAGTTAATATGTGCTTTAATTCCAAGCATTTTTTTAGCTTTTCTATTGGTCTGCTCATCATGAATTGTTCACCCAATGTAACAGGCAGCTTCTGTGCTCAAATGATGTAAAAAGAAAAAAATATATATATATGTAATATACAAATATATATGTAGTACACACACACACACACACACACACACACATATATATATATATATATATATATATATATATATATAATACATATATATAATCTGAAAAAATTGAGATACTTAAGGATAGCATTGACATATAAAGCAAAAAAAAATCACTCACTTTTACAACAACAACAATAATAATACAATCAGAATTAGAATCAGAATCAGAATGAAGCTTTATTGGCCAGGTATGCTTACACATACAAGGACTTTGGTTTTGGTTACAGGAGCTCACAGTGCACGGTATCAGACAAAAGGTAAGTAAGATGCCAAAAGAAACACTGGTTTGAGATGAGTTGAGTGTGATACTATATACCAAAAATTAGCACAGTGTTACAGACTTTTCATGTCTGTCTGCCATACATTAATTACATTGCCTTACATATTCTTATATATTTCATTTAACATTAAATGTTTAGAAGTCTCAAAATGAATAAATCTGCAAACTCTACTTAAAAGAAATATTTCAGCAAAACATTTAGAAATCTCTTCTAATTAAAGAGCTAAGCTTAGTTATGTAAAGTATATTATTTTACAACATGCAAGTAGCCCCATTAAAGTTAGTACCTGATTCATTCAGATGAGAAATTAGCCTTTGTAAGATAAGGCAACAACATCTTCAGCTGTTGCGTTTAAGTTGTGGTTCTTTGTATTGTTTTCTTAAACATTCTATGGATCATTACATAGTGCATCATAAATATTCTATAGATCAATACATATTGCATTTTGTGATTTACCATTATAATCTAATAGATTTCTGAAGCATTATATATAGGGTTCAGAAAGGGTAATTGAAGGAGTTGTAAAATATACAGATTTATACTTATGTGGTTTACTTTATGTAAGGTGTCTACCAAATATCATTGCATACTACAGAATATAATATTTGATAATTATCAGGTTAATAATAATAAGATATACCAGCCTTGCTTAGATTTAAACACATTTTTCCCAACTGTCAAAATGATATTTTTATCTTGGTCAGTTCCGCCTCTGCAGCTCCCTTCTGGTTCAATTCTGCTATAGGTGCGAATGATGTCACAGTATGCAAATCACTCAACCAATGTTAGCGCCCCCTAAAGAGGCCCTACCCGTGCTGTGCTCCTAAATATAAGCAGCGTACGAGCCTGGAGCGAGAGAGGATTTCAGTGCCATTTTGGATCTTCATCCATTTAGCTTGTTATTTAGTGTTCTAGTTAGTTGTTAGTTCTGAGTTATTGTGTTTGTAGATATTGTAGTTTTTAGCTGTTTAGTCTTATTGTTTACATTAGCTAAAGTTAGTCAGTTAGCTAGCTATTCCTTATTTAGTCTTTCAGATGTAGTCTTTCAAGTGTAGTTTTTCATATTATTTAATAATTTTAAATTTAGTTTTGGGTTGAAAGCAATGCACTAATCCAGCACTGGCCAGCCAGTGGTAGCACACGATCAGTTAGGTCAGCATGCATGTTTGCAATGCACACTTTGATGAGGGGAATTTTGCCAGCTTAATGGAGGGGAGACTGGTTTTTCTGCCTGAATGAAATCTTCACCTAAATCTTGATGCTGTCCCTTCACCTGCAGAGCACGTAACATTTCTGGCTAAGGTAAGATTGTGTTATCTCTTACTGTAGAGCATTTTGCTTAAGTAAAGTATGTTGACAAATGTATGTTTTTAAAGCCGAAGGAAGCAGTCTAATGATAATTTAACGCCATATGTGGATGATGCCTATTAATAGTATTTTCTCCATCTAATAAAGAGTTGGTGCACTTCTTCACTGCATTTTTCAGAATTTAGCGAAGATAAGTTAGCTTGCTGGCTAGCTAAACATATAGCTAACGTACCAAATAACTTAAAGTTACTATTGCAGTAAGTTTACTGTAAGTGAGTGCCAAGTCATATTTTCAGGATAGGCATTTCAAGTAATTTTGTGGTCTGAAAATGAAGAAGAAAACGAACTAACGTTAGCTAGCTATAGCCTGGATTTGCATCAAACTATGCCAGCCGAGACAACAATGAGCCTCTTAATGCAAGATGCAGTCACTGGACTGAAAAACATTTATGACGTTCACAGCACCCCCAATTATCCAAGAGTTTTGCAAGCCATCGTGTACAACTGTGGTTCCAGCTCCAGTTCTAAAGCCCCCACTGCTCTGTTTAGGTTTGTTATATGTTAAGCTAGCTAGTTGGCTACCTGAGCTGATGCTGCACAATGCGTGAAAAAATTAAGCCAATTCGAATTGTTTGTCACTTCATTGGATGAAAATAAACTATTAGATGGCATCATCAACATATATTACGTTGGGGCATGAAACTTGCATGTCTCTCTGACAATAGGAAACTTAGCTTATCAACACATCAGCAATGTCATGGATTCAGTTGTAACCCAAATTATTTACATGAGAAGTATTAAGATTTTTTTTTCTTTATTTTTTTTGTCAAATTTGCAAATTTCTAGTGTTTCTCAAGTCAGCTTGGTGGTTAGGTGATGTTTACTCATGCCTGTCCTTATTTTATTCAATTACAAAAAGGAAAAACACTAAGGTAGTAAAAGTATAATAAAGTAGATGAAAAACTATAGAGACATTGCATGTCAGCCTGATTCAGCTGGCCTGCATGACGTCTTTGTTCAGGCACATGTAAAACCATCCAGAAAGTCTAAAGGTAGGTACAGACATTTAGAGTTCATTTATATCTGATTGTGCATTGTGTAGATATGAAAGTCTGCATTATTATTATTTCTATTACTCAGGCAAGAGTACATAACCTCCAACTTGCTGAAAAGATCTGGGCCTAACCTTGACCCTAATGACTCTGTATACAAGTATCATCTATTTATTAGATGCTGCTCATAAAATTGTTGAACCACTAAGATAAAGTACTTAATGAATTAGTTTTCAGCGATTAAAACTTCTCACACTACAAATTGTCTTCCATTTAGATTTAGTTGGCTATTGGTACAGATGTGTTTTAGTCATCAATTGTATAAGTCATATTTTATAACAACTGCAGGTGAAACAGCAACAAATCTTCAGTCATGCTTCAGGAACAATAAACAAAGCACAAACAAGGTAAGAAATACAACCCTGTTTCCAAAAAAAGGTGGGACGCTGTGCAAAATGTAAACAAAAACAAAATGCAACGATGTGTAAATCATTTAAACCCTATATTTAATTGAAAATAGTACAAAGACAACATATCAAATGTCAAAACTGAGAAATTTTATTGTTTTTAGAAAAATATATGCCCATTTTCAATTTGATGCCACCAACACATTTAAGAAAAGTTGAGAGCGGGTCAACAAAAGACTGGTAAAGTTGTGTAATACTTTAAAAACGCCTGGTGGTTAATTGACAAAAAGTCAGTAACATGATATATCAGGTATGAAAAGAGTGTCCCAGAGAGGCTGAGTCTTTCAGAAACAAAGATGACGAGGGGTTCACCACTCCGTGAAAGACTGTGTGGGCAAATAGTGCAACAATTCAAGAATAATGTTTCTCAATGTAATAGCAAAACACTTGTGGATCTCATCATCTACAGTATATAATATAATTAAAAGATTCAGAGAATCTGGAGAAATCTCTGTATGTAAGAGACATGGCCGAAAACCAATACTGGCTGGCCATGATCTTCAGCCCTCAGATGGCACTGCATTAAAAACAGGCATTCTGTAGTGTAAATCACTGCATGGACTCAGGAACACTGTCTGTGAACACAGTTCATCACTGCATCCACAAATGCAAGTTAAAAATTTCTCATGCAAAGAAGAAACCATATATAAACAGAAATCAGAAACGCAGCTGCCTTCTCTGGGCTTGAGCTCGTTTAAGATGGACTGAGGTAAAGTGGAAAAGTGTCCTGTGTTCTGACAAATCAAAATTTGATATTCTTTTTGAAAAGTAGAGCACTACTTTTTAGCTACTTTCAAAGCACAATTGTCAGAATTTTTGTGTATCTTCACCTGACACACCAAACATGCCCAACTTATAGTGTGAAAAAGACACTGCATTTAATCATGTGCCAAAAAGAAACATACAATTGAAAAGCTGCAAATATTAAAAAAAGAGCACCTAAAAAGTTAAAGTGTAACCAGCAAGCAAACTTACACAACCAAAGGCCAACAAAACCAACAAAAATTTAGACTAAGGCAAAGTCAGTCATTCCAGATTGCAGAGCAGTACAATTCAGCAGTACAATCTGGCTTCTCAGGCACCATTTAAGGTGGAACAAGACAATTCTAATGAGAAGCTAACTTCAGCCTTATAAAAAGTCAAACATTGAGAGACATTTGACAAGAAACTCACAGAAAAGTTTCCTGAGATGCGAGAGAAGTGGCTATAGCTGACCTAAAGCTTAAAGCAGAGCAAAATAAGTCTGTGTTTTTGTTTACATTAAATTTGTTCGCCTGCACTAGTACATCAGCACATACTGAGACATACACCGATCAGGCACAACATTATCCTTGCTTCTACGCTCATTGTCCATTTTATCAGCTCCACTTACTTTATAGGTGCACTTTGTAGTTCTACCCCTCTTTTACCCTGTTCTTCAGTGGTCAGGACCCCCATGGACCCTCACAGAGCAGGTACTATTTGGGTGGTGGATTGTTCTCAGCACTGCAGTTACACTGACGTGGTGGTGGTGTGTTAGTGTGTGTTGCGCTGGTCTGAGTGGATCAGACACAGCAGTGCTGCTGGAGTTTTTAAACACCTCAGTGTCACTGCTGGACTGAGAATAGTCCACCAACCAAAAAGATCCAGTCAACAGCGTCCTGTGACCACTGATGAAGGATTAGAGGATGACCAACACAAACTCTGCAGCTGCAGCTGAGCTATCGTTTCTGACCTTACATCTACAAGGTGGACTGACAAGGTAGGAGTATCTAATAGAGTGGACAGTGAGTGGACACAGTGTTTAAAAATTCCCTGTCATTCCCAATCGCTTCCACTTTGTTATAATACCACTGACAGTTGACTGTGGGATATTTAGTAGTGAGGAAATTTCACGACTGGACTTGTTGCACAGGTGGCATCCTATCACGGTACCACACTGGAATTCACTGAGCTCCTGAGAGCGACCCATTCTTTCACTAATGTTTGTAGAAGCAGTCTGCAGGCCTGGGTGCTTGGTTTTATACACCTGTGGCCATGGAAGTGATTGGAACACCTGAATTCAATTATTTGGATGGGTGAGTGAATACTTTTGGCAATGTAGTGTATATTGAAAGAGAGTTGTTAAAACTGTTCAGGGCAGAGGGACTCCAGGAGCAGGATTTAAAAGCACCTCCTTACTATATTTCTCAGAGTGTAGATATGTGTACTTTCTAGTGACTGAATGCTGTACAAGTTTGGGGCATTTAACTTACCCAGGCCTTGTCCGGTGACCTCATGTATTTTGCCTTATTAGGTACTATATTTTTATTGAGGTATTTATAACCAGTTAGTATTTCAGCTCATTCATTCTGTAAGCAGTTAAACTTAGTACACTAAGATCCTAACAGGCCAAACTTCAACAATTCATGAGTTAAAAAAAATGGAGCACAGCTTTGAAATTGTCACCCTAAAAATCACCCTAAATTAAAATTTGGTCTCCAAACTAGACTTTTCAGGCCTTTTCTCAAAATCAGGCTTTTCAGCTCCTCAGTCTTTTGCTGCTCTGTTCCCTCTCTGGATCGGACCTGAGGCAAAGTATAGTGGCCTCGCTGCGGAGCAGGAGGTGGGGCCTGGGAGGCGGAGTTCGGCGGGTCGTTCCCCTGCCCTCTCTTGCAGCCATCATAAGTGCCCGTGAAGAATTTAGGCCTTGTTGTTTGTTCATCTGGTAGTTGCACAGTTTTTGTAGGATGGTAATTTAAGACGATTGTATTCAATATTATTGACTTGTTGATTAAGTTTCCAGTGTTATTTGAAGAACGAGTCAATTAATTTGCTGAAACTGCTGCTTTTTTCTCTCAAATGACACTGCTGTTTTAAATAGAGTTTTGGATTCAGAAGAATTAGTTGGTAGAGAACTTGTTATGGAATCAGTTGTGTTTGTTGGTAGTTAATTTGGTTGTGTTGGAGTGTTCTTATGCAAGTTTGTAACATGATTTGTAGACAATCTTGGAAATTTAGTTGCATTCTGCAAAGCCTCAGTGGTTGCAGTGGTTGTTTTTTGCACAGCAGTTTCAAATGGTGTTGTTTGCATGCCTTTTGGGAGCTCTGTAGTAGTTCAAACAGAACTTGTGAAGAATCAGATGAGGTTCCTGTGTGTCAAGTTGTCATTAGTTTCTTTGTCGTTAAAGTTGGAACTTCAGTGGTACTCATTTGTCATTCTGCAGTGGTTTTCTGAAGTGTTGTCACAAATGATGAATTGGATGAAGTGAAGGATTCTGTTGTGTTTGTTACAGAGCTGGTAATAAATTCAGTTGTGTTAACTGAAAGTGAAGACAGTTGCTGTTCATTTGTTGGAGTGATTGCATGCAAACTTACTTGTTCTGTAGTTGAAGTTGGAATTTCAATAGTACCTCTGTATCACTGTGCAGAGGATGTGTTTTGCAGAGTTGTTGTTGGTGACTTGTAGTTCCTGCAGAACTGGTGAGGAGTTCTTGGTGTTTGAAATGAAGCCGATTGTTGCTCACTTGCTGTAGAGACATCAATAGAGGTTGCATACAAAGTTGTGGTTACTTGTAGAGACATCAGCTGAAGTGTTCGCATGTGTTTTTTTACTTGCTCTGTAGTTAATGTTGTAACTACAGTCCTACTAACCACTGATTCTGCTGTGGTTGCCTCCTATGGTATTCCCTGCATTCTTGTTGGGGATTTAGTAGTGATTGGTTACTGTACTTGTGAGCAATCTCGAGAGGAACTCACTGGTTGTTACAGATATAGTCAGTTGCTGCTCAGTTGTGGTAGGGACGTCAATGGAGGACACATAATGAGTTGTAGGTACATGGTGTGTAATTAATGCAAGTAATAATTGAGCTGTGTTGCTGTGGGACCAGCAGTCTGTGCGCCAATCTTCAGGGTTCAAGGTTAATGAATAAGCAGCTAAAGGTTACTTTAACTCCAGAGTTTCAGAACATTCATTGTTAAAACTGTGCTAGAACGATCAAGCAGAGTCTTATTTTACTGCAAAGGAGGATTATTTTATTTTTACCTAAAAATATAATTCCTCTGTGGTGTCACAACAGGGCAGTAGAAGAGCCACATGTTGCTGACCCCTGTTCAAACATCTTAAATGTAACTAATAATGATTCAGTTATAGATGAAAATGTGCTTATGAGCATCTCTGTTATGATATCTGATGGATGTTTAAGTTGATTGTTGCTCATTTGTTTCAGAAGCATCAGTAAAGGTTGGTTCAGTGAAAACTGACTGTGGAAAAATTAGTTTGTTGTGTGCAGACTTGTTACTTTTTCTGTAGATACCGAAATTTCTTCAGGAAATGTTGGGGTTTCAGTGGTGCTGATTGATGACTGTTCAGTTGTTGTGTTTTATACAGTTGTGTACTGTACAGTCAGGTGTTGTTGCTAATTCAGCCTGAAGCCCAGCTGCCCGTGGGCTGTATGTGTCACTGAAAGTACTGAATATATTGGGTAACACTTTATAATAAGGGTACATAAACTGGCAGTAATTAAGGCATTAACTAATGAATAACTAATCAGAAAGTAATGAGTCATTAATCAGGAACAAATGAATAAGTCATATATTAACAACCACAAGGCTAAATTACTAACGCATGTACTAATGAATGAAGATGAAGGTAATAAAGGCTTTATTCAGTGCCTGAATTTATTAGGAATTCATGTGTTAATTAATGTTGTCACAAGATCCCCCTGAGACACAGTGCTCTGGAATATTATGCCTATCAAAGTCAACTGTTTTTTTTTTTTATAGCTCCATCCTCTCATCATCTTGTCCTTCTTCTCCATCACGTTGTGTAAGCAGCCCTTGTATTTGTCTGTTTCTATCTGTCAGGTCTTGAGTTTATTGTTTTTGATTTCTTATGTTACCTCGTCTGTTTCTACCCACATAGTGACTGTTTAATAAAATTAAAAGCTTACACTGACATTGTTTTGCAGGTAGTCCTCATTTGTGACAGTTGCCATAGTTTTAATTCATCTTTCATGTTAATAATATGACACGTTTTAACTCCTGTATTGATACACAGAGCCTCATGAGGGAATGGTTTAGCCTACAGTTACCACTGAACTCAGAAATGAGTTTATTATTGGAGTGTCTTTCTCCTGGGGTCATAAGAATCCTTAATTGTATGCACATTTTTGTGCTTTCCCAGATCTAGTACACCAGATTGAACTCAACTGCTAATTTACAAGCTCCTGTTGTGCTGGTTGAGGTGTGTCAGAGTGAGAAAAATACAAAACTATGCAGTGTCAATTCTCAATTCACTATAAAGAAAGCAGTGATTACTGATGACTCATGATGAATACATAATGTTGGTGCCCCCTAAAGTAAAGTGATTAAGCAATCACACTTTATTACTCATTAAATAGTGATACTTCATGATGAATTCATAATGTTTGTGCCCCCTAAAGTAAAGTGATGACCCAGTCACACTTTATTACTCATTAAATACTGATTCTTCATAATGAATTCATGCTTTTGCCCCTGAAAGTGATGAGTGAATCACACTTTATTACTTATTATATACTAATTCTTCATGATGAGTTCATGAGCTAATAAAATAGCAGGGGTTAATCATTTTACTTACTAAACTGACAGTCATTCTTTTGCCCTCTCAAGAACAGTGATGAAGGATAAGTAGCTACAATATGGCTCATATGAAAACATGACATTGACGAAATTCACAGGAATAAAAAAGCATCTTTTATTATCATCTTATGGCTTCTACACAATACACAGAACCAGAGCACGTGAATCTGTCACTGTAACACGGAAAATGCAGAGAAACCAATACATACTGGTTCTGTAGTTCCACGAACATCTGTAAAACGGACAGAACTGCTAACCTAGCTAATTAGAGTCACGAAGATATTCATACTGCAGCGGTGTTTCCAAATAACTCACACAAGTTGAAGATCGAGTCTGTGACTCAGCTTTACTGAAAAACTCAGAACGGAGTACAAAAGAAAGGGGAGAATACGGCGCTAGGTTAGCGCTCGGCAGTTAGCGCGCCCTCTCGCTGTCTCAGCTCAGTCTGTTTACTACTGGGCCCTGTGAAGCACTGCCACAGCATACATAGCCCTTCACAATAAGAGTCCCTGTCAAAGGAGGAATAACAAATGAACCAAGCAGCATAAAATTAACATGTGATTTTAACCACACAGAATAGACGCGCCTGACGCCACATATTACTACTACAATCACACGACACGACGTTATTGCAAATAACTAAGCACCAAACCAAATATTTAAGCTACTTTATAACGAATTTAGAAATAATAGTTCCTGCAAATCCGTTCTGTTTCATCACAGATAACAGCTGCATGTTTTACACCTTAGTCTAAAAAGAGGTGAGGCACGAACATACATACTAGCACCCAGACAACAATACCACATGTAAATATAATATCTGCGATGTAAATTACGTATATAATACAGTATGCATATGCATAACTCACCTTTAAAAGTAAGAAAAATGCGAAATTTTGCAAAAAGGCGAAAAGAGGAATATTTAATTTTTTTTAATTATTTCAATTATTTTCATTCGCTGCTCTTAAACGTTGTACTAGAGATATTCACTCAAGACTTTATGGCCGCTTGACATATAGTATTTAACGCACTTACTGCCATTTACTAGCGAAGAAAAATAGCAGTAATTTCCAGCTGCGGAAACAGTTTAAGTGTTACATTGCAAAATGCTGTGTTTCCATTAATAAAACATTTAGATATAGCAATTTTTTTTAAAAGAATAATAGATGTATAATGGGAAACACATTTTCATTTTCTGAAGGTGGTATTTCTCAGAATAACTGTGGCATATATTAAGATAATTCACAGTTTTAATTAAATCAAAAGCCTATTTTCGGTAAATAAACTAGTTTACAGTTTATCAAACATACAACAGTTTATGTTTCTGTTGTAACAGTATGACATTGCAGTATGACATAGGTAATCATAAACTGCATGAATAGAATGAAACTAACAGAGCTTCTGGCAGTTCACCAATGTGTACTAACATTCTTTTTGCATGCTTAATTAACACATGAATTCCTAATTAATTCAGGCACTGAATAAAGCCTTTATTACCTTTATCTTCATTCATTAGTACATGCGTTAGTAATTTAGTCTTGTGGTTGTTAATATATGACTTATTCATTTGTTCCTGATTAATGACTCATTACTTTCTGATTGTTATTCATTAGTAAATGCCTTAATTACTGCCAGTTCATGTACCCTTATTATAAAGTGTTACCATATATTCTAATGAAGCTTATTTTGTCCACTCATACAGCTTAACCACACAATACTCTACATATATAAATAACTACACAAAGGAATGCAATTGATATTTTAATATTTACACAGCCCTAATAACTAAATATTTATGACTACAGGGTTTGTATCTGAAACAGACTGATGACATTTCCATTTTAGGTTTATTTGCATCCAGAACCTTACAGTCCTAAACACAATATCAGCTCTCAGAATTAAAGGTTGTGTCTGCATTTGGTTCTTTATGGAAAAGTCTATTTTCAAATATCCTAGAATTTTCAGAAATATCCTCGAACATGATCAAAAGTATCTCAAGGCACTGACTTTTTAAGATATGAAAGTTTAATGTATATAAGATTTTTTATATTTTTATTTTGAAAGTGAAATCATTGAGCTTCAATGTCTCAAAAGTGCACTGAACCAAATAGAACCTTATAATGAGCCCATGAAATGGAGAGTGACAACAAAAAGTGACCAGATATCCTTGCCTCTGATACCAAAACTACCAAGGGAAGAAACACTGTGTCTGTCGATGAGCTAGAAATAAATAAAAACTTTCTTCAGTGTGCTAGAGTACAAAACCAAAACAGCAAAAAAGGTGTAACTACCAAATTATTCATGGACTGCACTGAAATTGAAAACCTTAATCTCAGTTTCCATATAATTTCTTGAGAAAAGCCAAGCTATGGTCTGTTTAGTCTATTTTTCTCAAGGCTGTGCAAACACTAATAATGACTGCCCCCTGCTCTTGAATGATCAAAATCCCATAAAAATCTTAATGTTGTACTTCCAAGCCCAACAGTCAGCTCTATTGACGAGAAAGAGCACCAGGCAGCTATGCCTCATATGTATACGGTGTGGTCCAAACGTCTGAGACCACACTGAAAATCTGGGATATTATCCTCCTGGGTCACGAGGGGCGCTAGAGCCTATCCCCGTGCTCACTTGACGGAAGACAGGAAACACTCTGAACACGTTCAAACTGTGAATTGATCAACTTAATTGCATGTAAAGTAGAATTATTTTAGATTTATAATTATTACTTTATCAAACCCTATGTTTGTCAAAACTGGAAAGTTGTCTTTAACATTTTAACACAATATTAATTGCCATAAGATGCCTGCAGTAAATCTTTATTTAAAGGGAAAAAATCCAAATTAACACATTATTACAGACATTCCAGACAATTATATTGTCTCACATTTTTTAAAAATGTTTCATTTAACATTAAAATCATTGTCCAGAAGACTCAAAACAGATAAGTGTGCAAACGTTCTGCTTAAAGTTTTGTGCAAAATGTTTATAGATGTATACTGATTAATTACGTTAAATAAATAATGCATCCCATTAAATATAATACAAAAGATAAGAAATTAAATTAACCTATTTAAGACAATACAATCTCCACATTTTACATTTATATTATAGTTATTTGATCATTACAAAAGGGAAGACCTTACATTAAATAAGCCTATTTAAATAACAAACACTCATGATTTACCATAATATTGTTTTAGATTTCTTAAACATGGTCTATTGGAGCCTGCAGAAATGTAATTGTATACTAAGGAAAATTTGGCTAACGTATGTTGGAAAAACAATCATAGATGTTAAGAACATGATTATATATGATATACATTTCTAATACTTGCTTTAACCCTATACTAATATCCTTGATTTGAGGGTTTAATGTAGTAATAGTCCTTGCTCTGTCAAAAGGAAGTAGATCAGGATAAAAGGGAGAAGTAAAGTGACCACTTCTTTGGGTCTGTTCCTTGCTGTTGCACTGTTGGAAGTAGTGTTGGCTGCAGTTTGACTAGCCGTTCTTGTAGTTGTTTGTTTTGTGTTGGTTGTGGTTGCCGCACTGGTGGTTGTACTGGTTTCAGCATTGATGGTTGTAGTGGTGACATTTTGTTGCTCTACAATAAAAATATTAAAACAGAACATGAAGTGCTTAAAATGTAGTATGAATTATGTCATATTCAATTGATATGTAATTATATCAGGTACATACATCAGATACAAAGAGAATGTTCGACTCACCAGCTATAATACTGTATGGAATAATATCCAAGAAGACAGTAGATTCATTAATAGCTGTCTTTAGGGACTGCTCCGTGTCTGTTATGTTGGGCACCACTGTCTGGTTCTCAAAAATCAACTGTGTGGTCACTCCAACTGAGCCAGGCCTAAAAGATCAGAGACAATAATGATGAGTTACCCAGAGTTACTTTGTAAATGAAAAAAATGTATTTGAGTTATTATAATAATTTGAGAAATAATTATCATAAATATATTAAAATTACAACCAAATAGCCAATAGTACCAGTATGTTTACATTATGGTTACCATTTTTACTATTTACAAAATTGTTTTCAACAGGGTGGAGATAAAGATACAATTAAATGGAAATAAACATATTTGATGTTGTGAGATGTAATGTAACTTGCCAAAAGCTGATGATTATGGCTCTTCTGAAGGTCAGAGGGTACATTATTTTGTATCCTCTATTCAGCTGAAAAAGAAAATGAAGTAAAATTAATGTATAAAATAATTATGTTTCAGTAGAGTTTGTAAATTTGGTTTTTTTTTCAGATGAAAAGGTTTTATTATTAATATTACAATACCTCAGTTGTCACATTCTTTGCCAGTATCTGATATTCTGCTGAAGATGGATCACTGTATTCTATGATGAAAACACGAACCATCCTGAAGCGTAGATAAAGGTATCCTTCTTCTTCTTTTGGGGGATCATTAGATACTGTTGTTATTGGGACAGTAATTGTTGTAGTAGTGGTAGTTGTAGCCAGTGGTTTTGTGGTAGCCTTAGAAGTAGTACTTAAAGTTGCAGTTGAGATCAGTTGTTTCAGTGTTGTAGAGGGAGCTTTACTCAGGGTAGTTGAAATCACTTTTGTTGTTGCTAACTCTGTAGTTGTCTGTAGTGAATATTTTGTTGGATTTGTCAGAGTGCTTGATGACTGCAGTAGAGTACGAAATAATGTGGTTGTTGGTGAAGTTCCTCTAGTTGTTGGGAGTGCAGTTGTAGTTTTTACAGGAGTTGATACTGTTAACGGTGTTGTTGTTGAGGCGTAAGTTGACATTGTCGGTCCCAAACTTAACACTTGCTTAACTGAAGTAGGGGCTGATGTACGAGGAGTTGTTGGTCCTACAGTTGATGTCAGACTTTGACTGCTGCTTATTACTGAGTTCCTAGTAGTTGTTTCTCGCACTGTAGTCTCAAATGGTTGGGTTGATTTTGTTACACTTTTAGTTGACGTTGCTACTGAACTCACAAAGGATTCAGGTGAAGTTGTCTGTTGGACTGATTGCTGCTTAGTTGTTGTAGAATGGTTATTTGAAATGACTGTACTCAGAGTTGTTATCTGTTCTTTTCGAACATCTGTGGTGCTTACAATTTCCCGTGTAGTTGCAGTTGTTGTTTTAGGCACTGCAGTCTCAAGTGGTGTTGTTGGGTATTCAGTTGTATTACTTGAAGAATAAGTAATAATTCTATTTTTATCCTCTGCCGTTGAAGAGGACTGTTGCTCCGATGTTTGTGGTGTATACGTTACTTGTTGTGTAGTCGATGTAAGATTTTCACTGGTGCTTATCACTGGTTTTTCTGTGGTTGATGTATGCACTGTAGTCTCCAGAGAAGATACTCTTGCACTTGCTCCTGGAGCTGATGTTGACTGGTGCATAGTTGAAGAGACTTCACTTGAAGTGTTTGTATGCTTAGTTGTTGCTTGTGCTGCTGGAACTACAGTGGTGCTTTCCATTGACTTCGCAATGGTTGTTGCTTTAACTGTTGTCTCAAATAGTGCAGTAGTTGAATTTGGGATTTCACTGATGCCTGTCACTTGTGCTGAAGTTGTGGTTTGTGGAGATTTTGTTGATACAGTTGAAGCTGGTACAGAATTTGTAAGAAATTCAGTTGTGACTGTTGATTGAAGTGAAGTCAGCTGTTGATGTGTTGTTGTAAAAACATGAGTTGAAGTGGATGTATTCAGAATTGCGGCTTGTTCGGTAGTAGGTGCTTTGAAGGTGCTTACTGATGATTGTGCAGTTGTTGTGTTTTGCAGAGCTGGTGCAAGTGTTAGGGTTGGTGATTCAGTTGTTGAAACAGAACTTGTGAAAAATTTAGTTGTTGGAAGTGAAGTCTGTTGCTCAGTGGGAACAGCAGTGGAGGTTACATATTGAGTTGTAGGTACTAGTCTGGTAGTTGATGTTAGAACTAATTCTGTTGAAGCTTGCGAAGCTGATTGTTGCTCAGTTGTAGGCACATTAGTTGATGTGCTTGTGTGCAGAGTTGTTTCTTGTTCTTTGGATGATGTTGGAATTTCAGTTGTACTCCTCAGTGATTGTGCGGTGGCTGTGCTTTGCATGGTTGTTTCAAATGTTGTTTCTGATCGAGTAGCAGTTGTTGAAGAACTTGACAAGAATTCTGTTGTGAATGTTAGAAGAGGAGTTGACCTTGCATAAAATGTTGTAGAAACTTCAGCAGAGGTAGGTGTTACTTGTTCAGTGGGTACAGTCATTTCAGTGATGCTAGTTGATGACTCTGCAGTGGTTGTGCTTTGCAGATTTGTCTTTACTGTTGTGGCTGGGGATTCAGTTGTTGGTGGAACAGAACTTGTGAAGAATTCTGTTATGGTTTTCAAAAGACGAGAAGTGGATTGTTGCTCATTTGTTGTAGAGGCAACAGCTGACGTAGTTGTTGGGGATTCAGTTGTGATTGGTACAGAACTTGTGAGCAATTCACTTGTAATAGTTGATGAAAGTGAAGTCAGTTGGTGTTCATTTGTTGTTACTTGTTCTGTAGTTGATGGAGCTTGAGAAGTGGTTGATTGTTCTGCAGTGGTTGTGTTTTGCGTAATTGTTGAAGGACTTGTTGAGTGTAGCTCAGTTGTTGAAACAAAAGTTGTGAGAAATTCAGTTGTGGTTGTTTGAAGTGAAGCAAGTTGTTGCTCAGTTGGAGCAGCAGTGGAGGTTGCATACTGAGTTGTAGGTAGTAGTTCTGTAGTTGATGTTAGAACTAATTCTGTTGTAGCTGGCGAAGCTGATTGTTGTACAATTGTAGGCACATTAGTTGATGTGCTTGATGGCAGAGTTGTTTCTTGTTCAGTAGATGGTGTTGGAATTTCAGTTGTACCAATCGATTGTGTAGTGATTGTGCTTTGCATGTTTGTTTCAAGGGTTGCTTCTGATTGAGTAGTATTTGTTAGAGAACTTGATGAAAATTCTGTTGTGGTTGTTAGAAGAGAAACTGACCTTTCCTGAAATGCTGTAGAAACCACAGCAGATGTGGGTGTTTGAAGACTTGTTACTTGTTCAGTAGGCACAGAAATTTCAGTGATGTTTGTTGATGACTCTGAAGTGGTTGTGCTTTGCAGATTTGTCTTAAATGTTGTGGTTGGGGATTCAGTTGTTGATGGAACAGAACTTGTGAAGAATTCTGTTACAGTTTTCAAAAGAAGAGAAGTGGATTGGTGCTCATTTGTTGTAGAGACAACATCTGACGTAGCTGTTGGGGATTCGGTTGTGATTGGTACAGAACTTGAGAGCAATTCACTTGTAATAGTGGATGAAAGTGAAGTCAGTTGTTGCTCATTTGTCGTTACTTGTTCTGTAGTTGATGGAGGTTCAGTAGTGATTACTGATGGTACTTCAGTGGTTGTGCTTTGCGGAACTGTTGCAGCAGTTGTTGTAGGTAGTTCAGTTGTTGACACAGAACTTGTGAGAACTTCAGCTGTTGATGTTGCCAGAAGTGAAGTAAGTTGTTGCTCAGTTGAAACATCAGTGGAACCTGCATGCTGAGTTGTAGGTACTAGTACTGTAGTTGATGTTAGAACTAATTCTGTTGTAGTTGGTGAAGCTGATTGTTGTCCAGTTGTAGGCACATCAGTTAATGTGCTTGTGTGCAGAGCTGTTACTTGTTCAGTAGATAGTGTTGGAATTTCAGTTGTACCAATCAGTGATTCTGCAGTGGTTGTGTTTTGCTGAGTTGTTTCAAGGGTTGCTTCTGGTTGAGTAATAGTTGTTAGTGGACTTGTCAATAATTCTGCCATGGTTGTTGTTGGAAGAGAAGTTGACTGCTCCTGAGATACTGTAGTAATATCAGCTGAGGTGGTTGTGGGGAATTCAGTTGTAATTGGTGCAGAACTTGTGAGCAATTCACTTGTAATAGTTGAGGAAAGTGAAGTCAGTTGCTCATTTGTCTTTACTTGTTCTGTAGTTGTTAGAGGTTCTGTAGTGATTACTGATGATTGTTCAGTGGTTGTGCTTTGCAGAACTGTTGCAGCAGTTGTTGTAGGTAGTTCAGTTGTTGACACAGAACTTGTGAGAACTTCAGCTGTGGTTGTTGCCAGAAGCGAAGTCAGTTGTTGCTCAGTTGAAGCATCAGTGGAAGCTGCATACTGAGTTGTAGGTACTAGTACTGTAGTTGATGTTAGAACTAATTCTGTTGTAGTTGGTGAAGCTGATTGTTGTTTGGTTGTAGGCATATCAGTTAATGTGCTTGTGTGCAGAGTTGTTTCTTGTTCAGTAGATAATGTTGGATTTTCAGTTGTACCGATCAGTGTTTCTGCAGTGGTTGTGTTTTGCTGAGTTGTTTCAAGGGTTGTTTCTGGTTGAGTAATAGTTGTTAGTGGACTTGTCAATAATTCTGCCATGGTTGTTGTTGGAAGAGAAGTTGACTGCTCCTGAGATGCTGTAGTAATATCAGCTGAGGTGGTTGTTGGGAATTCAGTTGTAATTGGTTCAGGACTTGTGAGCAATTCACTTGTAATAGTTGAGGAAAGTGAAGTCAGTTGCTCATTTGTCTTTACTTGTTCTGTAGTTGTTAGAGGTTCAGTAGTGATTATTGATGATTGTTCAGTGGTTGTGCTTTGCAGAACTGTTGCAGCAGTTGTTGTAGGTAGTTCAGTTGTTGACACAGAACTTGTGAGAACTTCAGCTGTGGTTGTTGCCAGAAGCGAAGTCAGTTGTTGCTCAGTTGAAGCTTCAGTGGAAGTTGCATACTGAGTTGTAGGTACTAGTACTGTAGTTGATGTTAGAACTAATTCTGTTGTAATTGGTGAAGCTGATTGTTGTTCAGTTGTAGGCACATCAGTTAATGTGCTTGTATGCAGAGTTGTTTCTTGTTCAGTAGATAATGTTGGATTTTCAGTTGTACCAATCAGTGATTCTGCAGTGGTTGTGTTTTGCTGAGTTGTTTCAAGGGTTGTTTCTGGTTGAGTAATAGTTGTTAGTGGACTTGTCAGTAATTCTGCCATGGTTGTTGTTGGAAGAGAAGTTGACTGCTCCTGAGATGCTGTAGTAATATCAGCTGAGGTGGTTGTTGGGAATTCAGTTGTAATTGGTTCAGGACTTGTGAGCAATTCACTTGTAATAGTTGAGGAAAGTGAAGTCAGTTGCTCATTTGTCGTTACTTGTTCTGTAGTTGTTAGAGGTTCTGTAGTGATTATTGATGATTGCTCAGTGGTTGTGCTTTGCAGAACTGTTGCAGCAGTTGTTGTAGGTAGTTCAGTTGTTGGCACAGAACTTGTGAGAACTTCAGCTGTGGTTGTTGCCAGCAGTGAAGTCAGTTGTTGCTCAGTTGAAGCTTCAGTGGAAGTTGCATACTGAGTTGTAGGTACTAGTACTGTAGTTGATGTTAGAACTAATTCTGTTGTAATTGGTGAAGCTGATTGTTGTTCGGTTGTAGGCACATCGGTTAATGTGCTTGTGTGCAAAGTTGTTTCTTGTTCAGTAGATAATGTTGGATTTTCAGTTGTACCGATCAGTGTTTCTGAAGTGAATGTGTTTTGCTGAGTTGTATCAAGGGTTGTTTCTGGTTGAGTAATAGTTGTTAGTGGACTTGTCAATAATTCTGCAATGGTTGTTGTTGGAAGAGAAGTTGACTGCTCCTGAGATGCTGTAGTAATATCAGCTGAGGTGGTTGTTGGGAATTCAGTTGTAATTGGTTCAGGACTTGTGAGCAATTCACTTGTAATAGTTGAGGAAAGTGAAGTCAGTTGCTCATTTGTCGTTACTTGTTCTGTAGTTGTTAGAGGTTCTGAAGTGATTATTGATGATTGTTCAGTGGTAGTGCTTTGCAGAACTGTTGCAGCAGTTGTTGTAGGTAGTTCAGTTGTTGACACAGAACTTGTGAGAACTTCAGCTGTGGTTGTTGCCAGAAGCGAAGTCAATTGTTGCTCAGTTGAAGCTTCAGTGGAAGTTGCATACTGAGTTGTAGGTACTAGTACTGTAGTTGATGTTAGAACTAATTCTGTTGTAATGGGTGAAGCTGATTGTTGTCCAGTTGTAGGCACATCAGTTAATGTGCTTGTATGCAGAGTTGTTTCTTGTTCAGTAGATAATGTTGGATTTTCAGTTGTACCAATCAGTGATTCTGCAGTGGTTGTGTTTTGCTGAGTTGTATCAAGGGTTGTTTCTGGTTGAGTAATAGTTGTTAGTGGACTTGTCAGTAATTCTGCCATGGTTGTTGTTGGAAGAGAAGTTGACTGCTCCTGAGATGCTGTAGTAATATCAGCTGAGGTGGTTGTTGGGAATTCAGTTGTAATTGGTTCAGGACTTGTGAGCAATTCACTTGTAATAGTTGAGGAAAGTGAAGTCAGTTGCTCATTTGTCGTTACTTGTTCTGTAGTTGTTAGAGGTTCTGTAGTGATTACTGATGATTGTTCAGTGGTTGTGCTTTGCAGAACTGTTGCAGCAGTTGTTGTAGGTAGTTCAGTTGTTGACACAGAACTTGTGAGAACTTCAGCAGTGGTTGTTGCCAGAAGCGAAGTCAGTTGTTGCTCAGTTGAAGGTTCAGTGGAAGTTGCATACTGAGTTGTTGGGACTAGTACTGTAGTTGATGTTAGAACTAATTCTGTTGTAATTGGTGAAGCTGATTGTTGTTCAGTTGTAGGCACATCAGTTAATGTGCTTGTATGCAGAGTTGTTTCTTGTTCAGTAGATAATGTTGGATTTTCAGTTGTACCAATCAGTGATTCTGCAGTGGTTGTGTTTTGCTGAGTTGTTTCAAGGGTTGTTTCTGGTTGAGTAATAGTTGTTAGTGGACTTGTCAATAATTCTGCAATGGTTGTTGTTGGAAGAGAAGTTGACTGCTCCTGAGATGCTGTAGTAATATCAGCTGAGGTGGTTGTTGGGAATTCAGTTGTAATTGGTTCAGGACTTGTGAGCAATTCACTTGTAATAGTTGAGGAAAGTGAAGTCAGTTGCTCATTGTCGTTACTTGTTCTGTAGTTGTTAGAGGTTCTGTAGTGATTACTGATGATTGTTCAGTGGTTGTGCTTTGCAGAACTGTTGCAGCAGTTGTTGTAGGTAGTTCAGTTGTTGGCACAGAACTTGTGAGAACTTCAGCTGTGGTTGTTGCCAGCAGTGAAGTCAGTTGTTGCTCAGTTGAAGCTTCAGTGGAAGTTGCATACTGAGTTGTAGGTACTAGTACTGTAGTTGATGTTAGAACTAATTCTGTTGTAGTTGGTGAAGCTGATTGTTGTTCGGTTGTAGGCACATCGGTTAATGTGCTTGTGTGCAAAGTTGTTTCTTGTTCAGTAGATAATGTTGGATTTTCAGTTGTACCAATCAGTGATTCTGCAGTGGTTGTGTTTTGCTGAGTTGTATCAAGGGTTGTTTCTGGTTGAGTAATAGTTGTTAGTGGACTTGTCAATAATTCTGCAATGGTTGTTGTTGGAAGAGAAGTTGACTGCTCCTGAGATGCTGTAGTAATATCAGCTGAGGTGGTTGTTGGGAATTCAGTTGTAATTGGTTCAGGACTTGTGAGCAATTCACTTGTAATAGTTGAGGAAAGTGAAGTCAGTTGCTCATTTGTCGTTACTTGTTCTGTAGTTGTTAGAGGTTCTGTAGTGATTACTGATGATTGTTCAGTGGTTGTGCTTTGCAGAACTGTTGCAGCAGTTGTTGTAGGTAGTTCAGTTGTTGACACAGAACTTGTGAGAACTTCAGCAGTGGTTGTTGCCAGAAGCGAAGTCAGTTGTTGCTCAGTTGAAGCTTCAGTGGAAGTTGCATACTGAGTTGTAGGTACTAGTACTGTAGTTGATGTTAGAACTAATTCTGTTGTAGTTGGTGAAGCTGATTGTTGTTCGGTTGTAGGCACATCGGTTAATGTGCTTGTGTGCAAAGTTGTTTCTTGTTCAGTAGATAATGTTGGATTTTCAGTTGTACCGATCAGTGTTTCTGAAGTGAATGTGTTTTGCTGAGTTGTATCAAGGGTTGTTTCTGGTTGAGTAATAGTTGTTAGTGGACTTGTCAGTAATTCTGCCATGGTTGTTGTTGGAAGAGAAGTTGACTGCTCCTGAGATGCTGTAGTAATATCAGCTGAGGTGGTTGTTGGGAATTCAGTTGTAATTGGTTCAGGACTTGTGAGCAATTCACTTGTAATAGTTGAGGAAAGTGAAGTTAGTTGCTCATTTGTCGTTACTTGTTCTGTAGTTGTTAGAGGTTCTGTAGTGATTATTGATGATTGTTCAGTGGTTGTGCTTTGCAGAACTGTTGCAGCAGTTGTTGTAGGTAGTTCAGTTGTTGGCACAGAACTTGTGAGAACTTCAGCTGTGGTTGTTGCCAGAAGCGAAGTCAATTGTTGCTCAGTTGAAGCTTCAGTGGAAGTTGCATACTGAGTTGTAGGTACTAGTACTGTAGTTGATGTTAGAACTAATTCTGTTGTAATTGGTGAAGCTGATTGTTGTTCGGTTGTAGGCACATCGGTTAATGTGCTTGTGTGCAAAGTTGTTTCTTGTTCAGTAGATAATGTTGGATTTTCAGTTGTACCGATCAGTGTTTCTGAAGTGAATGTGTTTTGCTGAGTTGTATCAAGGGTTGTTTCTGGTTGAGTAATAGTTGTTAGTGGACTTGTCAATAATTCTGCCATGGTTGTTGTTGGAAGAGAAGTTGACTGCTCCTGAGATGCTGTAGTAATATCAGCTGAGGTGGTTGTTGGGAATTCAGTTGTAATTGGTTCAGGACTTGTGAGCAATTCACTTGTAATAGTTGAGGAAAGTGAAGTCAGTTGCTCATTTGTCGTTACTTGTTCTGTAGTTGTTAGAGGTTCTGTAGTGATTACTGATGATTGTTCAGTGGTTGTGCTTTGCAGAACTGTTGCAGCAGTTGTTGTAGGTAGTTCAGTTGTTGGCACAGAACTTGTGAGAACTTCAGCTGTGGTTGTTGCCAGAAGCGAAGTCAATTGTTGCTCAGTTGAAGCTTCAGTGGAAGTTGCATACTGAGTTGTAGGTACTAGTACTGTAGTTGATGTTAGAACTAATTCTGTTGTAATTGGTGAAGCTGATTGTTGTTCGGTTGTAGGCACATCGGTTAATGTGCTTGTATGCAGAGTTGTTTCTTGTTCAGTAGATAATGTTGGATTTTCAGTTGTACCGATCAGTGTTTCTGAAGTGAATGTGTTTTGCTGAGTTGTATCAAGGGTTGTTTCTGGTTGAGTAATAGTTGTTAGTGGACTTGTCAATAATTCTGCAATGGTTGTTGTTGGAAGAGAAGTTGACTGCTCCTGAGATGCTGTAGTAATATCAGCTGAGGTGGTTGTTGGGAATTCAGTTGTAATTGGTTCAGGACTTGTGAGCAATTCACTTGTAATAGTTGAGGAAAGTGAAGTCAGTTGCTCATTTGTCGTTACTTGTTCTGTAGTTGTTAGAGGTTCAGTAGTGATTATTGATGATTGTTCAGTGGTTGTGCTTTGCAGAACTGTTGCAGCAGTTGTTGTAGGTAGTTCAGTTGTTGGCACAGAACTTGTGAGAACTTCAGCTGTGGTTGTTGCCAGAAGCGAAGTCAATTGTTGCTCAGTTGAAGCTTCAGTGGAAGTTGCATACTGAGTTGTAGGTACTAGTACTGTAGTTGATGTTAGAACTAATTCTGTTGTAGTTGGTGAAGCTGATTGTTGTTCGGTTGTAGGCACATCGGTTAATGTGCTTGTATGCAGAGTTGTTTCTTGTTCAGTAGATAATGTTGGATTTTCAGTTGTACCGATCAGTGTTTCTGAAGTGAATGTGTTTTGCTGAGTTGTATCAAGGGTTGTTTCTGGTTGAGTAATAGTTGTTAGTGGACTTGTCAATAATTCTGCCATGGTTGTTGTTGGAAGAGAAGTTGACTGCTCCTGAGATGCTGTAGTAATATCAGCTGAGGTGGTTGTTGGGAATTCAGTTGTAATTGGTTCAGGACTTGTGAGCAATTCACTTGTAATAGTTGAGGAAAGTGAAGTCAGTTGCTCATTTGTCGTTACTTGTTCTGTAGTTGTTAGAGGTTCTGAAGTGATTATTGATGATTGTTCAGTGGTTGTGCTTTGCAGAACTGTTGCAGCAGTTGTTGTAGGCAGTTCAGTTGTTGGCACAGAACTTGTGAGAACTTCAGCTGTGGTTGTTGCCAGAAGCGAAGTCAATTGTTGCTCAGTTGAAGCTTCAGTGGAAGTTGCATACTGAGTTGTAGGTACTAGTACTGTAGTTGATGTTAGAACTAATTCTGTTGTAATTGGTGAAGCTGATTGTTGTTCGGTTGTAGGCACATCGGTTAATGTGCTTGTATGCAGAGTTGTTTCTTGTTCAGTAGATAATGTTGGATTTTCAGTTGTACCAATCAGTGATTCTGCAGTGGTTGTGTTTTGCTGAGTTGTATCAAGGGTTGTTTCTGGTTGAGTAATAGTTGTTAGTGGACTTGTCAATAATTCTGCAATGGTTGTTGTTGGAAGAGAAGTTGACTGCTCCTGAGATGCTGTAGTAATATCAGCTGAGGTGGTTGTTGGGAATTCAGTTGTAATTGGTTCAGGACTTGTGAGCAGTTCACTTGTAATAGTTGAGGAAAGTGAAGTCAGTTGCTCATTTGTCGTTACTTGTTCTGTAGTTGTTAGAGGTTCTGTAGTGATTAATGATGATTGTTCAGTGGTTGTGCTTTGCAGAACTGTTGCAGCAGTTGTTGTAGGCAGTTCAGTTGTTGGCACAGAACTTGTGAGAACTTCAGCTGTGGTTGTTGCCAGAAGCGAAGTCAGTTGTTGCTCAGTTGAAGCTTCAGTGGAAGTTGCATACTGAGTTGTAGGTACTAGTACTGTAGTTGATGTTAGAACTAATTCTGTTGTAGTTGGTGAAGCTGATTGTTGTTCGGTTGTAGGCACATCAGTTAATGTGCTTGTATGCAGAGTTGTTTCTTGTTCAGTAGATAATGTTGGATTTTCAGTTGTACCGATCAGTGATTCTGCAGTGGTTGTGTTTTGCTGAGTTGTTTCAAGGGTCGTTTCTTGTTGAGTAATAGTTGTTAGTGGACTTGTCAATAATTCTGCAATGGTTGTTGTTGGAAGAGAAGTTGACTGCTCCTGAGATGCTGTAGTAATATCAGCTGAGGTGGTTGTTGGGAATTCAGTTGTAATTGGTTCAGGACTTGTGAGCAATTCACTTGTAATAGTTGAGGAAAGTGAAGTCAGTTGCTCATTTGTCGTTACTTGTTCTGTAGTTGTTAGAGGTTCAGTAGTGATTATTGATGATTGTTCAGTGGTTGTGCTTTGCAGAACTGTTGCAGCAGTTGTTGTAGGCAGTTCAGTTGTTGGCACAGAACTTGTGAGAACTTCAGCTGTGGTTGTTGCCAGAAGCGAAGTCAATTGTTGCTCAGTTGAAGCTTCAGTGGAAGTTGCATACTGAGTTGTAGGTACTAGTACTGTAGTTGATGTTAGAACTAATTCTGTTGTAATTGGTGAAGCTGATTGTTGTTCGGTTGTAGGCACATCGGTTAATGTGCTTGTATGCAGAGTTGTTTCTTGTTCAGTAGATAATGTTGGATTTTCAGTTGTACCAATCAGTGATTCTGCAGTGGTTGTGTTTTGCTGAGTTGTATCAAGGGTTGTTTCTTGTTGAGTAATAGTTGTTAGTGGACTTGTCAATAATTCTGCAATGGTTGTTGTTGGAAGAGAAGTTGACTGCTCCTGAGATGCTGTAGTAATATCAGCTGAGGTGGTTGTTGGGAATTCAGTTGTAATTGGTTCAGGACTTGTGAGCAGTTCACTTGTAATAGTTGAGGAAAGTGAAGTCAGTTGCTCATTTGTCGTTACTTGTTCTGTAGTTGTTAGAGGTTCTGTAGTGATTAATGATGATTGTTCAGTGGTTGTGCTTTGCAGAACTTTTGCAGCAGTTGTTGTAGGTAGTTCAGTTGTTGACACAGAACTTGTGAGAACTTCAGCAGTGGTTGTTGCCAGAAGCGAAGTCAATTGTTGCTCAGTTGAAGCTTCAGTGGAAGTTGCATACTGAGTTGTAGGTACTAGTACTGTAGTTGATGTTAGAACTAATTCTGTTGTAATTGGTGAAGCTGATTGTTGTTCGGTTGTAGGCACATCAGTTAATGTGCTTGTATGCAGAGTTGTTTCTTGTTCAGTAGATAATGTTGGATTTTCAGTTGTACCAATCAGTGATTCTGCAGTGGTTGTGTTTTGCTGAGTTGTATCAAGGGTTGTTTCTGGTTGAGTAATAGTTGTTAGTGGACTTGTCAGTAATTCTGCCATGGTTGTTGTTGGAAGAGAAGTTGACTGCTCCTGAGATGCTGTAGTAATATCAGCTGAGGTGGTTGTTGGGAATTCAGTTGTAATTGGTTCAGGACTTGTGAGCAATTCACTTGTAATAGTTGAGGAAAGTGAAGTCAGTTGCTCATTTGTCGTTACTTGTTCTGTAGTTGTTAGAGGTTCAGTAGTGATTATTGATGATTGTTCAGTGGTTGTGCTTTGCAGAACTGTTGCAGCCGCAGTTGTTAGTGGTAGTTCAGTTGTTGACAGAGAACTTGTGAGAACTTCAGCTGTGGTTGTTGCCAGAAGTGAAGTCAATTGTTGCTCAGTTGAAGCAAAAAATTCTACTGAGGTGGATGTCTGAAGTCTTGTGGTTGTTGAAGTCGGTTCCGAACTTGTGAACGGTTCCAGAGTACTTGTTACTGGAAGTGACGTTAATATTAGCTCATTTGTTGTTGGGACGCTATCTGTGCTTGTCGTATATAAAGACATTGTTGGTTGCATAGTTGAAGTTGGAAACTCAGTTGTGCTTATCATGGATTCAGTGTTTTCTTCCTGTACTGTAGTCTCAAATAATGGTATATATGTGGTGGTGGGTTCATTTGTACTTGCAAGAGAACCATTGAGAAATTCACTTGGGTTTGTTGCTGGAAGTGAACATAAAATATTTATTCAGTTATTTCTATCATGAAATACTTACTTCCACATCCTGGGTTTTTATAAATACGTTTACTCTTCATTAATATTTCACACAGATTTTGTGCCATTTGAAAAACAGGGTGGAAAATGTACTCACCAGCTTCAATACTGTTTGGAATGATATCTAAATAGACATTGGATTCGTTAACAGCTTGTTCTAGTGCCTCCACTATCTCTGTTGTGTTGGGCATCGCTGTCTCGTTTTCAAAATACAACACACTGTCCACTCCAACAGAGCCAGACCTAATGAAAAAAGAAATTTGGATATAAAATAATATTTACTGCTGTGATGTTACGTATTATTAACTTTTTTGATAATACATACTATTACCAAATAGTTTCAATTATGCAAATTAATTGAAAACACTAATTGGACTTGGTATACTTAAATTAATCTGGACATAGTTATAGAAGTTTTGATCATTTTAATACCTTTCAAAGTAGACATAATAAAATTTCAAACATATTTTTGATTGTTTGAGAAGGTGATTAAAATAACTTACCAAACTCTGATGATCACACATCTTTGGAACAAAGGGTATTTTAGTTTGTATCCCCTGTTCACCTAAAAACATTAAAATGGCGCAAATAAAGTCAATGTATTGTAGTCACAGTTATACGGACTGATTTAATTTAAAACATTTAGCATTTTCAGAAATTAAAATATTTAACTTTAAAAGATTTTTGAAGACAAGTAGTACCTCAGTTGTCACATTTGTTTTTAGTGTTTGATATTCAGATGACGTTAGATCATTGTATTCTTTGAGGAAAGTGCGCAACAGCTTGAAGCGTAGATAAAGGTAGCCTTCATTTGCTGTTGAAGCTCTGATATTTGATGTTGTAATTGTTGAAGTATTTGCAACAAGTTTATTTGTGGTTGTTAGGGCAAGTAATGTTGTTTGAGGTTCATTTGTTTGGTGCAGAGTTAATGTTGCTTCTTCTTTATTTGATGTTGGCATGTCTGTGGTGCTTAATGATTTTGCTGTGGTTGTATTTTCCTGAGTTGCAGATGTACTTGTTGGTGAAATAGTTGTAGTTGGTACAGAACTTGTGGTAAGTTCAGTTGTGGTTGTTGGGATTGACGTTGATTGTTGCTCAGTTGTTGTGATGACATCAGTTGTGGTAGTATACAGAGTCGTTATTACTGGTTCTGTACTTGATGTTGGAACATCAGGGGTGCTTAGGTCTGATTCTGCAGTGGTTGTTTCCTGCACTGTTGTCTCAAGTGTTTTTTCTGGTGTTGTAGATTCACTTGTAGTTGGTTCAAAACTTGTGGTGGTTATTGATAACAAAGTTGATTGTTGCTCATTTGCTGTCAAGACATCACTTGAAGTGACTATGAGCAGAGTTGTTGGAGGTTCTGTAGTTGATGTTGGAATTTCAGCAGGCCCTGTTGATAATCGTTCAGTGGTTGTGTTTTGCAGAGTTGTTTCAAGTGTAGTTGATGACTCAGTTATAGTTGTTACAGAACTTGTGAGGAGTTCAGTTGTGATTGTTGGAAGTGAAGTTGATTCTCTTGTACTTGTTGCAGGAATATCAACCGTGGTGGTATATAGAGTTGTTATTCCTAGTTCTGAAGTTGTAGTTGGTGCAGAACTTGTGAGGAGTTCAGTAGAGGTTATTGTTGGGAGTGAAGTTGATTGTTGCTCTGTTGTTGTAGGGACATCAGTCAGGGTGGTATATAGTGTTGTTTCTATTTCTGAAGTTGTAGTTGGTGCAGAACTTGTGAGGAGTTCAGTAGAGGTTATTGTTGGGAGTGAAGTTGATTGTTGCTCCGTTGTTGTAGGGACATCAGTCAGGGTGGTATATAGTGTTGTTTCTATTTCTGAAGTTGTAGTTGGTGCAGAACTTGTGAGGAGTTCAGTAGAGGTTACTGTTGGGAGTGAAGTTGATTGTTGCTCTGTTGTTGTAGAGACATCAGTCAGGGTGGTATATAGTGTTGTTTCTATTTCTGAAGTTGTAGTTGGTGCAGAACTTGTGAGGAGTTCAGTAGAGGTTATTGTTGGGAGTGAAGTTGATTGTTGCTCTGTTGTTGTAGGGACATCAGTCTGGGTGGTATATAGTGTTGTTTCTATTTCTGAAGTTGTAGTTGGTGCAGAACTTGTGAGGAGTTCAGTAGAGGTTACTGTTGGGAGTGAAGTTGATTGTTGCTCTGTTGTTGTAGAGACATCAGTCAGGGTGGTATATAGTGTTGTTTCTATTTCTGAAGTTGTAGTTGGTGCAGAACTTGTGAGGAGTTCAGTAGAGGTTACTGTTGGGAGTGAAGTTGATTGTTGCTCTGTCTGTTGTAGAGACATCAGTCAGGGTGGTATATAGTGTTGTTTCTATTTCTGAAGTTGTAGTTGGTGCAGAACTTGTGAGGAGTTCAGTAGAGGTTATTGTTGGGAGTGAAGTTGATTGTTGCTCTGTTGTTGTAGAGACATCAGTCAGGGTGGTATATAGTGTTGTTTCTATTTCTGAAGTTGTAGTTGGTGCAGAACTTGTGAGGAGTTCAGTAGAGGTTATTGTTGGGAGTGAAGTTGATTGTTGCTCTGTTGTTGTAGAGACATCAGTCAGGGTGGTATATAGTGTTGTTTCTATTTCTGAAGTTGTAGTTGGTGCAGAACTTGTGAGGAGTTCAGTAGAGGTTACTGTTGGGAGTGAAGTTGATTGTTGCTCTGTGTTGTAGGACATCAGTCAGGGTGGTATATAGTGTTGTTCTATTTCTGAAGTTGTAGTTGGTGCAGACTGTGAGGAGTTCAGTAGAGGTTATGTTGGGAGTGAAGTATGTTGCTCGCGTGTGGGACATCAGTCAGGGTGGTATATAGTGTGTAGTTCTGAAGTTGTAGTTGGTGCAGAACTTGTGAGGAGTTCAGTAGAGGTTATTGTTGGAGTGAAGTATGGTTTTCATTGTTGCTCCGTCATTGTAGGGACATCAGTCAGGGTGGTATATAGTGTTGTTTCCTCAGAAGTGCTTATATCAGATTCTGCAGTGGTTGTTTTCTGTACTATAGTCTCAAATGATGTTGGTGTATATGTGGCAGTGGGTTCAGTTGTTATAGAATCTGTGACAAATTCACTTATGTTTTTTGCTGTAAGGGAAAGTTACATTATAGCATTAAAACTTATCATAGCTTCCAAAACTATATATTTCTCTATTGATTGTTATTATGCTAGATTTGTTTTGTAAATGTATTGCTGTTTTGCAGAAAAATAAACATAAAGTAAAGAATCTAGACTCACCAGCTTGAATACTGGAAAGAAGAATTTCTAAGGGGTTGGACGTGTTCAAGTTGTCCTGTAGTGTTGCCACTGCATCGGTAATGTTGGGCACCACAGTCTCATTTTCAAAAGCCAATTGAGCATCTGCTCCAACAGAGCCAGCCCTAATAATCAAAGAGATTAGACATATTGAATATAAACCTAATTGTAGTATGTCTTGTGACCACTAATTCCAAAGTCAACATTTTATCTTAGCATATACAGTAACCATTTGCAGATTTTTTTTTATTTTCATACTTTTAAAGCAGTGAGGTAGTAGAGATATAAGTCAATCATATATTTCTTAGATATTGAGGGGTTAATTAACACTGCTTACCAAAAGCGGATGATCACAGATCTTCGGAAGATTGGTGAATATTTTTGTATGAATGCTTTATTCACCTGAAAAAAATAAATATGGCCCAGATAAAATTATAAGCTTTCAGTTACAGTCAGAGACAGTCTAAATAGTCAGATTTTAATGTAAATAAAAGGAATAAAGTGTGCAATGAAAATGTTTATTGTGAAGGATTTACATAGTGTTGCAATACCTGAGTTGTCAGACTGCTTGCCAATGTCTGATATGCAGAGGAGTTTGGATCATAATAGTCTGAGAGGAAAATGCGAAGCAGCTTGAAGCGTAGGTAAAGGTAGCCTTCATTTTCCGTTGAGCTTGCAGTGCTTGTTGTTGTAGCAGAATTTGTAACAAGTTTATTTGTGGTTGTAAGGGAAATTAAAGTTGGTTGTTGCTCAGATTCATGCTGAGTTATTGTTGCTTGCGCTGTTGTTGATGTTGGAATTTCAGTGGTGACTATCAATGACTCTGTAGTGGTTGTTTGTTGCAAAGTTGTCTCTGCTGTTGTCAGTAATTCAGTTGTAGTTGGTACTGAACTTGTGAGGGATTCAGCTGTGGTTGTTGGCTGGAGAGATGTGGATTGTTCCTCAGTTGCTGTAGAAACCTCAGCAGAAGTGGTTGTATGCAGATTTATTACTTGCTCTGTAGTTGGGGTTTGAATTTCAGTGGTGACTATCAGTGATTCTGCAGTGGTTGTGTGTAGAAGAGTTGTCTCTGGTGTTGTTGGGGATTCAGTTGTAGTTGGTACTGAACTCGTGAGGGATTCAGCTGTGGTTGTTGGCTGGAGAGATGTGGATTGTTCCTCAGTTGCTGTAGAAGCCTCAGCAGAAGTGGTTGTATGCAGATTTATTACTTGCTCTGTAGTTGGGGTTTGAATTTCAGTGGTGACTATCAATGATTCTGCAGTAGTTGTGCGTAGCTGAGTTGTCTCTGGTGTTGTTGGGGATTCAGTTGTAGTCAGTACTGAACTTGTGAGGGATTCAGCTGTGGTTGTTGGCTGGAGAGATGTGGATTGTTCCTCAGTTGCTGTAGAAACCTCAGCAGAAGTGGATGTATGCAGATTTAATACTTGCTCTGTAGTTGGGGTTTGAATTTCAGTGGTGACTATCAGTGATTCTGCAGTGGTTGTGTGTAGCTGAGTTGTCTCTGGTGTTGTTGAGGATTCAGTTGTAGTCGGTACTGAACTTGTGAGGGATTCAGCTGTGGTTGTTGGCTGGAGAGATGTGGATTGTTCCTCAGTTGCTGTAGAAACCTCAGCAGAGGTGGTTGTATGCAGATTTATTACTTGCTCTGTAGTTGGGGTTTGAATTTCAGTGGTGACTATCAATGATTCTGCAGTGGTGATGTGTAGCTGAGTTGTTTCTGGTGTTGTTGGGGATTCAGTTGTAGTTGGTACTGAACTTGTGAGGGATTCAGCTGTGGTTGTTGGCTGGAGAGATGTGGATTGTTCCTCAGCTGCTGTAGAAACCTCAGCAGAAGTGGTTGTATGCAGATTTATTACTTGCTCTGTAGTCGGGGATTGAATTTCAGTGGTGACTATCAATGATTCTGCAGTGGTTGTGTGTAGCTGAGTTGTCACTAGTGTTGTTGGGGATTCAGTTGTAGTTGGTACTGAACTTGTGAGGGATTCAGCTGTGGTTGTTGGCTGGAGAGATGTGGATTGTTCCTCAGTTGCTGTAGAAACCTCAGCAGAAGTGGTTGTATGCAGATTTATTACTTGCTCTGTAGTTGGGGTTTGAATTTCAGTGGTGACTATCAATGATTCTGCAGTAGTTGTGCGTAGCTGAGTTGTTTCTGGTGTTGTTGGGGATTCAGTTGTAGTTGGTACTGAACTTGTGAGGGATTCAGCTGTGGTTGTTGGCTGGAGAGATGTGGATTGTTCCTCAGTTGCTGTAGAAACCTCAGCAGAAGTGGTTGTATGCAGATTTACTACTTGCTCTGTAGTCGGGGTTTGAATTTCAGTGGTGACTATCAGTGATTCTGCAGTGGTTGTGCGTAGCTGAGTTGTCTCTGGTGTTGTTGGGGATTCAGTTGTGGTCAGTACTGAACTTGTGAGGGATTCAGCTGTGGTTGTTGGCTGGAGAGATGTGGATTGTTCCTCAGCTGCTGTAGAAACCTCAGCAGAAGTGGTTGTATGCAGATTTATTACTTGCTCTGTAGTTGGGGTTTGAATTTCAGTGGTGACTATCAATGATTCTGCAGTAGTTGTGCGTAGCTGAGTTGTCTCTGATGTTGTTGGGGATTCAGTTGTAGTTGGTACTGAACTTGTGAGGGATTCAGCTGTGGTTGTTGGCTGGAGAGATGTGGATTGTTCCTCAGTTGCTGTAGAAACCTCAGCAGAAGTGGTTGTATGCAGATTTATTACTTGCTCTGTAGTTGGGGTTTGAATTTCAGTGGTGACTATCAATGATTCTGCAGTGGTGATGTGTACCTGAGTTGTTTCTTGTGTTGTTGGGGATTCAGTTGTAGTTGGTACTGAACTTGTGAGGGATTCAGCTGTCGTTGTTGGCTGGAGAGACGTGGATTGTTCCTCAGCTGCTGTAGAAACCTCAGCAGAAGTGGTTGTATGCAGATTTATTACTTGCTCTGTAGTTGGGGATTGAATTTCAGTGGTGACTATCAATGATTCTGCAGTGGTTGTGTGTATCTGAGTTGTCACTAGTGTTGTTGGGGATTCAGTTGTAGTTGGTACTGAACTTGTGAGGGATTCAGCTGTGGTTGTTGGCTGGAGAGATGTGGATTGTTCCTCAGTTGGTGTAGAAACCTCAGCAGAAGTGGTTGTATGCAGATTTATTACTTGCTCCGTAGTTGGGGTTTGAATTTCAGTGGTGACTATCAATGATTCTGCAGTGGTTGTGTGTAGCTGAGTTGTTTCTGGTGTTGTTGGGGATTCAGTTGTAGTTGGTACTGAACTTGTGAGGGATTCAGCTGTGGTTGTTGGCTGGAGAGATGTGGATTGTTCCTCAGCTGCTGTAGAAGCCTCAGCAGAAGTGGTTGTATGCAGATATACTACTTGCTCGGTAGTCGGGGATTGAATTTCAGTGGTGACTATCAATGATTCTGCAGTGATTGTGTGTATCTGAGTTGTCACTATTGTTGTTGGGGATTCAGTTGTAGTTGGTACTGAACTTGTGAGGGATTCAGCTGTGGTTGTTGGCTGGAGAGATGTGGATTGTTCCTCAGTTGCTGTAGAAACCTCAGCAGAAGTGGTTGTATGCAGATTTATTACTTGCTCCGTAGTTGGGGTTTGGATTTCAGTGGTGACTATCAGTGATTCTGCAGTGGTTGTGTGTTGCAAAGTTGTTTCTGGTGTTGTTGAGGATTCAGTTGTAGTCGGTACTGAACTTGTGAGGGATTCAGCTGTGGTTGTTGGCTGGAGAGATGTGGATTGTTCCTCAGCTGCTGTAGAAACCTCAGCAGAAGTGGTTGTATGCAGATTTATTACTTGCTCTGTAGTCGGGGATTGAATTTCAGTGCTGACTATCAATGATTCTGCAGTGGTTGTGTGTATCTGAGTTGTCACTATTGTTGTTGGGGATTCAGTAGAAGTTGGTACTGAACTTGTGAGGGATTCAGCTGTGGTTGTTGGCTGGAGAGATGTTGATTGTTCCTCAGCTGCTGTAGAAACCTCAGCAGAAGTGGTTGTATGCAGATTTATTACTTGCTCTGTAGTTGGGGTTTGGATTTCAGTGGTGACTATCAGTGATTCTGCAGTGGTTGTGTGTTGCAAAGTTGTTTCTGGTGTTGTTGAGGATTCAGTTGTAGTTGGTACTGAACTTGTGAGGGATTCAGCTGTGGTTGTTGGCTGGAGAGATGTGGATTGTTCCTCAGTTGCTGTAGAAACCTCAGCAGAAGTGGTTGTATGCAGATTTATTACTTGCTCTGTAGTCGGGGATTGAATTTCAGTGGTGACTATCAATGATTCTGCAGTGGTTGTGTGTATCTGAGTTGTCACTAGTGTTGTTGGGGATTCAGTTGTAGTTAGTACTGAACTTGTGAGGGATTCAGCTGTGGTTGTTGGCTGGAGAGATGTGGATTGTTCCTCAGTTGCTGTAGAAACCTCAGCAGAAGTGGTTGTATGCAGATTTATTACTTGCTCTGTAGTTGGGGTTTGGATTTCAGTGGTGACTATCAATGATTCTGCAGTGGTTGTTTGTTTCAGAGTTGTCTCTGGTGTTGTTGTTGGGGATTCATTGGTAGTTATCTCAGATTCTGCAGTGGTTGTTTCCTGTATTGTAGTCTCAAATGATGTTGGTGTAAATGTGGTGAGAGATTCACTTGTATTCACAGAATCTGTGACCAATTCACTTTTGTTTGTTGCTGAAAGTGAATGTGAATGATAGGTATACAGAATTAAACATAACAAAAGCTTCTAATTCATAAAAAAAAACATGTTCATGTACATGCACATAAACATTTAACATGTTCAGATTTTTTAATATGTATTATGGTATTGAATTACACTTTTTATGTATCCTTTTTAAAATTTTGTGATATTTAGTAGAAAAAAGAACATACACAGATTTCAGAGTAAAGAAGTTAGGTAAAAAAGACTCACCGGCATCAATACTGGATAGACTAATATTTAAGATGTTTGATGAGTTCAGAGCTTCCTGTAGTGTAGCTATAGCATCTGTTGTGTTGGGCACCGCTGTCTGGTTTTGAAAAACAACCTCGGCATCCACTCCAACAGAGCCAGACCTAAGAGGAGCCAGAGTTTAGAGACAGTTGTCAGCATAACATTACTATAAGTACTGTAGTAATGTTTATAATCTGTGGCATCTCTACATTAGGTGCCTGGCCCCACCAAATGTTGCTGTGGAGCAGTGCACGACATGATCAATAATCAATAATATATATATCTAATATATATATATATATATATATATATATATATATATATATATATGTAAATGATAATTTACACACGTCCAGACGTTTAGTAAACGTCATTTATGGTATGGGCATCGCTACACAGCCAGCCATTTTTCTTCATCAGTTGTGGTAGCTGCTCATAATAGCAAGGCAATATAATGAGTCAAGTCAAAAACATAATAAAAGTTAAATCTGGTACCAGCCATTAAAGCAGAAATTAGAGATTAAACATTTGGCACCACACCAGCCAGAGGATTTCAACATCATTCAGTCTGGAACTGCTCCTTCAATCCAACCGTGGCAAACTACGAATTTAGCTAAAAACACTCCTCTGCTTTCCTTGCCTGCCGTTGCTGTGCTATCATTTCAATTATTTCATGGATTGGTGGACTTTGAGAGAAATGTTTTTGACAATTTTGCCCAGGTGAAAGATCGTCATGCATCTTTTCTTTTTGAGCCGTGAATGTCACTGGTGAGTCAATTCCATTATTACAAGGCATGTTTGTGAGTTCAGACCATGCCTTCAACATGTGATGGTAGTACGAGGGAAGATTATTTGAGTGAGGGGAGAGAACTCTGAGAACTTGGGCTGGAGTTCTGGGCAGTTTCTGCCTGTAGCTAGAAGGCCAGATCCCCCCCTCCTGGCTATAGTAGGACTGATTCAGGACTGAGGAACATGGGTGGCGGTGGAAATTGCGAACTCTGCATCACAGGAACGGAAGGTGAGGATGTGAATTTATAGAGCATTAGATTGGAAGAAGGAGGGGTTTTAGCCATGCTCCTCCCCTCAGACTTCAATTGTGACATAACTACATTTATTCCTAATGCCCGGAAAGCCATGTGTTTCCCTGCTCTGAAATGTTGCTTTGGATGTGTAGTTGAAGACCACAATGATCATACATTGCTAGGTAATCTTGGATTTGTAATGCGATGCTGTATAACAAGGCTTTGTGAGATCTAATGTTGTTATCATATCACTCATATTGCTGTCTCCACTTTTCTAACTGCTGCACCACATTACGTTAATTTGTGAATTTGGGATTTCTCTGATGGAGCGCGTTTGTGTTTGGATCAGGTTTGTGTGTAGTTTCTTTGACAAGTCGGCTGCTGCCCCTACAGTTTAATGTGGCCCACTAGGCTTTCTGTGGCAGACACGACACTGTTCATAAACCTTACTACAAAAGTCAACAAAGCATCCAAAATTGCATGTCCTTGAAAAAGTGTATTAATCCTATTTACCAAAACCTGATGATCTCACATCTTCGGAAGGTTTGTGAATGTTTTCGTTTGAATGGTGTCGTCACCTGAAACAATAAAAATACCCCATGTAAAACCATTGGTTTTCTGTCACAGAAAAACTGAACAGCCAGATTAGCTTTCAATCACAGTCATATAAAAGCTGAGTCAGATTTGAATTTAGATTTAAAAAAAACACTTGTATAAAAGCAAATGTTTAAAAGTAAAAATTTTGGATAGTGTTGCAGTACCTCAGCTATCACATCGCTTGCCAGTGCCTTATATTCAGCTGTATTTGGATTATTATATGCATCAATAAAGTTGCGAAGGAGCTTGAACCGTAGGTAAAGGTAGCCTTCATTTTCTGTTGGAGTTCCAATATTTGTTGTTGTAGTTGTTACAGGAGTTGTGACAAGTGTATTTGTGGTTGTTAAGGGAAGTAAACTTGATTGTTGTTCAGTTGTTTTATGCTGAGTTATTGTTGCTTGCTCAGAAGTTGATGGTGGAATTGTCACTTTCACTGGTTCTGTGGCTGATGTTGGAACGTCACCTGCTGTTGATTTTTCCTCATTTGTTGTCATAACTTCACTTGACATGGTTGTGAGCAGAGTTGTCACTTGTTCCATAGTTGATATTGGAACTTCATCAGTGGTTGCTGCTGTTGATTGTTGTTCATTTGTTGTGACCTCACTTAATGTGGTCGTAAGCAGAGTTGTCACTTGTTCCGTAGTTGATGTTGGAACTTCATCAGTGGTTACTGCTGTTGATTGTTCCACATTTGTGGTTGTGACCTCAATTGATGTGGTTGCATGCAGAGTTGTTACTTGTTCCGTAGTTGATGTTGGAACTTCATCAGTGCTTATTGCTGTTGATTGTTGCTCATTTGTTGTTGTCATGACCTCACTTAATGTGGTTGTGAGCAGAGTTGTTACGCGTTCCGTAGTTGATGTTGGAACTTCATCAGTGGTTACTGCTGTTGATTGTTCCTCATTTGTGGTTGTGACCTCACTTGATGTGGTTGCAGGCAGATGTGTCACTTGTTCCGTAGTTGACATTGGAACTTCATCAGTGGTTGCTGCTGTTGATTGTTGTTCATTTGTTGTGACCTCACTTAATGTGGTCGTAAGCAGAGTTGTCACTTGTTCCGTAGTTGATGTTGGAACTTCATCAGTGGTTACTGCTGTTGATTGTTCCACATTTGTGGTTGTGACCTCAATTGATGTGGTTGCATGCAGAGTTGTTACTTGTTCCGTAGTTGATGTTGGAACTTCATCAGTGGTTACTGCTGTTGATTGTTCCTCATTTGTGGTTGTGACCTCACTTGGTGTTGTTGTGAGCGGAGTTGTCACTTGTTCCGTAGTTGATATTGGAACTTCATCAGTGGTTGCTGCTGTTGATTGTTGTTCATTTGTTGTGACCTCAGTTAATGTGGTCGTAAACAGAGTTGTGACTTGTTCTGTAGTTGATGTTGGAACTTCAGTGGTGCTTATTGCTGTTGACTGGTGCTCATTTGTGGTTGTGACCTCACTTGATGTGGTTGCAGGCAGATGTGTCACTTGTTCCGTAGTTGATGTTGGAACTTCATCAGTGGTTACTGCTGTTGATTGTTCCTCATTTGGGGTTGTGACCTCACTTGGTGTGGTTGTGAGCGGAGTTGTCACTTGTTCCGTAGTTGATGTTGGAACTTCATCAGTGGTTACTGCTGTTGATTGTTCCTCATTTGGGGTTGTGACCTCACTTGGTGTGGTTGTGAGCGGAGTTGTCACTTGTTCCGTAGTTGATGTTGGAACTTCATCAGTGGTTACTGCTGTTGATTGTTCCTCATTTGGGGTTGTGACCTCACTTGGTGTGATTGTGAGCGGAGTTGTCACTTGTTCTGTAGTTGATATTGGAACTTCATCAGTGGTTACTGCTGTTGATTGTTCCTCATTTGTTGTTGTGACTTCAGTTGAAGTGGTTGTATACAGAGTTTTTACTGGTTCCGTAGTTGATGTTGGAACTTCATCAGTGGTTACTGCTGTTGATTGTTGTTCATTTGTTGTGACCTCAGTTAATGTGGTTGTGAGCAGAGTTGTTACTCGTTCCGTAGTTGATGTTGGAACTTCATCAGTGGTTACTGCTGTTGATTGTTCCTCATTTGTTGTTGTGACCTCACTTGGTGTGGTTGTGAGCGGAGTTGTCACTTGTTCCGTAGTTGACGTTGGAACTTCATCAGTGGTTACTGCTGTTGATTGTTCCTCATTTGTTGTTGTGACTTCAGTTGAAGTGGTTGTATACAGAGTTTTTACTGGTTCCGTAGTTGATGTTGGAACTTCATCAGTGGTTACTGCTGTTGATTGTTGCTCATTTGTTGTTGTCATGACCTCACTTAATGTGGTTGTGAGCGGAGTTGTCACTTGTTCCGTAGTTGATATTGGAACTTCATCAGTGGTTGCTGCTGTTGATTGTTGTTCATTTGTTGTGACCTCAGTTAATGTGGTTGTGAACAGAGTTGTTACTCGTTCCGTAGTTGATGTTGGAACTTCATCAGTGGTTACTGCTGTTGATTGTTCCTCATTTGTTGTTGTGACCTCACTTGGTGTGGTTGTGAGCAGAGTTGTCACTTGTTCCATAGTTGACGTTGGAAATTCATCAGTGGTTACTGCTGTTGATTGTTCCTCATTTGTTGTCATGACCTCACTTGATGTGGTTGGAAGCAGAGTTGTCACTTGTTCTGTAGTTGGAACTTCAGTGGTGCTTATTGCTGTTGATTTTTGCTCATTTGTTGTTGTGACCTCACTTGTTGTTGTGACCTCACTTGTTGTCATGACCTCACTTGATGTGGTTGTAAGCAGTGTTGTCACTTGTTCCGTAGTTGGAACTTCAGTGGTGCTTATTGCTGTTGATTGTTGCTCATTTGTTGTTGTGACCTCACTTGTTGTTGTGACCTCACTTGTTGTCATGACCTCACTTGATGTGGTTGTAAGCAGAGTTGTCACTTGTTCTGTAGTTGGAACTTCATCAGTGGTTACTGCTGTTGATTTTTCCTCATTTGTTGTCATGACCTCACTTGATGTACTTGTAAGCAGAGTTGTCACTTGTTCCGTAGTTGATGTTGGAACTATATCAGTGGTTACTGCTGTTGATTGTTCCTCATTTGTGGTTGTGACCTCACTTGATGTGGTTGCATGCAGAGTTGTCACTTGTTCCGTAGTTGATGTTGGAATTTCATCAGTGCTTATTGCTGTTGATTGTTGCTCAGTTGTTGTCATGACCTCACTTAATGTGGTTGTGAGCAGAGTTGTTACTCGTTCCGTAAGTGATGTTGGAACTTCATCAGTGGTTACTGCTGTTGATTGTTCCTCATTTGTGGTTGTGACCTCACTTGGTGTGGTTGTGAGCGGAGTTGTCACTTGTTCCATAGTTGATATTGGAACTTCATCAGTGGTTACTGCTGTTGATTGTTGTTCATTTGTTGTCATGACCTCACTTGATGTGGTTGGAAGCATAGTTGTTACTTGTTCCGTAGTTGATGTTGGAACTTCAGTGGTGCTTATTGCTGTTGATTGTTGCTCATTTGTTGTTGTGACCTCACTTGATGTGGTTGTAAGCAGAGTTGTGACTTGTTCCGTAGTTGATGTTGGAACTTCATCAGTGGTTGCTGCTGTTGATTGTTCCTCATTTGTTGTCATGACCTCACTTGGTGTGGTTGTCAGCAGAGTTGTTACTTGTTCCGTAGTTGATGTTGGAACTTCAGTGGTGCTTATTGCTGTTGATTGTTCCTCATTTGTTGTCATGACCTCACTTGATGTGGTTGTAAGCAGAGTTGTGACTTGTTCCGTAGTTGATGTTGGAACTTGATCAGTGGTTGCTGCTGTTGATTGTTCCTCATTTGTTGTCATGACCTCACTTGGTGTGGTTGTGAGCAGAGTTGTTACTTGTTCTATAGTTGATGTTGGAACTTCAGTTGTGCTTATTGCTGTTGATTGTTCCTCATTTGTTGTCATGACCTCACTTAATGTGGTTGTGACCAGAGTTGTTACTTGTTCTGTAGTTGATGTTGGAACTTCAGTATTGCTTATTGCTGTTGATTGTTGCTCATTTGTTGTTGTGACCTCACTTGGTGTGGTTGCAGGCAGAGTTGTCACTTGTTCTATAGTTGATGTTGGAACTTCATCAGTGGTTACTGCTGTTGATTGTTGCTCATTTGTCGTAGAGAACTCACTTGATGTGGTTGGAGGCAGAGTTGTGACTTGTTCTGTGGTTGATGTTGAAATTTCAGTGGTTTCTGCTGGTGTTGTTGTTTGTAGTGAAGTTGATTGTTGCTCATATGTTGTTGGGGCCTCAACAGGAATTGTGGTTGATGTTGGAGCTTCAGTGGTGCTTATCTCAGATAATGCAGTGGTTGCTTCCTGTATTGTGGTCTCATATGATGTGGTTGGGGATTCTGTTGTATTCGTGGTGACCAGTTCACTTAGGGTTGTTGCTGGAATTTAAAGTGAATGTTTCTCAATAATATAGCAGGAAAGTTGACAGTAGCTTCAAAAGGATATGTTTTGTGTGAAATAACATGTTTTAAGTAACAATATGTATAATTTTATAGAATGTATAAATATCTAAAAATGTATAAATATCTCTCATTTTAAATCTCATTGTAGATTTTGTGCTGTTAGAAAGACAAAATATGCACATATTTCAAACTAAAAGAAACTCACCGACAACAATACTGGTTGAAATGATATCTAAGGTGTTGGATGTGTTCAAAGCTTCCTGTAACGATGCCACTGCGTCTGTTATGCTTGGCACTGCTGTCTGGTCTTGAAAAGCCACCTTAACATCCACTCCTACAGAGCCTCGCCTAATAATTGGAAATTACAGAAAATTTTGAAGATAACATAGTACAGAGTACAGAGGTACTATTCCTACTGCAATATAGTAGACTGCATCCAGAATAATATTATGACATGGTTACTATGTGTTATGTGTAAAAAGTGCTCAGCCCTGGTTACAGTCACAAGGAATCCGGTCTCCACTTTTCTAACTGCTGCACCACATTACGTTAATTTGTGAATTTGGGATTTCTCTGATGGAGCGCGTTTGTGTTTAGATCAGGTTTGTGTGTAGTTTCTTTGACAAGTCGGCTGCTGCCCCTACAGTTTAATGTGGCCCACTAGGCTTTCTGTGGCAGACACGACACTGTTCATAAACCTTACTACAAACGTCAACAAAGCATCCAAAATTGCAAGAAATGTCCTTGAAAAAGTTTATTAATCCTATTTACCAAAAGCTGATGATCTCACATCTTCGGAAGGTTTGTGAATGTTTTCGTTTGAATGGTGTCGTCACCTGAAACAATAAAAATACCCCATGTAAAACCATTAGTTTTCTGTCACAGAAAAACTGAACAGCCAGATTAGCTTTCAATCACAGTCATATAAAAGCAAATGTTTAAAAGTAAAAATTTTGGATAGTGTTGCAGTACCTCAGCTATCACATCGCTTGCCAATGCCTTATATTCAGCTGTATTTGGATTATTATATGCATCAATAAAGTTGCGAAGGAGCTTGAACCGTAGGTAAAGGTAGCCTTCATTTTCTGTTGGAGTTCCAATATTTGTTGTTGTAGTTGTTACAGGAGTTGTGACAAGTGTATTTGTGGTTGTTAAGGGAAGTAAACTTGATTGTTGTTCAGTTGTTTTATGCTGAGTTATTGTGGCTTGCTCAGAAGTTGGTGGTGGAATTGTCACTGTCACTGGTTCTGTGGCTGTTGTTGGAATGTCACCGGGGCTTACTGCTGTTGATTTTTGCTCATTTGTTGTCATGACCTCACTTGATGTGGTTGGAAGCAGAGTTGTTACTTGTTCTATAGTTGATGTTGGAACTTCAGTGGTGCTTATTGCTGTTGATTGTTCCTTATTTGTTGTCATGACCTCACTTAACGTGGTTGTGAGCAGAGTTGTCACTTGTTCTGTAGTTGATGTTGGAACTTCTTCAGTGGTTGCTGCTGTTGATTGTTGCTCATTTGTTGTTGTGACCTCACTTGGTGTGGTTGTGAGCAGTGTTGTTACTTGTTCTGTAGTTGATGTTGGAACTTCAGTGGTGCTTATTGCTGTTGATTGTTGCTCATTTGTTGTTGTGACCTCACTTGATGTGGTTGCAGGCAGATGTGTCACTTGTTCCATAGTCGATGTTGGAACTTCATCAGTGGTTACTGCTGTTGATTGTTCCTCATTTGTTGTCATGACCTCACTTGATGTGGTTGGAAGCAGAGTTGTCACTTGTTCCGTAGTTGATGTTGGAACTTCAGTTGTGCTTATTGCTGTTGATTGTTCCTCATTTGTTGTTGTGACCTCACTTGTTGTTGTGACCTCACTTGTTGTCATGACCTCACTTGTTGTTGTGACCTTACTTGTTGTCATGACCTCACTTGATGTGGTTGTAAGCAGAGTTGTCACTTGTTCCGTAGTTGGAACTTCATCAGTGCTTATTGCTGTTGATTTTTGCTCATTTGTTGTTGTGACCTCACTTGGTGTGGTTACAGGCAGAGTTGTCACTGGTTCTATAGTTGATGTTGGAACTTCATCCGTGGTTACTGCTGTTGATTGTTCCTCATTTGTGGTTGTGACCTCACTTGATGTGGTTCCAGGCTGAGTTGTTTCTTGTTCCATAGTTGATAGTGGAACTTCATGAGTGGTTACTGCTGTTGATTTTTCCTCATTTGTTGTCATGACCTTACTTGATGTACGTGTAAGCAGAGTTGTCACTTGTTCTGTAGTTGGAACTTCATCAGTGCTTATTGCTGTTGATTGTTCCTCATTTGTGGTTGTGACCTCACTTGATGTGGTTGCATGCAGAGTTGTCACTTGTTCCGTAGTTGATGTTGGAATTTCATCAGTGCTTATTGCTGTTGATTGTTGCTCAGTTGTTGTCATGACCTCACTTAATGTGGTTGTGAGCAGAGTTGTTACTCGTTCCGTAAGTGATGTTGGAACTTCTTCAGTGGTTACTGCTGTTGATTGTTGCTCATTTGTGGTTGTGACCTCACTTGGTGTTGTTGTGAGCGGAGTTGTCACTTGTTCCATAGTTGATATTGGAACTTCATCAGTGGTTGCTGCTGTTGATTGTTGTTCATTTGTTGTGACCTCAGTTAATGTGGTCGTAAGCAGAGTTGTCACTTGTTCCATAGTTGATGTTGGAACTTCAGTTGTGCTTATTGCTGTTGACTGTTGCTCATTTGTTGTTGTGACCTCACTTGATGTGGTTGCAGGCAGATGTGTCACTTGTTCCATAGTTGATGTTGGAACTTCATCAGTGGTTACTGCTGTTGATTGTTCCTCATTTGTTGTCATGACCTCACTTGATGTGGTTGGAAGCACAGTTGTTACTTGTTCCGTAGTTGATGTTGGAACTTCTTCAGTGGTGCTTATTGCTGTTGATTGTTGCTCATTTGTTGTTGGGACCTCAATTGATGTGGTTGCAGGCAGATGTGTCACTTGTTCCATAGTTGATGTTGGAACTTCATCAGTGGTTACTGCTGTTGATTGTTCCTCATTTGTTGTCATGACCTCACTTGATGTGGTTGTAAGCAGAGTTGTCACTTGTTCCGTAGTTGATGTTGGAACTTCTTCAGTGGTTGCTGCTGTTGATTGTTCCTCATTTGTTGTTGTGACCTCACTTGATGTGGTTGGAAGCAGAGTTGTTACTTGTTCTATAGTTGATGTTGGAACTTCAGTGGTGCTTATTGCTGTCGATTGTTCCTCATTTGTTGTCATGACCTCACTTAACGTGGTTGTGAGCAGAGTTGTCACTTGTTCCGTAGTTGATGTTGGAACTTCATCAGTGGTGCTTATTGCTGTTGATTGTTCCTCATTTGTTGTCATGACCTCACTTAACGTGGTTGTGAGCAGAGTTGTCACTTGTTCCATAGTTGATGTTGGAACTTCATCAGTGGTTACTGCTGTTGATTGTTCCTCATTTGTTGTCATGACCTCACTTGATGTGGTTGTAAGCAGAGTTGTCACTTGTTCCGTAGTTGATGTTGGAACTTCTTCAGTGGTTGCTGCTGTTGATTGTTCCTCATTTGTTGTCATGACCTCACTTGGTGTGGTTGTGAGCAGAGCTGTTACTTGTTCTATAGTTGATGTTGGAACTTCAGTGGTGCTTATTGCTGTTGATTGTTCCTCATTTGTTGTCATGACCTCACTTGATGTGGTTGGAAGCATAGTTGTTACTTGTTCCGTAGTTGATGTTGGAACTTCAGTGGTGCTTATTGCTGTTGATTGTTCCTCATTTGTTGTTGTGACCTCACTTGGTGTGGTTGCAGGCAGATGTGTCACTTGTTCCATAGTTGATGTTGGAACTTCATCAGTGGTTACTGCTGTTGATTGTTCCTCATTTGTTGTCATGACCTCACTTGATGTGGTTGTAAGCAGAGTTGTCACTTGTTCCGTAGTTGATGTTGGAACTTCTTCAGTGGTTGCTGCTGTTGATTGTTCCTCATTTGTTGTCATGACCTCACTTGGTGTGGTTGTGAGCAGAGTTGTTACTTGTTCTATAGTTGATGTTGGAACTTCAGTGGTGCTTATTGCTGTTGATTGTTCCTCATTTGTTGTCATGACCTCACTTGATGTGGTTGTAAGCAGAGTTGTCACTTGTTCCGTAGTTGATGTTGGAACTTCTTCAGTGGTTGCTGCTGTTGATTGTTCCTCATTTGTTGTCATGACCTCACTTGATGTGGTTGTAAGCAGAGTTGTCACTTGTTCCGTAGTTGATGTTGGAACTTCTTCAGTGGTTGCTGCTGTTGATTGTTGCTCATTTGTTGTCATGACCTCACTTGGTGTGGTTGTGAGCAGAGTTGTTACTCGTTCCGTAGTTGATGTTGGAACTTCAGTGGTGCTTATTGCTGTTGATTGTTCCTCATTTGTTGTCATGACCTCACTTAACGTGGTTGTGAGCAGAGTTGTCACTTGTTCTGTAGTTGATGTTGGAACTTGATCAGTGGTTGCTGCTGTTGATTGTTCCTCATTTGTTGTCATGACCTCACTTGGTGTGGTTGTGAGCAGAGTTGTTACTTGTTCTGTAGTTGATGTTGGAACTTCAGTGGTGCTTATTGCTGTTGATTGTTCCTCATTTGTTGTCATGACCTCACTTAACGTGGTTGTGAGCAGAGTTGTCACTTGTTCCGTAGTTGATGTTGGAACTTCAGTGGTGCTTATTGCTGTTGATTGTTGCTCATTTGTTGTTGTGACCTCACTTGGTGTGGTTGCAGGCAGAGTTGTCACTTGTTCTGTAGTTGATGTTAGAACTTCATCAGTGGTTACTGCTGTTGATTGTTCCTCATTTGTGGTTGTGACCTCACTTGATGTGGTTGCATTCAGAGTTGTCACTTGTTCTATAGTTGATGTTGGAACTTCATCAGTGGTTACTGCTGTTGATTGTTGCTCATTTGTCGTAGAGAACTCACTTGATGTGGTTGGAGGCAGAGTTGTGACTTGTTCTGTGGTTGATGTTGAAATTTCAGTGGGTTCTGCTGGTGTTGTTTGTAGTGAAGTTGATTGTTGCTCATATGTTGTTGGGGCTTCAACAGGAATTGTGGTTGATGTTGGAGCTTCAGTGGTGCTTATCTCAGATAATGCAGTGGTTGCTTCCTGTATTGTGGTCTCATATGACGTGGTTGGGGATTCTGTTTTATTTGTGGTGACCAGTTCACTTAGAGTTGTTGCTGGAATTTAAAGTGAATGTTTCTCAGTACTATAGCAGGAAAGTTGACAGTAGCTTCAAAAGGATATGTTTTGTGTGAAATAACATGTTTTAAATAACAATATGTATAATTTTATAGAATGTATAAATATCTAAAAATGTATAAATATCTCTCATTTTAAATCTCATTGTAGATTTTGTGCTGTTAGAAAGACAAAATATGCACATATTTCAAACTAAAAGAAACTCACCGACAACAATACTGGTTGGAATGATATCTAAGGTGTTGGATGTGTTCAAAGCTTCCTGTAACGATGCCACTGCGTCTGTTATGCTTGGCACTGCTGTCTGGTCTTGAAAAGCCACCTTAACATCCACTCCTACAGAGCCTCGCCTAATAATTGGAAATTACAGAAAATTTTGAAGATAACATAGTACAGAGTACAGAGGTACTATTCCTACTGCAATATAGTAGACTGCATCCAGAATAATATTATGACATGGTTACTATGTGTTATGTGTAAAAAGTGCTCAGCCCTGGTTACAGTCACAAGGAATCCGGTCTCCACTTTTCTAACTGCTGCACCACATTACGTTAATTTGTGAATTTGGGATTTCTCTGATGGAGCGCATTTGTGTTTAGATCAGGTTTGTGTGTAGTTTCTTTGACAAGTCGGCTGCTGCCCCTACAGTTTAATGTGGCCCACTAGGCTTTCTGTGGCAGACACGACACTGTTCATAAACCTTACTACAAACGTCAACAAAGCATCCAAAATTGCAAGAAATGTCCTTGAAAAAGTTTATTAATCCTATTTACCAAAAGCTGATGATCTCACATCTTCGGAAGGTTTGTGAATGTTTTCGTTTGAATGGTGTCGTCACCTGAAACAATAAAAATACCCCATGTAAAACCATTGGTTTTCAGTCACAGAAAAACTGAACAGCCAGATTAGCTTTCAATCACAGTCATATAAAAGCTGAGTCAGATTTGAATTTAGATTTAAAAAAAACACTTGTATAAAAGCAAATGTTTAAAAGTAAAAATTTTGGATAGTGTTGCAGTACCTCAGCTATCACATCGCTTGCCAATGCCTTATATTCAGCTGTATTTGGATTATTATATGCATCAATAAAGTTGCGAAGGAGCTTGAACCGTAGGTAAAGGTAGCCTTCATTTTCTGTTGGAGTTCCAATATTTGTTGTTGTAGTTGTTACAGGAGTTGTGACAAGTGTATTTGTGGTTGTTAAGGGAAGTAAACTTGATTGTTGTTCAGTTGTTTTATGCTGAGTTATTGTGGCTTGCTCAGAAGTTGGTGGTGGAATTGTCACTGTCACTGGTTCTGTGGCTGTTGTTGGAATGTCACCGGGGCTTACTGCTGTTGATTTTTGCTCATTTGTTGTCATGACCTCACTTGATGTGGTTGGAAGCAGAGTTGTTACTTGTTCTATAGTTGATGTTGGAACTTCAGTGGTGCTTATTGCTGTTGATTGTTCCTCATTTGTTGTCATGACCTCACTTAACGTGGTTGTGAGCAGAGTTGTCACTTGTTCCGTAGTTGATGTTGGAACTTCTTCAGTGGTTGCTGCTGTTGATTGTTCCTCATTTGTTGTCATGACCTCACTTGGTGTGGTTGTGAGCAGAGTTGTTACTTGTTCTGTAGTTGATGTTGGAACTTCAGTGGTGCTTATTGCTGTTGATTGTTCCTCATTTGTTGTCATGACCTCAGTTAATGAGATTGGAAGCATAGTTGTTACTTGTTCCGTAGTTGATGTTGGAACTTCAGTGGTGCTTATTGCTGTTGATTGTTGCTCATTTGTTGTTGTGACCTCACTTGATGTGGTTGCAGGCAGATGTGTCACTTGTTCCATAGTTGATGTTGGAACTTCATCAGTGGTTACTGCTGTTGATTGTTCCTCATTTGTTGTCATGACCTCACTTGATGTGGTTGTAAGCAGAGTTGTCACTTGTTCCGTAGTTGATGTTGGAACTTCTTCAGTGGTTGCTGCTGTTGATTGTTGCTCATTTGTTGTTGTGACCTCACTTGATGTGGTTGTAAGCAGAGTTGTTACTTGTTCTATAGTTGATGTTGGAACTTCAGTGGTGCTTATTGCTGTTGATTGTTCCTCATTTGTTGTCATGACCTCACTTAACGTGGTTGTGAGCAGAGTTGTCACTTGTTCCATAGTTGATGTTGAAACTTCATCAGTGGTTACTGCTGTTGATTGTTCCTCATTTGTTGTCATGACCTCACTTGATGTGGTTGTAAGCAGAGTTGTCACTTGTTCCGTAGTTGATGTTGGAACTTCTTCAGTGGTTGCTGCTGTTGATTGTTCCTCATTTGTTGTCATGACCTCACTTGGTGTGGTTGTGAGCAGAGTTGTTACTTGTTCTATAGTTGATGTTGGAACTTCAGTGGTGCTTATTGCTGTTGATTGTTCCTCATTTGTTGTCATGACCTCACTTGGTGTGGTTGTGAGCAGAGTTGTTACTTGTTCTATAGTTGATGTTGGAACTTCAGTGGTGCTTATTGCTGTTGATTGTTCCTCATTTGTTGTCATGACCTCACTTAACGTGGTTGTGAGCAGAGTTGTCACTTGTTCCGTAGTTGATGTTGGAACTTGATCAGTGGTTGCTGCTGTTGATTGTTCCTCATTTGTTGTCATGACCTCACTTGATGTGGTTGGAAGCATAGTTGTTACTTGTTCCGTAGTTGATGTTGGAACTTCAGTGGTGCTTATTGCTGTTGATTGTTCCTCATTTGTTGTTGTGACCTCACTTGGTGTGGTTGCAGGCAGAGTTGTCACTTGTTCCATAGTTGATGTTGGAACTTCATCAGTGGTTACTGCTGTTGATTGTTCCTCATTTGTGGTTGTGACCTCACTTGATGTGGTTGCATTCAGAGTTGTCACTTGTTCTATAGTTGATGTTGGAACTTCATCAGTGGTTACTGCTGTTGATTGTTGCTCATTTGTCGTAGAGAACTCACTTGATGTGGTTGGAGGCAGAGTTGTGACTTGTTCTGTGGTTGATGTTGAAATTTCAGTGGGTTCTGCTGGTGTTGTTTGTAGTGAAGTTGATTGTTGCTCATATGTTGTTGGGGCCTCAACAGGAATTGTGGTTGATGTTGGAGCTTCAGTGGTGCTTATCTCAGATAATGCAGTGGTTGCTTCCTGTATTGTGGTCTCATATGATGTGGTTGGGGATTCTGTTGTATTTGTGGTGACCAGTTCACTTAGAGTTGTTGCTGGAATTTAAAGTGAATGTTTCTCAGTACTATAGCAGGAAAGTTGACAGTAGCTTCAAAAGGATATGTTTTGTGTGAAATAACATGTTTTAAATAACAATATGTATAATTTTATAGAATGTATAAATATCTAAAAATGTATAAATATCTCTCATTTTAAATCTCATTGTAGATTTTGTGCTGTTAGAAAGACAAAATATGCACATATTTCAAACTAAAAGAAACTCACCGACAACAATACTGGTTGGAATGATATCTAAGGTGTTGGATGTGTTCAAAGCTTCCTGTAACGATGCCACTGCGTCTGTTATGCTTGGCACTGCTGTCTGGTCTTGAAAAGCCACCTTAACATCCACTCCTACAGAGCCTCGCCTAATAATTGGAAATTACAGAAAATTTTGAAGATAACATAGTACAGAGTACAGAAGTACTATTCCTACTACAATATAGTAGTTGTTGTACTAATTATAACCCCTACTGCAAACAGACTGCATCCAGAATAATATTATGACATGATTACTATTCTCAAAGTGTTATGTGTAAAAAGTGCTCAGCCCTGGTTGCTGTCACAAGGAATCTGTTTCACCGTAAAGTTTTTTTTAAATTAGTAATGTCCAGCAACTAAATAAATGTCAGCTAATATGGATACAATTTGAGCATCATGCTCAATCCCTGTTGTCTTGCATGCGGCCAAGCCTCTTATCAGTAATCAAATTTGGGTTTAACCAATTTCATACCAATGTAAAATGAAACTCCTCACAAATATGCTAATTTGTCTTTGTACTGCTACTGAAAGTGTCTTCATCACACCACCAAAATAAGAAAACTCATCATTTTATCTTTTAACACTTAACTTCCTACACATGAGTATGTTTATATGTAGATATTTTTGACTTTCACTCAAGTGTATGTTTAGCTCCATTCTTCCTCATTTAATTGAGTAAAACCTTTACACAGTACCCATAGTTTCACTTAAATACTGTTTCTCTGTACATTTTACACTTCTGAAAATCAATAGTTACAGAAGACTTAACATGTAAACATGTAATGTGTTAAAGCTCTTTTTAGCCTGATGGTTGGATTGATTTGAAAATCTTCAAATATGTTCTCATACAAGCTCAAAGAATATATTAACCACATTTCATATATGGATATTAATGGGTTCAGGAATTGCATATTTAGTTACACATTTTATGGTTTTGTAGACATATACAGAAAAGTTGTTCAGGGAATGCTGACTGAATGCAAAGCACAATAAAATGTCTTTGCAGTTGTGCTGTAAGCAGTGCTTCATTATTTTCATTTAACACTTTGTACAACAGTGAATGATTTTGTCATTTTATCTTTTTTTCTATTTGCTAATGTATGTATACCTCTGATACTTACCAAAAGCTGATGATCTCACAGTTTCGGAAGGTTTCTGGGCTTTTTTGTTTGTATGCTCTAGTCACCTGAAAAAAATGAAAACAGATAAAAATTATTAGATAAATAGATAAAAACTATTATCTGTCAGTGAAAGAAAGACTGAATACACATATGAGCTATTAGTCACAGAAAAATTAAATAGTCAGATTTGAATAAAAAAATGGAATAATATAAATTTTCAAGAATTTTGGATATTGTTGCAGTACCTCAGCTTTCACGCTGTTTGCCAATGTCTGATATTCTGTTGAGCTCCGATTATTATATTCTTCAACAAAAACGCGCATCAGCTTGAGTTGTAGATAAAGGTAGCCTTTATTTTCTGTTACATGCCCAGTATTTGCTGTTGTAGTTGATGTAGCCATTGTAGTTGTAGGTACTGTTTCTATAGTTGATGTTGGTATTTCAGTGGTGTCCCCTACTGATTGTGCGGGGGTGCTTTCATGCACTGTAGTCTCGAATTGTTTTGCTATTGTTGTTGTTGGAGATTCTGTTGTAGTTGGTAAAGAACTTGTGAGGAATTCAACTGTGCTTGTTGTAAGTGGAATTGAGTCTTGTCGAGTTGTGGGGACATCAGCTGCGGTTGTATGCAGACTCATTGCTAGTTGCGTAGTTGATGTTGGAACTTCACTGGTGCTTACCACTGGTTCTGCAGTGCTGATTTTCTGCACTGCACTTGTTTGCTCTAGTGTAGTCTCAAACAGATATGTAGGTGTTGAGGGAGCTTCAGTGGTTGTTGTCACAGGACTTGTAGGGAATTCAACTGGACTGGTTCTAGCAGTAGATATTGACTGTTCTTCAGTTGTTGCTGGGACATTAACTAAGGTTGTTACTAATTGTCCTGGAATTGGTTGCATGTCAGTGGTCTCTGTGGTTGTCTGCTGTGAAGTACTCTCAAATATTTTTGAAGAAGAGTCTGTTAATTCTGAAGTATTTGGCACAGGTGTTGACAGGAGTTCTTGTGTTTTTGTTTCTAGAAGTACAGTTGATTGTTTATCAGATGTTGTAGGATCATCACTTGAGATGGTTGTAAGGTGAGTTGATAATTTTTCTGGATTTGATGTCATGCCAGTGGTGCTTAGCATTGAAGTTCCTGTGGTTGCCTCATTTTCTGTGGCCTCAAATGGATGTATAGGTGTGGAGGGTGTTGTTGGGTTTTCAATTGTCACAGGACTTGTAAGCAGTTCAGCTGGATTTATATCAGGAGTTGAAATTAGCTGTTTCTCGGTTGTTGTTTGGGCATCAAATGAGCTTGTTGTTACTTGTTCTTTGGCTGGTGGTGGAACATCACTGGTGATTATTGCTGAATTTGTAGTAGCTGTTTCTGGCAGTGTAGTCTCGAACGGTGGGGTTGGTGTGAAAGTTGTTTGTGACTCATGGTCTGGGTTTGATGTTGGGACATCAGTGGTGCTTATCTGAGATGTTTCTGTGGGAGTATCCTTCAAAGTGGTCTCAAAAAGTTTTGATGGTGAAGCTGTTGGTTCAGATATATTTGGTGCTGAAGTTGACAGGATTTCAGGTGCATTTGTTGCTAGAGGTGAAGTTGACTGTTGATCAGGTGTTGTAGGATCATCACTTGAGATGGTTGTAAGGTGAGTTAATAATTGTTCTAGGTCAGTGGTGCTTAGCAATGAAGTTCCTGTGCTCACCTCATTTTCTGTTGCCTCAAGTGAATTTGTAGATGTGGAGGGTGATGCTGGGGTTTCAGCTGTTGTCATCACAGGACTTGTAAGCAGTTCAGCTGGATTTGTTTCAAGAATCGAAATTGATTGTTTCTCAGTTGTTGGTTGTGCATCAAGCGAGCTTGTTATATTTTCTGTACCTGGTGGTGGAACTTCACTGGAGACAATTGAGGTTTCATTTGTAATCATCACAGGATTTTTTCCTGGAGTGGATGTGGATTCTTGCTCAGTTGTTATCGGCATATCTGTTGAATTTCTTTTATTTATAATCACTGTTAGTTGGTCTGTTGTTGAATCTTCTGTGCCATTCGCAAATTCTACAGTGGATGTTGCTGGTGATTCAGCTGTATTTGTTAAAGAGCTTGTAAGAAGGTCAGCTACAGGAGGAATAGTTGTTTGCTGGTTTTGCTGATTGTTCACACTTAGTGTTTGTCCTGTACCAATGGGTGATATTGACTGTGTATCTGTGGTTAAACCTTTGATATCTGACTGATCAGTTGTTGGAGAATCTGTGGTATGTGTTTGTTCAGTTGTTGTAGCAAGTTCTTCTGTGCCTGCAGTTGTGCTGTTTTCAACATCATTCACTGCTGTTTCATAAACTGTTGTGCTTGTTGTATTTGAAAGTTCTGTGATGTCTGGAGTGCTGTTTGTGTCAATCGACTGCACACTCGACCTGGTCACTGTGAAGTATTTGAGTTTTTAAATATTAAAAATGAACATTTATAGTGTATGTTAATAATTTATTATAGTATGCCAATAACAAGTTATTTATTCATAAATAAGATTTAAGTTGTTTTACCTGTTAAGCACACCAGTGCTATAATCCATGTTTTTTTCATTTTGTTTTATTAGTTTGGTACCTATGAGGGAAAAAGAATAATCGGTGTAACTTTAGTCTTTAGTTCAAATTTTGTCATTATGGTAAATTTCTATCTGCATAATCTGTAGATATCATATTTGGATTCATGCATGCCCCCCATGTACTGTTTCACTGAAATGCAAGTAGTGTTCCTTACAATATGTGATATGCTAGTGCAAACTGAGAAGTGACCTGCAAGGCAGTTCTTCAGAGATTTCAAAATGCAAAGTACAGTGCAGATTCCAAATTATTGTTTATGAATGCAAACATATTTATTTGGCAATTTCTGTCATAATGTAGTGGACATGAGAAAAATATCTTGCGAACACATCAGAAAACTAATTCTAGACACAGAACATTCTAGCGAGGAGAATGTTTACACACACACAGACACGCACACGTTTGTCTTACGTTATTAGTGAGGACTTACATTGTTTTCTGTTGATTTTTGTAATACTGTAGTGTACACCTAAACCTGACCTTAACCTTATTATCTGAGAACCTTATTATCTGGTACTTTTAGTTTTTCCCCCAAACAATGTAACTTGTGGTAAAAAACAGCAGGTGCTTAAGTGAGGATCAGCAACATGTAGTCCTCACAATAATAGCAAAACAAGCACACACACACACACACACATACACACACACACACACACTCACACACACACACACACACACACACACATAAGCGTAGCCTTAGGCATCTGATACAATCCTATGTAAAGCCATTCATATGGACTGTAAGCATTTGCTTGTTATAAACAACAAACAAACAAACATGTAGCATTAAACACAAGTAAACAATACGGTGTGATGCTATGTATATGTAACTGTGTTAACCATTTCCAAAGCTGTCCTCAAGAAAGCCAAGTATTTGGATATCATTCAGTTAAATCAAATGTGCTACGAAAGGAACTTAACAGATCAATGAAATGACTGGAGTGCACAGAGATTTCAGGAACCAGACCTGTGTTCTTTTAACTGTATTGTTTTAACTATAATGTCAGGAATACTTTTAAAAACAAAACAAAACCTTGTTACTTTCTACTGTATTTATATTTATTTGTATTTATGTTATATATTGTTTTGACTGGCAAAAACACAATTACTGCCACAGTAAACCTTTTGGCTATGGCCAATAGATTATATATGAATCTGCGCTCAGGTGTGATCAGTTACAGATTAAAATATTTGGATGAAAAATGAAACCGGTGGTATTATAAAATAGTTTTGAAGTTTAAAATAAATGTTTATACTAAAATAAAAAAATAAAATAAATGTAAAAAATGCTATAAAATTATAATGTGCACTTATGCCCAAGCTTCACAGGTTTGAAATAATTAGTAGGACACTATGGATCTGTAAATATGTATTTTAGTTGTGCACAGAATGATGAACAGAACCACAGCTGATTTTAAAATTAGAAAATCTGTACAACATTCAAATTTAGATGTAAAAAATAATTGCCATAATTTCAGAAGAGGAAATCAAATCTGAAGGCAAATAACCAAAAAAAGAAGAATGTACATAGATAATTACAGTTTATTATTTATTATTTAATAACTGTTGCCAGAATTCTTGAAATATTTAATAAAACATGAATAGTTTGTAATATATAAATCCACACTGTAAAAGTTATCATTGTATTAAAAATAACAAAAGTTATTCATATGGCAAGTGATATGAATGATAATGTGTTTGAAATTTATTTGATTACTTTTTTGCTGCAGTAAATCTATCCAACCAAGACCGAGACTGCTTATGTGTTAGAATGGATCTGGTGCCCCCTGCTGTTTCAAATTTTGTTTTGTTTTGCTTTGTTTTTGTTTGAGCAGTATATTATCATGTTTGTTATCATGTTTGTCATCATGTTATCATGTTTTAGCCTTTTTAGGTACAACTTGTAGTTAATAGAGGTTAAAATGCATATTACAGTCTCATTTTGGCATCATCATGACTGAATTATTCTGCCTTCCGAACAATGCCACAATACTATCCCGTAACAATATAATACTCTAATGTTAATATTACTGTAACATTAATTTTATCTGCATCCAAACAAATTCAAATTTAACTCTGTAGCAGATGGAACATCCTAATTATAATGATATAATGGTTATATTTCTAAATGAATAATTATATTAAACATAACTCATGAAAAACTGCATTTTATTTATCAGTTATTTATACCTTTCTTTTTTTAAAGTGTTGCATTTTTGGCCACTGTGCTAATTTGTTAATTCTCCTTCAACATGCTACATTAATGAGTAGTTAATACAAATATTTGTGCAATAAACTTTGAATTTCTATAATTACTATATTGCAAAACAACCATTAATTACGGTAGTATGTACTCACCCTTTGTGTAAGAAAATAAATTACTCCGAATATAAATATAGTCCTTTGTATCTCAGGAAAAAGGTCAATCTAAATGCCCATGTTTCACGCAAATGACCCTCTGTTAGAGATGGACTTCAGTGGCTGCTGACTACTGGTATTATATAGGAGGCGTGACACCTGGCAAACAGGTTATGTGAAATAATTTGGTACAATACCACCCACCCTTCTCTTCAAAGTAGTCTGGGTGTGTATTTTTGTTTGTGTGACATATGACATCACATCTGCAGTGAACATTTCTCTCTCTCTCTCTCTCTCTCTCTCTCTCTCTCTCTCTCTCTCTTTCTCTCTTTCTCTCTCTCTAAAGTCTTAAGAGTACAATAGAGGGATCTGTCTTTTTTCTTTGTTTTATTTTAGGATGTCACTGCAACTAGATTTTGCAACATGAAATACTCACACAGTTTTGTAACTTCTCAAAAGACAATTTTGTGCACCCTTTTACCAAAATACACCCACAAGCAAACATTTAATGATGCTGCCACTGATTTTTAAAAGCACACATTTAAAAAACAAAGTTTCAGTCTATTAATCATATCGCACACAGTAAATCTGGTAGAATCACAGATAGAATGCACATACATGGCTTGGTTATGACACTTAAATCCCTTAAAAGGGAATAATTTGACATTTTCCAAAACATGCACATAATTCAGTCGTTGAGATGTAAACAAATTCAGAGTCATTCAGAGTACTTTGAAGGGAAAATGGTTCATTATACTTAGCAACAGAAATTTTATTACAGTGACAGTGATAGGAACCAGAGGTCACAATATCTATGCATGTACAGGTGTTTTATTTACTAATGTGTTTTCTGAGTTTTATATGTAATGTTGAAAATTGGAAAAAATATTCTCTTGGTACTTTTTTGCCTTACATGTACCTCTCTTCTAATTATGATTTAAAAAAATATTGATTAGCCCAAAATTTTATCTCTTTCTATGAAGTAGATTTCAAGGCATGAAACGTCTGATTATCATCACTACCACTGTGAACAGTTCAGATTTGGTAAGTTTATCTAGAACAGCACAATTCACATCCCTTATTCAAAAATTTAAAAAAAAGGGGGGGATTGCCCTGTTATGTCCTAATGTCTGCATATCTTACTGACCTATGGAAGCGTTAGAGTTCAGACCTTTTCGCTTAGCAGAAGCAGGCTTACTGCAAACTCCTAGGATCTCTTACAGCTCAGTTGGTGAAAGATCATTTTCTTATAGAACAGCATTACAGAGATTGCTAAATTGATGTGATATGTGTGTGTAAGTTAAATATAACTAATTTTCTCCCATGTATTATTATGTACCATATTACTGAAACCAATTTTTAATTCATAATAGTGGTAGTTGAATCATTCATATGCCATTCGGTTAGATTCCTTGGTCACATAATCACACCCTGCAGTGTAACACAGTTGTATTGTTGAAATACTCTTCTGTACATCTTTCATTTTCATACTAACATCAAAGGATCTGTTTGATCTGTGTTCAGCAACAAGTTTCACATTTCTTCCGTGCTGTTTTCCACTTGCTGTTGTAGGAAGTTAACATTATTGCAAGGTAAATGTTTGCTATAAATTTGTGATAAACTATGTAATTTTCAGCATATGTACTTATTATAATGGAAATATCTTTCTCAGTTTCCACCCATTATGCAAATGTGCTCAGATTCTATGTATACAGCTCCCTGAGCCATCCTGTTCAGTCGGTTCTGGCTGATAATAGTCTCAGTACACCTTTGCAATTCTCAGCATATTTTTAGCATCATGAGTTCTGAAAAATGTATTTTGTCAAGTGGGTGTCTTGCACAATTGTACTTTGTCGAGCTCATTACAAGTTGAGTCATAAAGTATGCCTCCCATTCTAGTCTTACTGAGTTCTTCAAAGGTCAGAGAAGTAACCCTAAAGGCAAATTATTGAAATGATCTGCACTTGATATTTTACATGAATGTGACATATTTTTAATCTCTCTGACATGGTATAACTACTAGTAACATGCAGTACATGCAGTAGCACATAATTACTGCCTTTGTGTAATGTAAAATGTTTTTAGTTGTACTTCATAAAGTAATAACTGAATATACAGTAGTGTAAAGGAAGAAATCACTCTTTATTTAATTTCCAGTCAAAACAAAAGGACAAATTAGGTATTTCTGGTGAGATTCAATGTAAGATAAATGCTTTTATAAAAAAGAGGAACATCCCAAAAACTGGAATTCCCAAGGAGTTCCCAGGAGTTCCCAAAACTGGAATTCAAAAAATTATTCATGATTAACATACAGATATACAGCGAATGAGGCTCTCAGCAACCTGGTTGACTGCCAAAACTGTCACCATCAGATAAACAGTACTGAAAATTTTCGTTTTTTGACGGTTATGTCCTAAAAATAAATGGTTCTTCAAGGCTTCTTTAGTAAAGGTAATGGTTATATATACAGCCACCTTTCCAAGAAAGTTGGGATGCTGTGCAAAATGTGAATAAAAACAGAACGCAATGATGTGCAAATCATATTAAACCCTATTTAAATGAAAATAGTACAAGCCTAACATATCAAATGTTGAAACTAAGAAGGTTTATTGTTTTTTGACAAATATATGGCCATTTTGAATTCGATGCCAGCAACATATTTCAAAAAATTTGGGATGGGGCAACAAAAGACTGGTAGAGTTGTGAAAGGCTAAAAAAAAACAGCTGGTGCTAATTACAACTAATTAGGTTAATTGGCAACAGGTCAGTAACATGATTGGGTATAAACAGAGGATCCCAAAAAGGCTGAGTCTTTCAGATGTAAAGATGTGCAAGTACATTTTGTGCACAAATGCAAGTTAAAACTCCGCCAGAAGAAACAATATATAAACAGGATCCAGAAATGACGCTGCCTTCTTTGGGCCTGAGTTCATTTTAAATGGACTAAGGCAAAGTGGAAAAGTGTCTGATGATTAAAAAATTGTAATTCTTTTTGGAAATCATAATCGGGTTAAAGAAGAGACAGACCATCCTTCATGTTATTAGCTTATAGTTTAAAAGCCAGCTGTGATGGTATGTGGGTGCAGTGGTCCACATGGCATGGGTCATCTGTGAAGGCACCATTAATGCTGAACAATATTTACAGGTTTCAGAGCAACATATGCTGCCATCCAGATGATGTCTTTTTCAGGGAAGGCCTTGATTATTTCAGCAAGACAATGTCAAACCACATTCTGCACATACTACAACAACATGGCTCCATAGTAAAAGAGTCCAGGTGCTAAACTGGCCTGCCTGCAGTCCAGATCTGTCGCCCACTGAAAACTGAAAAGAGATTCCGAACTATTGAGCAGTTGAAATCCTATATCAAGTAAGAATGAGAAAACATTTCACTTTCAAAACTACAGCACTTGGTCTCAGTTACAGAGTATTGCTTAAGGAAAAGATGATTAACACAGTGGTAAACATCCCCCTGTCCCAACTTTTTTTAAATGTGTTGCTGGCGTAAAATTCAAAATGGGTATATATTTTAACAAAATAATAATAAAATTTAAATTAAATATAGGTTTTAAATGATTTGCACATTTTTGCATTCTGTTTTTACTTACATTTTGAGTCCCAGGTTTTTTAGAAAAAAGTTTGTTTAACTTAAAGAACCATTTGAATGTGTACATGAATGTGTGTTCTTTGCATTGATAAATGATTCTTCGCTATAATATATAATAAAATCTATTATATATAAAATCTATTGTACTTGATTCTTTAAAGAATGCTTCTAAATAGTACCTACAAGTCATAGAACCTTTTTTGGTAATATATAAAAAGTTGTTTTTATAAAAGAAATTAAGAAAGTCAAGCTCCACTCTTGCCACAGATATGAAAAAAATCCACAGGTGTTTCTGTCCATCCTTCTACTGTGAGAAGACAACTCAACACTATGGATCTAAAAGGATGTATTAAGAAGACCTTAGTGAGAAAAAGACAAATAAGATCATTTACACTAAAACACTGAAACTGGACATCTGAGATTTGGAAGAAGGTTTAATGGACTGAAGGGTCCAGATTTAAAATTGGGATTACTTGGATTGTAAGAAGCAAAAAATGTAATCAAATTCTAAGACTGAACTTTGGAGTTGTCAAAGAATAGATTTCTTTGCAAATTTCTTTAAAAACTAAAAGCAAGAAAAGAGTGCTAGCTCTAATAAAGGCAAAGAGCCAAAACACACTAAATACTGGAAAAAAAAGAAATATCTGTGTATTTTTCTGTAAATGTATGTTTTCTGTTTTTTACATCATTATCTCATTGGGTTATGTTAGGGGTGTCCAATTCTGGTCCTGGAGATTTACCACCCTGCAGGCTGTACCTCCACCACTAATCTAACACTCCTGGTAATGAAGCCCTTCAGGAGCATCTGAGTACTAAAACTGGGGGTAGTCATGGGCTGTAGGTTAGGGAACCAGCCTTGTTCCCATTGGCCAACAGTACGTGACTGAAGTGCCCTTGAGCAAGGCACCTAACCCCCAACTGTTCCCCGGACGCTGTGGATAGGGCTGCCCACCACTCCGGGCAAGTGTGCTCACTGCCCCCTAGTGTGTGTGTCCACTAGTGTGCATGTATGTGGGTGTTTCACTGCATGGATGGGAGGTCTAATTCCTCTGTGCAAACACAGTTGACTAATGGTTCTGAATTCAAATTCAATTCTAAAACTAGGTGTGTTCAATCTGATGGATCCGGTGGATCTCTAGGACAAGTATTGAGCACGCTTGAGTTATGTAACTGGCTTCTCATGGGCAGAAATTCCTATCAGAAACTGTGTTTGTCTAGACACAAAGGGACAGATTTACTAAGCTACTGATACCGTGTGTTGGTGGTTGCAGCCAGTTTAGTGGGTTGTCTATTAAGAACTTCCTTGCAAAAGAACACAGGCACAACTTCGTAATTTACATATGACCAGTGCAATATAAATGTTTTGTATGGAGAAGAAATATTTATTTATTCTTATTTATTTATTCTTATTTATTCTTCTCTGTCTCTGGTTACAAGTTTGACACATTAGGTCGATATATTGACTTATATTCTGGAGATTTTGAGTTCCATGCTGAGTGCATAGGGAAACTGGGCCATATTGTAATGCTGGGAGTCTTGTGGCTTATTACTCTAACATCACAAGACAGATAAAGCTGGACTAAAAGAAAATGAACGAGCCCAGACAGAACAGTGAAATAGCACGATTCAGAAAGTTTAGTGGACAGTTATTGTCTGTCATCAATCTTCCCTATCTGTTTGTTTTTATCTTTTGGCTTGATGTTAAATATGTCAGTGTGAATGCTAAGCAAATCAGAACTAAAATACAGCCATATATAGTTTTTTGCTTTGGTCCAGACTAAGGGAACCAAACTACTGTTTATAAATGCATAAACACACAAAAAAAAATGCACCTCTGAGCTGCTTTAGATTACCCTATGGCTCCTGTTGTCTTCTGGAGGAAAGGACACAGGCCTATCAGTCACTTTATTGCTTCACATGAAGCGTTTTTCCACGACTATACAGAAGCTGCAACTCGCAGTACAAGCTCATAATAATCCTTTTTAATAAATTTGCACAAATTTCTAAAATCCTTTTTTCACTTTGTCATTATGGGGTATTGAGTGCAGAATGATGGGGATAACAAAATGTGAAGAAAGTGAAAGGTCTGAGAAGACTTTCTGAATGCATTGTATGGCAACTGAGAAGGCCATTCTTGGTGTTCATTTTGCGGAATTTTTGGAGCCTGATGAAATGGGTTTAAATATGTGTTTAATAGTTACGACAAACATGTCCTCAGCTTTCAATTAATGCCCACACCAAGCTGTAGTGGCCACATTTGTAGAGGACTTATTTAAAATCCATTATGTGCACGGCCTCAAACAAGAGGAAACATACCTCAAAGCCCATCGCACACCATTTCGCACTATTTTAATGAAACGTCGTTCGACACAAAAATTGTTGAGGTTCCCACTGAAAACAGCAGGATTACTAGGTCCAATTTCCATATCCTGTAAAAAGGTCCCAGCTTTTTTCAGTGAGTCAGATCAATCGACTCAGTTCACCAACAAGGGTCAGTTCATTTGGCTCCCAAATGGCCCTTTAGTTAGTAGCAGTCGACAGATTTAGGCAGAAGAATGTAATCTTTACTAAAATTGTATTTATTAAACCATAGTTATTTACTTCCTAAATAACTAAAAAGATTGCGTAATGTTTGTTTGTTTTTTATTTTTAAATAGTAAGATTGATTGATAGGTGGTTTCACTGGACAAATTTTGAGAGGTAGGGATCACCAGATGTGCAAAATGTGGGCAAATTCATTAACCAGTCATCAACAAAAGCAGGTAAAAATCAAAAACAGGAAAAACTGCCATGAAAACTGCCAAGAAAAAAACAGAGACAGAATAACACAACTAGGAGCAGGTTTCGAGATAATGAGAAGGTGGAGACGGAATGTTTCAAGAAGATCCAGGTGGGGGCTGCTGGGAATGCCAGCTACAGAGTCATAAGATCTACCTATTAGTTTTATCTCAGTTTAAAAACAAGTATGCGAGTTGGTTCCCAAGATTCACCTAAAAGAGCTGGCTCAGAGAGCTGACTTGCTCTTGAATAAAATATCACTAATTTTATTATTTACTATTGCTCTTAATTATTATTAGCAAATATTATTCAGACACATCTGTATGATAAACATTAGGGATGCAGTGATCATATTATAAGAAATATTCAAGATTCTACACTATTTGTAGGCCACTATTTAAATTCAAGTAAATTTGACTATGAAATTGACAGTGTTAAAAAGGTCAGATTTTTTTAGTCTTATCTCTTCAATTAAAACTCAGGTTTAGACATCTCTCAGGTTTACTTGATTTACTCATTAGAGGCTTTTCGTCAATCTTGTGGAGTTCATGCCAACTCTAATGCATACTGTCATTAAGGAAAAAGAGGGACATACAAAATACTAAGAAACTCTAAAAATGTATGTAAACAATGCAAAATAGATGCATTTTTAATAGTGATTTTAATAGTGACCCCATTGTATATTAGCCAGTGCTTTAGGCAAAAATGAAAAGAACATTGTTTGTTTACTCTTTACCTGAAGCTTGCACCTTGCAGGTTGCATACATTATATGCTACATGTTGTATACTTTGAAATATGTACAAACAACTGACATTTTTGGCAAGGTATAGTGACAGCCTGCAAATGTAGCACGTGTGTACTTTGTTGACTTACATTATTTACTAGGAATGAGCAGTTTAACAATTTTTACTATTCAAATATTTGCATTTTTAAGTGAAAAGTATTTAAATATCTCAACTTGAATTCAGATTGTGATGAATAAACAATGACACAATGTGTAGCACCACTTTCACACAGCACCCTTTGTATTTTTTATAACCACATTTTTACCCAGAGTGTATTGGTTCCAGACCTCTTACTGCATATACAGATTCTTGCTGCAAACACACATCCTGGGATCCTGCTGGTGTGGGTTTATGGCAGTTTTTCACTTTTAATGTTTAACAAAAAGCTACTTAAGTTTTAACAGCTCCTCCTTGTAGACAATCTTCAGCCTACTGAAAATGGGTGAGCGAGTGAGATACAAGCCAGTTCCATGTGGATAACACACAAGACAGTTGCAATTCCAAACTACATATGCCTTATTTAAATACCCAATTAAAGTAAACAAATAGTAAGATAAGTTCTAATGTATATCTTCACTGTTCAATGAAAAACACATATCTCCATTGTTTTATATTGAGTTAAAATTTCGTAAAGAATTGATCAATAGGGATGCTCCTAAATTACTTGAAATAAAACCTTTTTACATTTTAACTTACATTTTGCCTTCTACTGTAATGTTACCATTTTGGAGAGAACAGGTTTTGTTTTGTTTTGATTTGTACAGTGAGAGAACAGAAATATAGTATAATATATTGGTTGCTGACAACATGGTTGGAGTAAATATGGGTTTGTTCTTAGGCCCTCTTTTGACCTTTGTGATTCTTGTGGGTTTTTTCTTAAATTTAACCCCACATCCAATCAATAAGAGCCATTCTGATGTCAAAGCATTACCATGTTTGTACTGTGTATATGTATTTCCTGCTGCATATATTACCACTCAGTGTATACAGGAATGCTTTTATTCCCACTCACCCTCATTGTCTGACTTCAAATATGGACAAGATGAGATACGTATGTATTCTTATCAGCTGAGAAAAAAGTTGAAACCAGTCACGCATGGGAGAGTAGAAATACTGGTTAAGCAAGGAGTGCACTCCTGCATTAAATGTGAAATATCATAAATTCCCTATTTATAGAACTGTAGTAAGATATTAACTGATATTTTTACCTTTCATGGACCCACCTTACAGTGATGAAATAATACATCTCAAAATGTTGCACTGTATGCTCAGTTTACCTAAGCATTGGTTTCTGTCTACAGTGTAGAGTGTGGCCACACAGATGCCTGTTCATGGGTGTGTTTAATCTCTGATGATATCACAGATATGTTTTATGAATCATACCATTGTCCTAAGGAAAAAGTTCTTAGGTTACTCTACAAATCTCAGCTGTGTACCTCACAGGCAGTGATTTTATATTCCTACCTATACTCAAATAGTAGTCCATATAAACACCAACCCCCTTTGAAACTTGGCTTGGATATATGTTTGTTCTAGGGGAAACCTTTAGTTGGTATTTAACAGTACATTATGTTTCTAAAGTTTGTTCTTGCGTATAAAACACATCTTTTAATGGATTCTTTGCAGAGAACTGTTTGTATTGATTGCCACTGGTGTTGCTGTTACTGCTGAGGCTTCAATACCCAACTGCAGTGGCTCTCAAACTGGAGACTTGTATCTCTATATCAAAAGTTAATTAAATTTTGTCAGTTTATTAAATGTGTTCTAGCCATATCTAAAAACATGGTACCTGGCAACCTATGACAGTTTATGACCGTATCGCACCCACCAAATAAGTTATCTGTATAGTTATAAAACAGATCCATGTCTCTATGTACAGGTCAATCATAGCTAGAGAAATGGACAGGTATCTGGTGAGACATGGGCTTCGAACTGCCGCCATACTGTACCTAAAGTGTGGCATTGGTCTCAGTTAGGTATATTTACTATGTAAGAAAAATAGAAGTTTGTGTGAAATTATGGATGGAAAACAATGGTGTGGATGCAGTACATTTAATATGTTAATAACGTTTCAGTTTTGTGAGATGACTTAATTATCTCTGGTTCTAAATATTGCCTGACAATACATATTTTCACCCTGCTACCTATGAAACGCCCATGAAGTCTGTGACGTTAATTACTTACAATTGTGGATAGACAATGCTGAAGAATGTGTCATGGTATGTGGTATGAGCCTGAAATTCTGTTTGTTGCTGTCAGAGATGGGGTGGTGGACTAAATGTCATGTACATCTAACTACACCTGGGTGTAACTGTTGATCTGAATATTCATAATTTAATGACAAAAGTGTTCTGAATTCAGTTGGAGTGCTTAATAATATTGCAATTGCTATGGCACCCAGAATCACATTTAGAGCAGTGTGTGAAAGGCAAGTGAATAACTGTGCCAGTGTGTTGCAACAGCTGAACATGAATATCATGTGTTTTTAAAACGCAGTTTCCAATTTTCATCATTGGTGTTCAGTGAGAGCAAAACTGGGTGCATGTTCCAACCAATGACTGTAGATATCATATATATCGTTAATACAGTCAGTTGTTTCAACTGGTTGTGGCCTCTCACTCTGACTTTTGTTAATACCGCTCGTGGATGCTTACAGTGGAGGCTCTGGAAGGGGGCTTGAAGTTTTTCTTTGCCTTTGTTAGTTTGCTGCTTTATTCATAGGTCTACTGCGAGCACTGTCCAGTGTAGGGCTGGGTATCATTTGAAAATGTTCGATGCCAATACCATTATGATGCTTTCAATTCGATATTGATACCATAACAATACCTTTTTTCTAATTGTGACAAAAAATACAAAAAATAAATATTATTATGATTTTCTTTTTCTACTGTATACCAGGCAGATATGAGTTTGTTTGATGGCATATCTCAGGATGGGGCCGATACTTAATGCTTTTGTCATCTCTCTGAATTAATAAATACACAGAGAAAAATGTATTCACAAAGTACAATCACATTATTGCAGGTGTGCCATAGAGGGATAAAACAAATGATCTATCCCGCATATCCCATCTAAACCAGGGAGATTCAGCAGTTGAAGGGCTGCAATCCTTTAACAATAAAATTGGTTATTGCTCTGTGGTGTTCTCCCCTCCTCTCAACTGACATCCTTAGCTTTTCTGCTACAGTGAAAGGGGTTGTTTCTCCATGGGCAGCCGCATTAGCGTGAGTAGAACTGTTAGAACTGGCCCTAGCACTGTCCAAGCCCTCACCTCCAACATGAGAACAACATGCAAGTAGTTAATAGGGCTCATTTATGATATATTTATCATATATTTACAGATATGTTCATACGGAGGGTGAATTGTAGCCAGCTAGCTACCTAATATGTGCTAGTTTTATGCTAACATTAGCTGAATCCTAACTGGCTTTTAGCGCTGACAAGCGGCATAGTAACAAGTGTTAGTTTTCTCTGGCACAACGAGAAAGGTGCACAGTAAACTGTTAGGTACTCTGTAGTACTGAGGAGTTTCAGTTGGTGTCTTTTTGGTATCGAATTTCAGTGCCCAGCCCTAGTCCAGTGTAGCCGCCAGAGGTGCCGAAATTATTGCTTTAAAAGCTGCATTTGAATGAGATGGTAACAATCACAGAGTCAGTCATACCAACATACAGCATGTGAGCATCTGGGCTTCAGCCTGGACTACAGATGGTTCGAAGGGCCAAACTAGTAAAATGTGTTTAAAAAAATGATCGTTATCTTTTATTGTAGTAGAAGAGCAGTGGGAAAATATCTCTAATGAAATTCTAAAAATTGAAGAGATGAAACATGGAGATATAAAGTGGTTGCACCATTCTCTGTATTTCCAGTGACTGAAAGCTTTGTGACAGTGGGCCTGCAGTCAGTGTAGGCAGAGTTTTTGAATGTGTCATGGAGATACAGGGTTCTATACACACGCTATGTACAGGATGCTGTGGGAGGTGACGCACCCAGGAATTCAGCCTATCTTGTAGAGCAGCAATCTTGTCATTGATTGATGTTTAGTTTTGACATCAAATCTCCAGTTACAAAAGCGGAATATGACAGAATACGCATGTCTACATTTAGTGCATCACAGGGTACGTTTTTTTCCCTGTGTGAAACCCTTTAATGTAAGCTTTTTTCTCTTCAATTTTAAATAATAATAATAATAATTTTAATCATTTTAAAAATATGTAATTGTTTTCTAATTCCTTTAGTGTTTGTATGCTTGTTTTGTTTTTGCTATTAATATACAGTGAATGTACACTGTACAGACTGTACTTCACTTGATAACAACCAATTTAACTGCTTTTATTCATCACAATAAAATACTTTAAATGAAACATTTGTTCATGCAGTATGTTTATTTGACCTGAATAAAAGCAGTTGTTTTACTTGTTACCACATGGAGTATTTTTTGAATGGACAAATCATTTTTACAATGTAATGAAATAAAAACTATTTTTGTACTATTTTTGTAATTTCTAGCTTAAGAATCACACTGGAATATGACATAATTGTCTTTTTTGATTTTGATTCAAAATCTGAAAATGAAGAAGCAGTTCAGCAGTCTTCTTTAATTGCTTACACAGCCTGTAAAATGATTTGAAATGCTTCAGTAAATTTTTCAAAACACATTTCGAAAAAAAAACCTCACTGTTTTTTTGGACTGTTTTCCATAAAATGAAATATTGACATGAAATAGCTCTGATGCAAAAGCTGACACTTTCAAAATATAAAAGAAGACTATTTCTTCTGTGAAATCCTATTTAGATTATTTATTAATGTTATATGTGCACAGAGTAGCTTTGGCTTCCACAGAAACTTGTAATCATTATGCAATATATATACAAAACAGTAGCAGTGGGAGTCACAGAGAATGAAGGGTAACAAGTTCAGCCACTCTTTTTGCCTGTGTACACTAAGAGCTTAAATGGCCTCATGAAAACCTTTTAGTGTCCATGTGTGTATGCATGTGTCTGAATGATATAACACTTATGGAGTATATCACAAAGAAGAGTTATGTTGCTTCAACTGAGTGTTCACCATGTCACAGCAGTGGCTTTTTTACTTCAGCTACCAACGCTTCCTAAAGGAAATATGTGTTTGTCCACATCAAATATTCTGTAACATTTTATTTGAACTCTGCTACCTAACATTGATATATCCATGCCATAAACATTCACTGTACAAAATACAGCAGCATTAAGGTCAGGGCTCTGTGCAGGGCACTAGAATCATCCACACCAAACTTGTCAAACCATGTCTATGGACTTGTGGACAGGGGCACAGTCATGCTAGAACAGGAAACTGTTGCCACAAAGTTGGGGGGGGGGAGTTTTGACATTGCTTGATCGATGGTCTTATGGTTGGCAGCAAATACAACCGGGCAGAAAATGGGTGGAAACATGTAATATGGTTTTTTCTCTCAACTCCATAGAAGCAAAGTGCTTCCATACGCTAGCTCAAGGGTTTGGCAACCTGCGCCTCTTTTACTGCCCTGTTGCGGCTCCATATCAGAGTTAGATTTCTAGGTAAAAATAAAATAATACTCCTCTGCAGTTAAATAAAGCTCTGCTGATCATTCTAACATAGTTTTAACAATAAATGGTTTTAAACGCTGGAATTAATGAAGCCTATTACTGCTAGTTCACCTAGCTAACGAAAAGACAAAGAGAAAGATTTAAGACAAACATTGATCATTTGGAGACAAATGGATATGCGTTGATAGTCACTCCAGCTGGTTTCCTGATATGTTTAATCTGCAAAGAGAAACTGTCAAACACTAAAAACACGTGAACTTCTCATTCAAATTGTCCCGTTCCACCTTAAATGGTGCAGCAGTTATATATTCTAGCGCGTCAGGAACCATTTAAGGTGAAACAGAAAAATTGGAATAAGAAGTTGGTGAATGAGAAGCATCTTCAGCCTCGTAAAAAGTTGAACATTGAGAAACATTTTACAAGAAACTGTTGTACTTTTGTGAAAAAGTTTCCAGCTGGTGATGCAAGAAAAGCGGCTACAGCTGAGTTCAAGCTTAAAGTATAGCAAAGCAAGTCAAGTGTTTTTGTTTGTATTATATTTTTAGACTACACTAGTACATTAGCACATACTGAGACACATGTACAGCCAAGATGGTAAAATGGACTTGTTGTGGCTCCCAAGGTGGTTTGATTTTTGTTGAAAGGACAAAAAAGACTCCGCCTTTTGCGTTCCGTCAACATTCCGTTATCAATTAAAATTTAGAAAATCGAATTTTTGACATTTGTAAATCAATTCAGAATCGTCCACGTCTGCATCGCGATGCATCTAAGAATTGATTTTTCCCCCCACCCCTACTCCTTCAACAAACTTTACTGTTGGCACCATGCATTCCAGTGGGCAGTGATCTCCTGCCAGCCGCCAAACCCAGATTGGTCCATCAGACTGCCAGACAGTGAAGTTTAATTCCTTGCTCCAGAGAACACATTTCCTCTGCTCCAGATCCTATGTGCTTCTAACTACAGTATTTAGTCATACTGTAGGGTAAGCTTTACAGTCAGTCATTGCTATTACAGATGTTTGAGGACCTTTAGGATGTTGTCATGAGCATGGTAGATTCAACTTTATTTTTGTTTCTTTATGTCTATATTATATTCCTTCACAGCAGAGATGCAAAGAAGAAGGCAGTTAGTATGTTTCCCTTGCCTGTGACGCAGCTGGTTTTACATAGCTGTGATTTTCTAAGGGTTATTTTGAGACCTTGTCAGTCCACTTGTCATACTGGGTGTAGCTATACCTGTATTAACAATGTCTTCTGTTATTTTTATAACTAAATCAGTAAAACTATCATTTAAGAATAATACAATAGAAACATATGAATACTTACAAATCATAACATAGAACTGATGAATTCTAAAGAAATGAATTTAGCATGACATGGACAAATGCCCCAGAACTGGTGCTGATTGGTCTAAAGTGATGAGATTAGTCTATAGTGAAACCTTAGATGAACATCTATTCGTATCCATTTGAATTGTTTTGATTATATGGCGTTTTCATACTTTATCAATCAAATTTGGATTTTCTGCTGATTTGTTAAAAAACAGTAGTTCCATGTGACCAAAAAAATAGATTTATTGTGACTAATTTACTGAGAGAACTCAATTTTGGGTTGGATGGGAAGTACTAGAAATTGCGAAAACATTGTGCAGTGGACACTCAGCTTTGAATATGTTTTGTTACAGGTTCTACAGGTATTCACTACATTTCTTTTGACAGCCTAAGGCAAATGAGTCAAACCCAGACCCAGGAGTGCCCCAGCCATGCAGAAATGAAGGCTTTCCCTCTTTTGTCATACTAAATTGAACTCTTGAAAGCTAAATCAAGTATGTTAAATGAGGTAGAAGGTGAAATTATGGAGTGTTGTTGTCTTGCAGGACTTAAGTTCCACACCTCTGACCTAAGGCCCACTTATGAGGCAAATACTTCAAAATGTATCATTCTCATCTAACATTTCTTCTATTTTTTCTTTTTCACAGCTTTCAACATATTAGTTGTAAGCTATGAAATTGCTCAAGATTGTCATACTGAAATAGTTTACCTAAAATGTAATTAGTTTTATATTATTGCAAGCAATGATTCCAAGCTTTCGAACATACAGGGTGCAACATAAATATTAGCTACAAAATAAAAAAGTAAAGCACAATTATTAGTTTGGAGTTCAGTTCTGAGTTATCATGTTAGCCATGTGTTAGCAGTGATGTCACTACAACAGACAACCTTAAGTGTTGTCTTGCTTTTATGTACATTATTAAAAACACCTACCTTGTACTTTCACTCACTTTCTGCTTTATTAGAAACATCTACTTTGTAATTCCACTTACTGGCCACTTTATTAGAAGCACTTACCTTGTACTTTCACAGACTGTCCACTTTATTACAGACACCTACCTTGTACTTCCTCTCAGAGCTATACAACCCCTTTTTCCTGGAAGGGGGAGTGTTTGGTCAAAGCAGACATTCATACATGTTAAGCTGTAGATACACAATGTGCAGTAGGCACAACAATGGTTAACAATAAAAATGCTGATTGGTTTTGTCATGTATGCTTTAACCAGTAAAGCTGTCTCAAATTAAACAAATACTGTTTGATGTTGTAACATGAACAGGTTATCCTGCAAAACGAGATGCCTGTCTTAGCAGGTCATCTTCAATTTAACTTTGGATTCAGCTAAGAGTAGTCAGACTTCACAGACCTGTATAGCTTATTGAATGCCCAATTTGGTAAAGTTTCTGGGGAGAGTCAGGTAATTATCAATAGTATTAGAATTAAGGTTAGGTTTAAGTTGTTGCCGGAGGTTAAAATTATGGTTAGAGTGAGAGGTTAAGAGTTAAAGTTTTTAAGTAGATACTCAGTTATCAGTAAGGGCAATGTAAGCATTTACAATGTATGTATACTTTCCAAATAAAGTGTTAGCAAAAACAAATGAAGTAAACAGCATTTAATTAAATTAGCCAGAATTTGTTCTTTACTTTCAGGAAATTATTAAAAGATGCTATAAAAATGGGACAACCACACAAAACCTGGTAGACCACCTAAAAATCAGATAAACAGTCCTTACAGCTTTGGAGAAAATCAAGAGGATGAGTAGCTATCAAGAAAATGTTACTGAGAAAAAAAAGAAGAAATTTTGGACTAGAACACAGAAACTCATTATAAGATGTGGAGGAATGTTTTGTGCACTGATGAGTCTAAATTTGTAATTTGGGGATGCAGAAAATACAACCAACCTGTGAGACTGAACTTTGAAGGCATATATCTCTGTAGTTTTCTTTAAAAAACTTAAATTAACCCATATCACACCCATATTAGTTTGTTAGACATCCCATTTTTGGATCCCAAAACCATGAATATTAAAGTGGAATTACCTCCATGTGTCTGTGAAAATTTGTGACCAATCAGTCAAACCAGCATTGGTCCAAAGTGTGCCAAGAAAACATTCCCCACACCATCACACCACCACCACCTGCTGGGACTGTTGACACAAGGCAGGTTGGGTCCATGGATTCATGTTGTTGATGCCAAATACTGATCCTACCATCTGTGTGCCTCGGCAGAAACTGAGATTCATCAGACCAGGCTACAATATTGTAGTCTTCAACTGTAGTTTTGGTGAGCACATGCCCACTGCGTTCTCATCTTTCTGTTCTTGGCTGACAGAAGAATACTTCTGAATGGGCTTCTGCTGTTGTAGCCCATCCGCCTCAAGCCGACCTTTTGTGCATTTTGTGTTTTTCTGCTCTCCACAACTGTACAAAGTGGTTATCTGAGTTAGCCTTTTTGTCAGCTTGAACCAGTAAGGCCATTCTCCTTTAACGTCTCTCATCAGCAAGGCATTTCTGTCTGCAGAACTGACACTCACTGGATGTTTTTTTCTTTATTGCAACATTCTGAGTAAACTCTGAAGACTGTTGTGTGGGAAAATCACAGGAGATCAGCAGTTATAGAAATACTCAAACCAGTCCGTCTGGCACCAACAATCATACCAAGGTCAAAATCACTGATATCACATTTATCTCACATCACATCGATTGACACTGTTTTTTATGGAGGATATACAAACTATGTGTACATATGAACCAGATTATATACTAATCTGATAGCTATACATCTGGTTTTGATTAAATATTGCTGTAATGGTAATGGAAAGTAGGAGAGAGAAAAAGAGCGAAAGTGATTGAGAGAGAGAGAGCTAGAGAGAGTCCCTGTGACATTGGCATGCCAGTGCCTATGGCAGTTTTACATTTAATTTTCTAAAGACTGTTTTTTCTTACCTTGTTGTTCCAGGTATGTTGTGTACGTATATCTGCTAATCTGTTCCCCATCATTATAACGATGAGTGGCAGTAATATAAACGAATGTTTAAAGGTCAATTACATTACAAGTTTTTTTGTTTTGAAAATACATTTTGCATTTTTTTTAATATGATCTTGACACAATTGCTTCAAATATCACAAATATAACAGTGGATAATGTGTTACTATGACCATGTGTACTGTAGTGAGGACACTGTAGTAATTTCTAGGCCTGTCTAGTATGGCATATTAATGTTTGCATTTAGAAATACCATAATTGCGCTATTCCAATCAGACAGGGTTACTTATTTGATTGTATGTGTTGAACCATGCTGTGTTTATAAGGAGGTGAATAGATGCAAGGTCGATGGTGCATTGGTATGTTTTTGATGTTTTGTTATGCTTGTTTTTGAGTTTCTGATTGTGATCTGCGTCCTGTCAGTTATAGAACTCTCAGAACTGATTAAATCAGGTGTATTCTCTCAACCTGATCTAGCTCCTGGTGTTGGTTTTAGCGGAGGTGAATGCAGTGCATGACTTGCACAGAAAGCAGCAAAGGCCACTCCTATTATTAGTGCTTTGTGCGTATTGCTGGCGTCAGAAACCACAGTCTTTCAATTTTGTTTGCTCAGCTTGATCAGTTGGTTTCTTTTTAAAGAAATAAATTCCAAGTTGCTGTCCTCTTTAGTTAACCTCTGGTATTTGAGTGATTTTAATCACTGCTTTGCTACGTAAAACCTCATTTTATTAGATATGTTAGGCAGTAAGTCCCAATTCCCAGGGAACCAATGCCCTGCACAGTTTTAAGTATACTCTTAAAAATTAAAGTGGTTGTCTGGAGCTGTGCTGATGAAGAATCAATTGTGATTCCCCAAAAAGCCTTTCAAGGGATGGTTTTTAAATGACCCGTTTAGTAGATGTGCAAATGTGAAAATTCTTTTTTTTAAGAATGGTAAATGAAATAAAAATGTTATAAGCCCTTTAAAGCATAATGCAAATGGAAAGTTTTTTTAAAGCTCAATTACAAAAATGTTGGGACATTTTGTAAAATGCAGTAAAAACAAGAATTTGTGATTTGTTTATTATTTAACTGACAACAGATTTCCAAGTTTTCACTGACCAACATAATTATATTTTGTAAATATACATTTAGAATTTGATGCCTGCAACACGCTCAGAAAAAGCTGGGGCAGAGGCATGGTATGGCACTGTTTTACATTATCTTTCCTTTTTATTACACTTTTTAATGGTTTGGGAACTGAGAATGCTACTTGTTGCAGTTTTGCAAGTGGACTTTTTGAATTCTGAAGTACTTCCGAGCCTGTGTGACTATTTAACACAGTAGCATGACTGTTTCTTATGCAATGCTGTCTGAGGGTTTGAAGGTCATGCACATTCAACAGTGGTTTGCAGCCTTGCCCTACACAGACTAAGATTTCTCCTGATTCCCTGAATCTTTTCACAATATTATGTACAGTAGATGGTGAAAGACCTAAATTCTTTGCAATCTTCCATTGAGAAATGTTCTTTTTGACAGTTCTTTCACAAAGTTTGGCAAGAACCATCTTTGCTTGCACAGACTGAGCATTTGGTGGATGTTCCTTTTACACCCAATCATGATACCTTCTCCTGTTACCAATTTATCTGCTTCCTGTGGAATGTTTAATTATTATTATTTATTTTGTCCTGTCCCAACTTTTTTTTGAGTTTGTTGCAGGCATTAAATTTGTTTATATTTACATATTACAATCAAGCTGGTCAGACAAAAGATTGGAAATCTTTTCTTTGTACTTTTGTTAGTTTAATAAAGGTTCAAGAGAATTAACAAATCACATTATTATTTTTATTGCATTTTACAAAAGGTCCCATTTTTTCCAGAAATGGGGTTTGTACACCAATTCTACACCAGGATTTTTCTAAAACGGTATGTCCAAGCCTTTCAGGAACATTTATTTATTCCTTGCCCTCTACACATGATTCAACTTCCACCTCCATTAACTAGATCAGGTGTTTTGGAGCAGGTAAGATTTGAAAATGTGCAGGACAGTGGGTCCAGTGGGTATTGCTAATTCTTTGAAAAAACTACAACCTGAAATCAAAACTGACATTTGTTTAAGCACAATTAACCATACCACACCTTTTAAAAGGCAAAAATTTTGCTTTCTCGTAATCATTGACTGAAGTGTAATGATTTTTACGGTCCTAAAATCTGATTGGCTGATCATTATGGTAAAATATTCAATATATGCACACACTATGATCGCCTCAGAACAATTATTAATGCACCAAGTTATAGAATATCCTTGCGCTGCTACTGGAACCACCAAATATATTGATGAAGTAAGAACCCGGTTTTGTTTAAACTGAGTGGCTGACAGCACATTTTCTTAACTAGAACCAGGCTGATCAGCCAACTAACAGGTTAATAGATATTAAACTGGCTTAACAACTCCTCCATTAATATCACAAGCTTCAATTAAATTCATGTTTATCTCGAATATTTTTGAAAATAACTTCTTTGTCATATTTTATGTTGTCAGCCGTTTTAAAAAAGCAATAAACCAAGAGGCCTTATGTTACAATGATTTTGTCATGGGTAATAGGGCTTTGTTTTGTGTTGCGCCTAACCCCCCTACATGTGATAAAATCCCTCCATGATACCATGTATCACTCAGGAATGTGTCATGGTAAGGAAGAGAACTGTGTCATGATTTCTGATTCATGTTAACTAGAAGTTGATTAAGTTACGGAACTGCAATGGAACTTCTTAGTACATCTAGTATCAGCAGAACAGCTGAAGTTTGCTGTTCTTCTCTTTTTGAGGCACTCTTAGTCTAAAATACAGTGTTAAAGCACAAGGAGTGAGTAATGAAAAAACAGTACATCTACTGTCACTAGCATAAAATAATTAAACTAAGTGCAAAAAAGAATTACTAACTAAATGTTAATGAATAAAATGATGTATAGATTACCTTCCTTATAAATATACTTGACTAGAAGTTTTAAAAAATACTTAGAAAAGTACAAATCCATCAAAAGAAAATTTAAGAATATGTCATTAAGTCAGTGGAGCTAGTTACCAGCTACCTCTGATCATTCACACATGCGTTTTTAATTTATGTTCTATTTTTTTATATGTTAAATTCAGCAAACAGTAATTGTGCAGAAGTGTGTCCTCTGTAGAGGATGTGTTGACATGTTTCCACTTAGAAAAACAACAAAACATGTAATTTGACCAGCAACGCCCAAACGTTTGCATATGCCATTGCTTTTTGTTCACTTATTCAGTCTACAGCACTTTAGCCCTGCCTACTCAAACAGAAGTTATAAAGAGGACTGCTTTTTGAGTGAGATAATTTACATGCATAATTTACATGCATTAGTCTTAAAGGCATATTGACAAAAACAGGGGTAAAGAGAGATTAACATTGTAAAAATGAATTAAACTGTAAAAATGGCTCGTTAGATCAATCAAAAAAATTACTTTATGTAATTTTTTAATTGAACTAGTTTAATTCAACCCAAAAAATTGCATTCATTGAAAACATAGTTCATTTAAAGTATTTAGGTTGGATAAAACTGGTTAATTTACTTCTTACTACATGAAGTAGTTTTTATGGTTGATCTGTCAAGCCATTTTTTACAGTGTAAAACGTGGTCCTTCTAACATTTCCTTATTGGGGATATAGGCCCATTAAGCGAACCTCTAACTGCATTTGTAGCAGCACCCTCAGAACAAAAAATAATAGTGTTTTAAGCTTTTTTTTGAGCAGGCTTTTTTGTATGACTTGATGTGTGAATGATATCACTACACTGGGGTGCTTGGATAATTCCAAAGTTATTTCAGAGTTATTTTTCATGACATTTCTCGCTATATTATGGATGCTAAATTAATGGTGAATTGCCAAAGTGTACATCTACTTTTAAAACAAATGAAGCACTAACCAAACAACTTTTTAACTGTAGTTTAAAGGCTTTTTCAGGGCGTTTTATACACCAACAGCAGCCAGACAAGTGCTAGTTTGCTGTGAGGGTCCATGTTTCCCTGAACTGTAACAGCTGAAGTTGCATAAACGCTTTGAGATTCCCATTAAGCTCCCCACGGTAGCATGGCCTGTGGTGGGCACCACAGTATTATACACTGTTCATGTGCTGGAGTCATTATTGTAAGATCTACGTGGTACAGTACATAGGGAGTAGGGAGCAGTTGAGGTGGAGAGATTGATCTGAACAATCAGCTAATCTGTAATGATTAACACCGGTGCATCCTTAACGCCAGCCCTCAGCACTGAAATTTGGTGTAGTACTGACAGAAAAACAAAAATCTTACTATGAACACAAATAGTTTCTCTGTTAAAACTGTTTTTTACTCATGTAATAATAGTAATGTAGTAGTAAAAAGCCGAAAGTGCGGCTGCAGTTTCTAAACTGAGGCGCAAGGAGCTGAAAACGCAGGTCTGAAAGTGAAGGGGCCAAAGTTGTGGCTCTGCAGCCTCTGCAGATAGACGCTACTCAATATTGCTAACAGATATGGCGGATTGTGCTTCCATCTAGTGGAGAAGCGCTTTATTGCATCACATCTGTATCCCTTGGTTCTGTGAGAGAATCAAACAGGTCTTTAAGGCTACGTTCACACAGCTGGTAAAAGTGGCCCAAAATAATTTTTTTGTACAGAAACATCAGCCTTAATGTTTATGAGGTCTCAGCAGCGTGAAATAATGACAAATGTCGACTTAGATTGATGCAAAAGTCGTATGAATTACAATCTGGCTGTTCAGGCTGAGTCGCATTGCCCCAGATCGAATATGGATTGGATTTCAGTACCACATATGTCTCAACTCGGAATTGAAAATGTCAGATTCAGTGTGTTTTTTGCTGTTCACGCTGACGCACAGAAGACACATCTGTCACATATGAGGAAAAAGATCGGATTTGGGCCACTTTTACAACCCCATTTCCAAAAAAGTTGGGACGCTGTGCAGAATGTAAATAAAAATAGAATGCAATGATGCAAATCAAGTAAACCATATTTTTAAAGGAAAATGCTGCAAAGACGACATATCAAATGTTGAAACTGAGAAATGTTATTGTTTTTTGAAAAATATATGCCCATTTTGAATTTGATGCCAACAACACGTTCCAAAAAAGTTAGGACGGGGGCATGTTTACCACTGTGTTTCATCACCTCTTCTTTTAACAACACTCTGTAAGTGTTTGGGAACTGAGGAGACCGACTGCTGTAGTTTTGAAAGTGAAATGTTTTCCCATTCTTGTTTGATATAGGATTTCAGCTGCTCAACAGTTCAGGATCTCCTTTGTCGTATTTTTTATTTCATAATGTGCCAAATGTTATGAGTGGTGACAGATCTGGACTGCAGGCAGGTCAGTTTAGCACCCGGACTCTTTTAATACAGAGTAATGCTGTTGTAACACATGTAGAATGTGGTGTGTCATTGTCTTGCTGAAATAAAGGCCTTCTCTGAAAAAGAAGTCATCTGGATGGCAGCATATGTTGCCAAAACATGTATATATCATTTAGCATTAATGGTGCCTTCACATATGTGCATGTCACCCATGCCATGCACACTAATGCTCCCCTATACCATCATGAATTCTGGCTTTTGAACTGTGTATTGATAACAAGCTGAGTGGTCTTTAGCCCGGAGGACACAGCGTGCATGATTTCCAAAAACAATTTCAAATGTTGATTTGTCAGACCACAGGACACTTTTCCACTTCATCTCAGTCCATTTTAAATGAGCTCGGGCCCAGAGAAGGTGGCAGTGTTTCTGGATCCTGTTTATATCTGGTTTCTTCTTTGCGTTTTAGAGTTTTAACTTGCCTTTGTGGGTACAGTGATGAACTGTTCTCACACACAGTGGTTTTCAGAAATGTTCCTGAGCCCATGCAGTGATTTCCTCTACAGAATCATGCCTGTGTTTAATGCAGTGCCGTCTGAGGGCCCAAAGATCATTGCCAGCAAATACTGTTTTTTGACCTTGTCCCTTCCATACAGAGATTTTTCCAGATTCTCGGAATCTCTTAATGTTATCATGTACCATAGAGGCTGAATCCCAAAGTTCTTTGCTATTATACGTTGAGAAACGTTATTCTTGAATCGTTGCACTATTTGATCGTGCGGTTATTCACAGAGTGGTGAACCCCTCCTCATCTTTACTTTTGAAAGACTCAGCCTCTCTGGGATGCTTTGTTTGTACTCAATCGTGTTACTGACCTGTTGCCAATTAACCTCTAGGTGTTTTTTTAGCATTACACAACTTTACCAGCTTTTTCTTGCCCCATCCCAACTTTTTTGGAACATGTTGTTATCAAATTCAAAATGGGCAAATATTTTTCAAAAACCAATGAGTTTCTCAGTTTCAATATTTGATATGTTGTCTTCGTACTATTTTCAATGAAATATGTTTAAATGTTTTTTAAACAGACAGACATTCTTTGAGGTAAGGGGTTGCTAGATCATTTAGAGCCTTAAAGGCATGGATGAGTTTCTCCAGCAGACCTGGAGAAACTCATCCATGCCTTTATTTCTAGCAGGATTGATTTATTGTAATAGTCTCCTGAATGGACTCCCAAAAAAGACAATCCAACAGCTTCAAATGATTCAGAATGCAGAGTCTCACTAGGAGTAAAAGAAGGGAACACATCACCCCCATTATTAAATCCTTACACTGGCTACCAGTAAGTTACAAAATAGAGTTTAAGATACTATTACCCATCTTTACATCACTTAATGGTGCAGGAGCTGCATGTTTATTTGATATGCTGCAGTGATATGAGCCGAGCAGATCTCTCAGATCATTAGGAACTAGTTAGTTAGTCCTGCCAAAGGTAAAGACTAAACATAAAAGGGCAGGGTTTAGCTACTATGCTACTCTCAAATGGAACCAGCATTAGAAGAGCGCTGACACTGGACACTTTCAAATATAGGCTCAAAATATTTCTCTGCATCTTCTTGTTGTTGCAAGACGGCTGACGGAGGTTATGCTTCCATCTAGTGGCGAAGCACTGTAGTGCATCCCAATTTTATCCTTCAGTTCTTTGACTACATAGATCTAGACTTCTGACCACTAGATGTCGCTTGGGGCCCCTTTTGGGGAAGGGATGGAGCCTGACCGTGGAGGCTAGTGGTTTCAGCCACACCCTGCCAAAGTCTCTCAAGTGATTTTGCTGAGATTATTTTCTGAGAACAGTATCATAGCAGGTTGAATAATTTGTGTTTTACATTTGTTAACTTATTATTTGAAGTTCAATGAGCTCAACATTTCAAGTTAACCAGGTTATTTACTCTTTTTAAGCTTAAAACTGCATAATTTTTTACAGTGTATGTAAAATTTGGAATTTTTTTATTACAAAAGAGTGGATGAATCTAAAATCATAATCTGTTTGTGAACAATGGAACTACACTGTAAAAATGGCTCGTCAGTTGAACAAGTTTTATTCGATTTAAAAATTACTTTGAAAGAATCATTCATTCGAAGTATTTATTGGGGTTGAATAAGACTAGTTTATTTACTTGTTACCACATGAAGTAATTTTGTTAGGTTGAACTGACAAGCCATTTTTTACAGTACATGGAATCTGTGTCTCTACAATGGCTTTAATATTTTTGTTTGTTTTTCTTTTATAATAAAACCAGGAAAGCAAACAGGGGGATTCTCCACGGGCAGTTCACTGTAAAATCTGCTAACTTAAAAACATTTACTTTCTGTGGTAACAAGCAACTTAAATCGTTTCGTTTAGCCTAGACAAATACTTTGAGTAAATGTGGGTTAATTCAAAATATGTTTTTAAGCTGAATAAAACTAGTTTAATTACTTGATACCACATTAAGTACTTTTTCATTGAACTGACGAACCATTTTTTCAGTGTTCTATCATTACTGTAACTTTCTGGAAACTGTTTTTCTTTCTTACTTTAGGTCAAGCATTTTTTTTTAGTTACGCTGGAGCGTTTACTCAACTCGGAGCTGTTACTCAATAGTGAATAGCTGAAAAGTATCGATGGTATTCACGCACTGGTATGAGTGCTGTAAAGCATGTTTTGTTTTTCAGTGTGTTTGCAGCTGGAGCCTGTCTTGTGCCACGAGGGGCACGTCAGGGAAATTCTTTTTGTTCATGCTACAGACACTCCCTCAGCACGCAGCGGACGCATGATGAACCCCTGAACCAAGAACTGTAACTTTTCAACTATGTGAACCTACTAGTTTGGGGAGAAACGGAAAGACGGGAAGGGCAGAAGGGAGTGTTTGGCCTGGTTGTCGTACAACATGTGAAGTGACGCATATTTTGGCTTTGGCACAAAGAGGTGCAACTTAAGCTGCAGAGCCTTGACTCATGAGTTGAGATGCAGTGGTGAGAAAAGATTTGAGAACCCTTCGAATGGCTTTTAGTTTCTGTACTACGGGCTCACACGTAAAAAATGGTCATCAGTTCAACCTAAAAAAAAATGACTTTATATGGTAACAAGCAATTGATCTAGATTTATTCAACTCAGAAATGACTCTGATTGTAAGAATCATTCATTTAAAGTATTTATTTGAATACTGAGTTGAATAAAACTAGTTATTTTCTTGTTACTATATGATTTGATATGAAGATATGAAGAAGTTATTTTTTTGGGTTGAATTGACGAGCCATTTTATAGTGTGTTTTCCCACGTTTGTCTTCTACACTGTACAAAATGGTAACCTAAAAAATGACTTGGTTAAAAGCAGTTGAACAGGTTTTATTTATTCCTTTTGATTCACCTATATGCTGTAATGAAACATTGGTTCAAGTTGAACTGATGAACCACTTAATAACTGGTACAGAACATTTACGTTATGCTGTGCCTTAAATCTGCTTAACAAGAAAGTTTCTTTAACCTTTACTCTTAAAAAATTGCTTCTTCAAAGGTTCTTTAGTAAAGACAATGGTTCTATATAGTACCATGAACACTCAAAGAGCCTTTGCATGGTGAAGTGTTCTTCAGATTGATAGATAATGTGTTGTACATGGTTCTTCATAGAACTTTTTTGAAAAGGATTCTATATAGCACCAAAAAGCGTTCTGCTATTGTTCCAGTGTCAAGCTTGTAACCTGTAGAAGAACTCTTTTTGGTGCCATACAGAACCATTTTTAAAGAAACATATATAGCACATTCTCTATCAATCTGAAGAACCATTTCACCATGCAAAGAACCATTTAAGCATGAAATGGTTCTATATAGAACCATTGTCTTTACTAAAGAACTCTTGAAGAACCATCTTTTTTAAGCGTGTACCATCCATGGAAGCCAAAAGTAGTTCTTCCACTCTGTAAAAAGTGGAACAAGGCACAAGTTAGTTTGAATTGATCTGAAATATTGCTTTTATTCATCTAATTTGTTTGTGCTTGACATTGTTTAATTTGAATAATTAATCTGAGTTGAGAGAACCATGTTTTTCAGTGTATCTGGATTTTATTCCTTTAATTTTAATTTATGCATTATGTAATTGAGTTTGATATCCTAGTGCTGTTTACTGTCCTAAGCTGTTTAATGGAGTGTGTTGTCTGCTAAACAGTGTGGTGTGTTCACATTGGCACTTCTGCATTTTTTTAATGCTTCTCTTGAAAAACAGCATTGTTTTCATGTTAGATCAGTTCAACTGTGTTTTTTTTTCCTTGTTCTTGACCATCATTAGTTGTACCCTACGCTTCCTGCTCTGCATTTTTTGGCCACCACTCATGAATTATCATGTGATTTGTCTTTTTTTTCCCACCAGAGAGTAGAAGAGTAACCCAGATAATGCTAAGCTCAGCTTTGTCATGACTGTTGTACCTGGTCCAGATGATCCACTGGTGTAGCCATAGTATAGAAACAGTTGGATGTGTGATGTTAGACAGTAAAGAATGATAGAAACCGGTGTTCCAAGATTCCTGAGGTTTATTGTACATGCTGTGTGCTGCTACAGACAGTGCTACAGCTTGAGAATTTACCAATACTCATGTTATAGCAATGTCTATGTGAGCATATACAAAGTATGAGTAAAAGCAAAACAGTTCAGATGACTTCTCTGCATTCTCTGGAGCAATGGAGCACCTTTAAAAATAGCTTTGGGATGAGTTGGAGTGCGGTTTTTGATCTAGAACTTATCATTTAACATCAGTACCTGACCTCACTAATGCTCTCGTAGCTGAATGCAGTCTCATTCTTACAGCAACATTCCGATCTTTAGTGTTAAGCTTTCTCAGAAGAGTACAGGTTGTTACGGCAGGGGGACAAACTCTGTATTCATATTCAATTTCAGTAGAAATGTTGGATCAGGTGTCTACAAACTTTTAGACATAAAGTGTATATAATTTCAAATGTCCAAGGATTTCAGAGAATAATTACAATAATTGACATATAGTTTATAAATAAGTGTGACAGTCAGCATCTAACATTCTTTTTAAGTATACTATACATAATGATTTTACTGCAAAAAAGAGCTTTCTTGAACACTTAGTGAGTCAGATACACAAAGTTTATCTTAATCTCAAATTAGGAAAATTTAAAATGTAACACTGAAACCATGCGTCATTTGGGATGGTGTGTGTAGAGTGAAAGTAAAAAACATTGAAGTGACTCACACTTTGAGTTTTGTTCTTTACTCTAGGGTTGGGCCCTTTAATACTATGGAACTTTAAAGTCGCTCCTTGAGGACAAACATTGGTATGCAGATTTAAGATAAAGGCAGTAGTTGTGTTGCTACGCTCTTCTTGTTATGAACATCAAACAAACCTTTCTCACTGTTTCGATTAGCTTTTTAATCCCCTGTTAGAAGCTCAAAAACCCTGCCTTACTACTATTACAGTCCCAAGAACATCCGTAAGCATAGATATAGAATTAAAATAGAGTTGGCACCCTTTTTTTGCTGCTAGAACCAGCTCCACTCTGCTGGGGAGGCATTCCAGCAAATTTCTGACATGGCTGCTGGAATTCGCGTCAAGAACATTACTGAGGTCTGGCACTGATATATGATGATAAGGCTTGGCTTGCAGTTGACGCTTCGCTTAATCTTAAAGATGTTCGATGGCGCCAGGACTTCGACGTCACCAAACCATTTCTTTAGAAATTTTACTTTGTACGTGGAAGCATTGTCATACTGAACCCGGAAAGGACCTACCCCAAACTGTTGCCACAATGTTGTAAGCACACAATTCTTTAGACCAGGGGAGCACAACTCCAGTCCTGGAGGGCCGGTGTCCAGCACAGTTTGGGGGTTTCTCTGCTCAAGCACACCCACTTAACCTGGCAATTAAGGATAAGTGTTATCAGGTGTGTTGGAGCAGGTAAATCACCAAAGTGTCCAGGACCGGAGTTGTGCACCCCTGCTCTAGACAGTGATTAAGGGTCTGGAATTAAGAGGCCCAAACCATGACAAACACTCCCGTTATTTCACCTCTAACAAACTTTAACATGCCTTCGTAGCATTGAGGTAGTGTTGTTCTGGCATCCGCACGACCTTGATTTGTCTGTCAGGCTGACAAGACAGATTCATCACACCAGAAATCACTATTCCACTCCAGCTCATGCATGGCATTGGACTTGTTAATCTTCAGATTACTTGACAGCTCTAATGGGGCAGAAATTGGACTTGTAAAGGTTGTATCCTCTGACAGAGCCACATTGAAAGTCAGTGTGCTCCTTAGTATGATCTGTTCTACTGCCAATGTTTCATTATGTGCGTAGGTTAGCAATCGACGTGGCTGAAATAGTCGAACCCACTATTTAGAAGGGGTATGTGCAAGCTACAGGCCAAGCAGAATAGCTACAGCCATTACTTAATGTTACACATTATTATTTTAGGCAATTAGGAATGACCGGTACCTTGCACCAGTTATTTTCTCACAGAAGCCTTTGGTTAGTCATTGTAAGCCAATTTCTAGATATCTCATATCTCAGTTACAGTTTGTGTGTTCCTATGTGTTTGTGCAGTGTTGCATGTCATTCTTGTTCCTATAACAAGACAAAGGAGATTCAGACTAACCGCTCAAAAGGGCACCGTCTCAAATGCGACATTGCTTTTAATGCTATGTACATTTACCCTCCCATTCTATATCGTGACCAGCCATCACTTATCATGTGCTTATTGTCTGCTGCCCATGTAAAGGAAGATAAATTATCTTTTAACAAACCATGGCAGAAATTACTCCTGAACTAAGAAACAGGACAGTAGATGCTTTGAAGTCCATAGCAGCATGTCAGGCTTAAAAAATAGGTGGAGATAATATTAAATAGACAGTTTTATGTTGAAAGAAAGTACAACTTGTTTTAATGGTTTGTTTATAATAGCCTTGTTGTTTGAACACTAATTCGGTCATGTTTGCAGTCTTAAATATCACAGAATCTTTGAACAAATATATTTTGCTTGGGGGATTAAAATGGAATTCAACTGGAAATTGCACACTTAAATGATTAAGATGTAAACAAAGTCATTCAGCGTGGTTTAGTGTGATAAAATGTTTAATTTTAGAAAAAAAACTATTGAGTCAGAATTGTTCACAGCGCTGGTGATAGGAACCAAGCTTTTGGAGAGTGTAATGCCTCTAAAAAAATCTCCCTTATAGAAAGTTATTACATGAAATGGTTACCAATCTGCCAGTTCCCAGCATCTAATACATTAGACATTATGATAGTTGAAAAGGTTTTGGCCTAAAACATATTTTTAAAATATGTGCATGATGGAGAGTTACATGCAAAATAGTCCCCAAAGAAAACATACTTTTTTAGATGTATCTTTGGCCATTATCAACATTACATATTCAGCGTAGAGTAAGACGCAGGGGAGGCCATGATTCTGCTGCAAGAAGTGCTCTTTTATTAAACACCGTGCAGAAAGGCACAAAACATACATGAAACAAAGGGGATCACTTAGTCCTAAGCTTTCACTCGGTAGTGGCTATGCCCCACACGAAATAACCCACACCCCAGACATGATAAAACACATAAAACACAGACACATACCTTTATTTAAAGAACAAACAACATAAATAATCCCATGAACCACCTCACATGGCCACACTTCCTGTGTTTCCTAGAGATAGCGCAGCCAATAGTGGGACATTACAGTATAAAAACACAGTAAGTTTACTGGTCATTTTTGATAGTAAAAAATGGCCATAATTGTATAGTAGCCATCGTGGCCTCTGGTTCTTATCACCTTCACTGTATAGATGTCCAAGTTGGTACATTTCAACGGTAACTATTTAACATCAAACCACTCTGTATGACTTTACAAATTTGAAAACTTGGTGGAATTCCGGTTGGTGTGCAAACAGTATTAATAATAAAAGGTGACTCAAAAGGATTCATCCCATTTCAAAGTGCCATAATTTTACAACCATGAGGCACCTAGGAACCAATCAAATACCAATTGAAAGAGGGGGTCATAGAGTTTCTGACTGTCACCGGAAGATGGCTCCCTTCAGTCTGTGAAGAGATGGCGACCTTTGAGCAGAAGGCTTTTTGCGTTCTCCACTTCAATAAGAGTGAATCAATCATAATTGTGCAACGTGATTTTCGTCAGCAGTGAACCCCCAACAGCTCAGAGCGTTCAGTGTCGTTGGTTCCACAACACTGGATGATCTCCAAAATCGCATTGAAAGAGCCTTGAGTACAGTAACACCAGACAAGCTCAATCAAATATGAGATGAATCTGACTATGGCGTTGATGTTGTCTGTACAGCTGGAGGAGGTTCATATTGAGCACTTGTAAAATTACATAATAAACTTTATGCTCACTTAAACCATTTACAATTTACTGCATTGTTTTATAAAGATTTACAAGTGAAATAAATCATTTTGAAATCGGACTAAATGAACTTTTTAAACACTCTGCTTGTGTCTGTGATGTATAGTGTGACAATGATTTTAATCATATGTTTACACTGCACATTCTGTAGCCCCACCCTGCTTCTGATCTACTGTCCTGGAGAGTGTAGTTTCAACACAACTGGCTCTAATATTCAGACATTCCTGAAGGCCTTGATTAGGTGTGCTACACGTTCAGAATGAAGCACTAAACTGTCACTGGAGTGGTGCTGTCAATAGTACATCTTGAGTATCTTTAGTTAAGGGAACATAACTGTACCACTGGCTTTTTTTAAATTTTTTATTTTAAACACTTTAAGGGTACAAAATATGCACCTTTTAAGGTTCATTGAGGGTACATTTACATGTTATTTTGTTTAAAGAACCTGTACTGTGGCCTTTATTCTGACTCTGTAGATGAGGGTTGACGATTAATATGTTAAGCCTTGAGGATACTAAATGTATGCTGTATTCATGACAACTGGGAACATTTTTTTTTTTAAATCTGAGCGTCCTCTTCCCTCTTCACAACTCAGCTGTTTGAAGTTTTTGCTGTTTGAAGTATTTGGCTAGTGAATGCCAGGCTCTTAAAAAGCTTTTACACTAGAGTTAAAAAGTGATTTGGTTAGTTCTTCATTCAGTTCAAAAGTGGATGTAGGCTATTCACCATTAACATAGGGCCAAAAGCTGCTTAAGTGACATCACAGAATTGCGGCTTGGAGAAGATGGAGCTCTTAAGAAACCTCTGACTGGAAATTCTAAGTCGAAAAGCCTTTCAAATGCATTTGGGAATGAAACTTCCCTGTTCTGACATGGTCTAAATCACAGATCATGTCCTTTTCTCCCTTCTTCCTCTTCTTCTTCTCTGTCAACAAAGCTATTATTTTTCCCCCTAATTTATTCCCTACAGTACTATATTCTATTTTAATAGTTTCCAAGCATTTATAATTACATGTGGGAAAATAGTTTCATAATGTACACTCTTGAAAATAAAGGTTCTTTACATGATGCCACAGAAAAACCACCATTGAACCACCTAAAGAACCTTTCAGTGTATGGCTCTTTAGAGAACACTTTGGCAGTACTTTATTTGGATAGCCCCCTGATACTTTGTAAATGCTTATCTTGCATTTAGTGTACATTTAAGTAAATAGCTATTAACTTTCTCTAACCCTAAACATGGCCTTACATCTAACCTTAGCCTCAACCTAAACTCAAAACCTAACCCTAGTCTTTATTGTAACCTTAAGCCTAACATTTTTGAGAATCACCTGAGTTTCACCAGTTAGCTTGTTATTAATGTGAACATTTATAGATAATCTATTGGGGGGCTATCCAAATAAAGTAGGACAAACACTTTTTGTAAGTGTGATGTCTGAGTGTGAAGAACCTTTTTAATGTTTAAAGAATCTCCACATAAAGTAAAGGTTCTATGAAGGACACTTAAATTGGTATAGTACCTTTGCATTACATTAAAATACTCTAAACCTTTAAAAGGTTCGTCACAAATCTCTGTTTCAAACATGAGAGAACCAAAAGTGGTTCTTCTCTTTGCAACTCTCTGCTTCATCCCATTTTAAAAAAGTGTACACAGAACATGAAAGCAAGGGTCAGAGAGAGAGAGAGAGAGAGAGAGAGAGAGAGAGTCAGATAAATCACTTTTGAAACCCAGAGGCCTTCAATTTTGCTAGATCATATTTTAAGAACTGACTCATTTCTGGCATATGATTGTTCTGATTATGACGTAGGAGTTTTGGAAAGAGGAAACAAAAACTCATCGTGTTTCAACCCTCTTATGTAAACAGCTGGAAAATATAAGTAAGAAAAAATCATGAAAAAATCATGATAAAAGAACAAAATGCTTTCCTTGGGTAAGCTAAGTTCGATAAGAAGATAACTGCAGTCTTTCAATCAAAACTGAAAACAGTCATTTTGTTTGCTGCTTACCTCTCCTTTAAGTGCAACTAGGAACGTGACACTGGGCAAAATGAAGGGAAAAGTTTAGGAAATCATGTTATGTGCAATGTGGGATATGGAACTATGTGCAACTAAAACAATTACTATACATGGCATAATTCACATATGTTTACCTGTAGTTTTATGTTACAAATGGTACTCAGGTCTAGGTGGATCCAAAGGGGTTTTATTTTAAAATTTTAGACTAAGTCTTATTTAAAAAGCACTATTCACGCCTCTTCCGTTAACACTAACAATATATAAATACACAAAACTCCCAGTGAAAATTCTCAGGGGCCCAGATTACAAGTAGGTAATCTGAGGGCACAACAAAACAAAATGGAGATGCACACAGAATGTGTTATGCCAACATGTTTTTTTATTAAGACGTAGTCTTTCCCACCAACAGTGACTACAAAAGTTAAATGTCACTGACGGACAAGCAGACAGTTAAACAGACAGATAAGCAGAGAGTTAAACAGGATAATGGCAACAAATACAATTACACGCAATGCAGTGGCTACAAATGAGCCACGTAGCAAGTCTAAACAAAATTGTGCGTCACTGCCAGTTATAATTGAGCCCAAATATGTATGCAATCTGAAACTAAAACCAATATTAACTGGTGTAATGAGCGTAAATGCTAGACATTAGACACCTTCATGAACGGAACTGTTAGCTTGCCTGCTACAAACTGATCGTGACAGTGGATATCTTCTCAGGATGGCTGAATTTTCCATTGTTTATTGTGTAAAACAGGTTTTCCAAGAAGGACTGAAGCTTCTCTGAAGACAAGACAGTTTACCACATTATTATTTATATACTCACCATTCACTTTATTAGAAACATTTGTCTTGGACTTCCTCTCACTGGCCACTTTATGAGCTCCACCTATAGTTGTATGCCAAACTTTGAGTACACCTGGTCAAATTACACATTTTGTTGCTTTTCTGAGTGAAACAACCAAGACCACCTATTATGTATTTGCTAAACTTAACATATTGGGAAAACATGAGATATGGCATGAGTGCATAGGTTTTGCACCCTTTCAGTCAGAGCTTAGTAAGACCCCCTTTGGCTGAAATCACAGCCTCCAAATGCGGCCAGCTAACATTCTTTGTGTTCTTGCTTTAGGAATTCTTTCCACTCTTTCTTGCAGAATGTTTCTAGTTCTGAAATATTCATAGGCCAGCTTGCGTGCACTGGGACTGTGAGGGTTATACCAAAAACCTTTATCTTTCAGTTCTCTAAGCAGTCCAAGGTTGATTTTCGTGTATGTTTTGAATTGTTATCTTGGAATGTACAACCTGTTTGATTCCTCAGTTTCTTGACTCACTTTGTCACATTTGCCCCAACAGTGTTTTTTCTGTTTTCTTTGGCTGTTTTGCGTACAGTGACCCTTGTGTTAAGAACACAGATAAGGATTCTTTCTAGTGATGCTCTGAGTGGGCCAGTGCATCACTTTTCTTGTGTTAGCCAAATCTTTCTGTAGATCCTTGGCAGTGACATGGGATTTTTCCTTGCTTACTTGCTCAGGCTGTGTTTAGGGACTTTTCACGATATTTTACATCTTAACTTTGAATGTTCTCCTTAACTTCAAGCCTAGAAACAGACTTAGCCCAGGTTATTTAGACTTTCATTTGTTTGTAAAACAAGCACAGCAAACTAATTTTGAAGAGGCAGTCCAAGTTTAAAAAACTAATCAAGTGAAGTGTGACAAGCCTGAGCCCAGTTGTCCTTATTACTTAGCTCTTTTACTACAGAAACTCAACTGAAAACTGATAGTAGAAGGGAAAGATACTGAGATGTCATCCATTTGTCTTTAAAAAATGTTCCTTGCAACCACAAACTATGATGTGACGGGAAAATCTCGTCAGTCAGTGTCAGATAGTGTGATAGCACAGTTGTAGTTTTCAAGTATGAATGGAACTAAGGTAGAGATTTTGATGTTTCAAGAAACATTCTATGCATTCCAAGACACTTTACTAGCTTTAGCTAGACCAGACGGTATGATTCACATCAAATGTTGCTATTATATTTTATTTCTGAATTGCCATGTTGTTGCCACTGTAGTAATCTAATGAGTTTGTCATTCAGTGTATAAAGTAGTGATTTTCTTTTTTGTCTGTTTTATCTAGTTTTGGTGCGAGAAAAAAAAAAATTAGTTTCTTTGTATGTCACATTCTTCAGATGACATTTGTGGAATCTCTTGTGCATTTCTTCAACAAGAAAAAGGTGTAAATGATGCCTTTCCCAGATATATTCATAAAAGAACACACAAAAATCTAAGAGTTGAGTAAAGTTTAATCTCAGACTTAATTGAGGACTCATTGACCTTGTCTCTTTTTCCTTAATGTCACAAGGAATATTCTGGTGTTTTGCATTAATAACCACACCTTATTTTTTAATTTAATTTATTTTACTGCACTACTGTATGAATGTGAGACAAATAAAAGCTTTATATGACTTTAGAATATTATTATTGGAAAAAGTTCAAAATTTTCATAATTTTTTTATGCTTTTTTCTGTGAAACTATAGGCAGCCTTACTTTACTTGATACAAGAGGTAAGTCGAAAGGCATTAGAAACATTGACTCCTAATGCTTGTTGTTTTTCAAGTTTGTCAGGGTAAACAACATGCAGCCAGCTTCTCATTGGACAGTTTCTGAAGTCATGGGATTGGCAGGATTACAGTATATGACACCATTCTTCCTCCAGCTAAATGCCCATTTACTTGCTCTCTGTTCACCTTTGGTCTTTGCTGCTTGTCCGAGAACTTCACTCCGCTCCCAAACAGCGGCCGTCCATACAGGTAAGTCACAGACAGCATTTTCCCCAAAGCACATTAGATAGAATGTCAACAGCAAGACTGATGAGTAGCAGGGTTAGTAAAATTTAAATCAAAATCAAATTCAAATATGATTTATTGAAATATATTGGCAGCTGCATATTGTTCATGATGTTATGAGGATAAAGCTCTTGAATTACATGGGCGTTGTCTAGAATGGATGCTTTCAGGGATCATGAATCACCAACCTCTGTCAACTGAAAGAACTAAAGATCTTTTTTACTCTGAAAAAAAAAAAAGTTTTTGCATGAGATCGATGATATATAAAAAGAGGACGTGCTCACTTGTTTTCACTTAGAAAACTTATAATGTCACCAGGGCACCCAAACTGTTGCCTACCATTGTATACATGAAGAATTTTATTCTAAAATGCTGCATACTCGTTTGTAACAAGAAGAGATTTGAAATGAATATTAGCTGACATATAGCACAAAATGTATTTCTTTAATACGGGTGAATCACAACATAAAATTTAAATATTTCTTGTATGTGTAAAAAAAGAAAGCAGCATTTAATGCTTTTTGGAACTACATCCTTCATATATAGTTTATATGCATTTCTATTTATTTAATAATGTAATTCTTTCCACTCTAGGTTAAAGACAGTATAATGGACTGGAGGATTATTCTGGCCGTTTTGGGCCTGATTGGTAAGATTTCACTCTAAATCAGTTACTTTATGTCAGCACTGCTCTTTTCACTCCCTCTGAGAATCTGAATTTGGCTCAGTTTCTGGAGCGGGATGTCAGTACATGGGGCAGCTACAACAAGCTTAATCAGTAAAGAATCTGACAGAAGGAATCAAGCCGTATATTTATTTTCTAGAATAACCAGATGTGTGTACAAGATATTTATCAATCGTGTTTTTCTTATATATTTTTAACTAATTAACAACACAATATTTCATTATTTCCACCAAAAATGTTACTTATCTGAAAAGTTACTAAATGATGCAGGTACTTTAAATCAGGGGTTAAAGTTCCATTGGAGCACCCTGGTTTTGGAGTAATCCTGTCCTTCACAGTTTAGTGTTTTTCTGCTCTAACACACCAAGTTCAGTTCAGGAGGGGTTGTTAATGAATGATTATTTGGATCAGGTGTGTTGAAACCATGGAAGATACTGAGAGCAGTGGGTACTCCAGAACCAGGGGTCAGGAATTACAGGTTGAAATGTTAATTTCTTTGGAAATTATTTATTTCTAAGCAAAAAATTTGAACTCTTTATTCCCACTTGACTTTGCTCTTAACCGCTAAGTGGGCCTTCAAAGATTATTTGTTAACACTTGTTCAGTGACTAAAGAATAAATCCATATTGCAAAGCAATCATAATGTTTAGCAGATTGAGCTTTATGTTTTATTGTAATATCTACCTGCTTGGAAACTGTGAACCATCTATCAAAAACAGAAAGTCCTAAAAAAGCATGACAAAATTCCCTATTTTAATGTTGTTGGTTCTCAAACCAACAGTCTTCAGGGTGTTTGCTCTAATCCAGCTCCCAGGTATTTATAGCCAGTATTTAGTGTTTGGTTTGGCTCCGCTGTGGTGGAGAGCTACAATGTGGGCCGTCTTAAGGGCCCTAGGGACTGGATTGAACCACTTAATCAAAGGAAGAATTTTTGTTAGTTATTATTATTATATTATATATATTATTATTATTTTGATGCCACAGTATCTCTGTTACTTATTATTAGTACAACCTTGCTGATAGCTTTAGTGTAGAGAAACTCTCCACTCCTCAGCAGCTTCTGATTAGGGTTACGCAAAGTTTAGTGGGTCCAATGTGAGTCCCTCATCCTTATTTTTCAGATGAATACAGGATGATGGGATGAATGGTAGAAAAAAATGACTTCCAGGATGTACATTACTAGGAAAATAATTTGATCAGCTTTCAACATTTCATGCATTTTATAATGTGATATAACATTTTAAAGGCTTCACTCTGCTCTAAGAGTTGCTTGCATCACTCATACTTGTACAAGTTCAACCAGATTCACCACAAACCAGTGTTGCTATTCCTAATTTGTGCATTACAAAATTTGTATATTTCTATCCTCATCTGAATGAGGAAATCTAGTGTGTAAGGCAAAGAAGTGATGCACCATTCCTATATATTTTGTTAACAAACTTCTAATTTGTTTGCCTCTCTCGTGACAGCACAGACAGTGACTCAGACTTCACCAACAGAGAATGCTACAACCCCCGTTCCTACATGGTCTACACTGAATGAAACATGGAATGCAACAAAACCCACTCCTTCACACTTGAATGAGATTTCCCCAAATTCGACAATGAATGTTACGAGCCCCATTCCTTCATGGTCTGCACCGAATGAAACATTGAGTACTAAAAAACCCACTACTTCGCCAAATGCAACAGCACCTGGAACCAGATTTCCTGGCAATGAATCACCACCAGGTACCCCAGTAGTTTCTAGAAGTGTGCCTGATATGTTGACTGTTACTCTATAGTATTTACTGCACTGCACTGGCAATCCTGATATTCCCGATGTTTCATATTTCAGCTTTGAATTAGTTCCATTTTATTGACTGAAATGTTTTGTCTCCCATCTGTTTAGTCATACCAAACCCAACCCGAAGTACTCCTGTAGCTGCATCATTCAACATGTCCTTCAGCATCAATGAAACCTTTAATGACAATCTGTCCAATAGCAGCTCTGATCAGTTTAAAGCACAAGCCGACAAAATCAAAGTGCAGGTAATTGTTCAATTGTTTTGATTACTGATAAATGAACTTATTATATATTAGCTATATTAACATTGTTACAGTGACTACTATTTTACCATTTCAATAATGTCTTACGATCAAAGCTAAGAAAATAAGTACTTTTTCCAACTATAGCAGTAGTTCCATAAGGTTCTTAGCAGCCTTAGCACACAGATAAAGAAACCATGCATATGAAAGAATATTATATATAGTGAGTTATATTTGGTAACTTTTTAGTCCTTGAAGTGACCCAAAATTTTGTCAGAGTATTTGTGATCACTGTAATCTATAATCTGTAAATTTTTTTCAGCTTGAACCACTTTACAAGGGACCTTTCGGAAACTTCCTCCGCATGATCATTCGGGCATTCCGGTGAGAAAACAGATGTTGTTCTGAATAAATGTTGCTTTTTGAATGATGATTCAGAGTTTGAACCTGTTTGTCAATATGCTTGTGTGTTTTCAGGAAAGGCTCCATTGTGGCTGATATCACACTTGAGTTTAGTTCGAGTGACAATAGCATTAACGCAACCCAACTGAGAAACACCCTTGCTCAAGCAGTTAGAGATGGAAATGTGACCCTTGCTATTGATACAAACTCCATCAATGTCACCCAGAATCCAGGTCAGTGTACACAGTGCACAGCCATATTTGTTAGAAGGTAGCGTCCCGCCGCCCACTGAATATCTTAATGCAGTTGTTAAAAGTTCTTCAGTACATTGAGATTTATGTATTTTTTACAAGTAATAGCACAAGTCCTTTCATGGTACCCAGAATGGCCAGCTCACTTTTTTCTTATCATTATCCCTTATATCACTTGTGCTTATAGCCACACTGCACTGTTAACCATAAACCAGATCAGAGCACAGATACACACGCTGTAATATCATGAAGTCAAATGCAAAAGTATTGTATTGAAATGAGTACACCTAGTCTGTTTTACTAGGTATAGGCTTTATTTTGTATGTTAAACTCATTTTAAGCTGCAAATTGGTAAATGTATGATTATATAATTCTCATGGTATAAAAGGAAGCCAATCTTTAGTAGAAATAAAGAGTATCTATTTATTTAATGAATATTCTACTCTTCTGTTGTACTAATGTAATTGGATATTTAATGAAGATGGTGTCCTAATGGTTATAAATTCCATATTTTCCGTATCTGACAAATTACAAAGATTATTGTCTTTTATTAAGTAGAACAGAAAACATTACACATCTGAAAATGATTTAGTATTGTTGTAGTGTACTTAATGTTATGCACTGATGTTATACTTTGAAACTACTGAACACTTACGTGTCAAGTTTCATACAACTACTACATACCTATGTACACTATACATAGTGTGATATTATATTGTTTTGTTTTTTTTTACTGTTGCGCCATTTTGGGTGTGATTGAACTACACTAGTGATGATCCTGATATCCCAGATGTTTCATATTTGTGCTTTGAAATAGCTCCACTTTATTAACTGAAATGTTTTGTCTGTCATCTGCTTTGTCATGCCAGTCCCAACCCCACCAGATACAACTACACCTTCAGTCAGTTCACCTTCACCTAACGCAACTTTAGCCCCAGCTCAAAATGCAACTTCAGCCTCAACTCAAATCACATCAACCACAGCACTTGTAGTTGCTGCATCATTCAACATGTCCTTCAGCATCAATGAAACCTTTAATGACAATCTGTCCAATAGCAGCTCTGATCAGTTTAAAGCACAAGCCGACAAAATCACAGTGCAGGTAATTGTTCAATTGTTTTGATTACTGATAAATGAACTTATTATATATTAGCTATATTAACATTGTTACAGTGACTACTATTTTACTATTTCAATAATGTCTTACGATCAAAGCTAAGAAAATAAGTACTTTTTCCAACTATAGCAGTAGTTCCATAAGGTTCTTAGCAGCCTTAGCACACAGATAAAGAAACCATGCATATGAAAGAATATTATATATAGTGAGTTATATTTGGTAACTTTTTAGTCCTTGAAGTGACCCAACATTTTGTCAGAGTATTTGTGATCACTGTAATCTATAATCTAATACATTTTTTTTTCCAGCTTGAACCACTTTACAAGAGACTTTTCAGAAACTTCCTCCGCATGATCATTCGGGCATTCCGGTGAGAAAACAGATGTTGTTCTGAATAAATGTTGCTTTTTGAATGATGATTCAGAGTTTGAACTTGTTTGTCAATATGCTTGTGTGTTTTCAGGAAAGGCTCCATTGTGGCTGATATCACACTTGAGTTTAGTTCGAGTAACAGTAGCACTAACGCAACCCAACTGAGTAACACCCTTGCTCAAGCAGTTAGAGATGGAAATGTGACCCTTGCTATTGATACAAACTCCATCAATGTCACCCAGAATCCAGGTCAGTGTACACAGTGCACAGCCATATTTATTAGAAGGTAGCGTCCCGCCGCCCACTGAATATCTTAATGCAGTTGTTAAAAGTTCTTCAGTATATTGAGATTTATGTATTTTTTACAAGTAATAGCACAAGTCCTTTCATGGTACCCAGAATGGCCAGCTCACTTTTTTTCTTATCATTATCCCTTATATCACTTGTGCTTATAGCCGCACTGCACTGTTAACCATAAACCAGATCAGAGCACAGATACACACGCTGTAATATCATGAAGTCAAATGCAAAAGTATTGTATTGAAATGAGTACACCTAGTCTGTTTTACTAGGTATAGGCTTTATTTTGTATGTTAAACTCATTTTAAGCTGCAAATTGGTAAATGTATGATTATATAATTCTCATGGTATAAAAGGAAGCCAATCTTTAGTAGAAATAAAGAGTATCTATTTATTTAATGAATATTCTACTCTTCTGTTGTACTAATGTAATTGGATATTTAATGAAGATGGTGTCCTAATGGTTATAAATTCCATATTTTCCGTATCTGACAAATTACAAAGATTATTGTCTTTTATTAAGTAGAACAGAAAACATTACACATCTGAAAATGATTTAGTATTGTTGTAGTGTACTTAATGTTATGCACTGATGTTATACTTTGAAACTACTGAACACTTACGTGTCAAGTTTCATACAACTACTACATACCTATGTACACTATACATAGTGTGATATTATATTGTTTACTGATGCGCCATTTTGGGTGTGATTGAACTACACTAGTGATGATCCTGATATCCCAGATGTTTCATATTTGTGCTTTGAAATAGCTCCACTTTATTAACTGAAATGTTTTGTCTGTCATCTGCTTTGTCATGCCAGTCCCAACCCCACCAGATACAACTACACCTTCAGTCAGTTCACCTTCACCTAACGCAACTTTAGCCCCAGCTCAAAATGCAACTTCAGCCTCAACTCAAATCACATCAACCACAGCACTTGTAGTTGCTGCATCATTCAACATGTCCTTCAGCATCAATGAAACCTTTAATGACAATCTGTCCAATAGCAGCTCTGATCAGTTTAAAGCACAAGCCGACAAAATCACAGTGCAGGTAATTGTTCAATTGTTTTGATTACTGATAAATGAACTTATTATATATTAGCTATATTAACATTGTTACAGTGACTACTATTTTACTATTTCAATAATGTCTTACGATCAAAGCTAAGAAAATAAGTACTTTTTCCAACTATAGCAGTAGTTCCATAAGGTTCTTAGCAGCCTTAGCACACAGATAAAGAAACCATGCATATGAAAGAATATTATATATAGTGAGTTATATTTGGTAACTTTTTAGTCCTTGAAGTGACCCAACATTTTGTCAGAGTATTTGTGATCACTGTAATCTATAATCTAATACATTTTTTTTCCAGCTTGAACGACTTTACAAGAGACTTTTCAGAAACTTCCTCCGCATGATCATTCGGGCATTCCGGTGAGAAAACAGATGTTGTTCTGAATAAATGTTGCTTTTTGAATGATGATTCAGAGTTTGAACTTGTTTGTCAATATGCTTGTGTGTTTTCAGGAAAGGCTCCATTGTGGCTGATATCACACTTGAGTTTAGTTCGAGTAACAGTAGCACTAACGCAACCCAACTGAGTAACACCCTTGCTCAAGCAGTTAGAGATGGAAATGTGACCCTTGCTATTGATACAAACTCCATCAATGTCACCCAGAATCCAGGTCAGTGTACACAGTGCACAGCCATATTTATTAGAAGGTAGCGTCCCGCCGCCCACTGAATATCTTAATGCAGTTGTTAAAAGTTCTTCAGTATATTGAGATTTATGTATTTTTTACAAGTAATAGCACAAGTCCTTTCATGGTACCCAGAATGGCCAGCTCACTTTTTTTCTTATCATTATCCCTTATATCACTTGTGCTTATAGCCGCACTGCACTGTTAACCATAAACCAGATCAGAGCACAGATACACACGCTGTAATATCATGAAGTCAAATGCAAAAGTATTGTATTGAAATGAGTACACCTAGTCTGTTTTACTAGGTATAGGCTTTATTTTGTATGTTAAACTCATTTTAAGCTGCAAATTGGTAAATGTATGATTATATAATTCTCATGGTATAAAAGGAAGCCAATCTTCAGTAGAAATAAAGAGTATCTATTTATTTAATGAATATTCTACTCTTCTGTTGTACTAATGTAATTGGATATTTAATGAAGATGGTGTCCTAATGGTTATAAATTCCATATTTTCCGTATCTGACAAATTACAAAGATTATTGTCTTTTATTAAGTAGAACAGAAAACATTACACATCTGAAAATGATTTAGTATTGTTGTAATGTACTTAATGTTATGCACTGATGTTACACATCACAGCCATCACAGCCATTTTGGTTGTGATTATACTGCACTAGTATAGAGGAAGTCCTCATATCCCAGGTGTTTCATATTTGGCCAGGATTAGTCTAATAAGCAGTGCACAGAATTAGCTCCACTTTATAAAAATGTTTTGTCTGTCATCTGCTTTGTCATACCAGTCTCAACCTCATCAGATACAACTACACCTGCAGTCAGTGCCGCTACAACTCAGGCTTCAACTGTTGCAACTTCAGCCTCAACTCAAAATGCATCTTCAGCCTCGACTCAGAATGCAACTTCAGCCTCAACTCAAAATGCAACTTCAGCCTCAACTCAAAATGCAACTGCAAGTGCATCAACCACCGCAACTGTAGTTGCTGCAACATTCAACGTGTCCTTCAGAATCAATGAAAACTTTGATACAAATCTGTCCAATAGCAGCTCTGATCAGTTTAAAGCAAAAGCTAGCAACATCACCTCTCAGGTAATTTGTCAACAGTGATACTGTTACAGTCACTGCTATTTTACTATCTCTAATTAGTTCTTACAAACAAACAAAAAACTGACTTCATGTCGTAACAAGCAACTGAACTGGTTTTATTCAACCCAAAAAATTACATTAAAAGAAACAATCGTTCATTCAAAGTATTTATTTAGGTTGGATAAAACTAGTAAATTTGCTTGTTTTCACATGGAGTAATTTTTAGGTTGAACTGAATTAGCCCTTTTTACAGAATGCATATGAAAGAATATTATACATAGTGAGTTATTTGGTAACTTTTTAGCCCTATCTAACAGTTTCCCAACACTTTGCCAAAGTATTTAAAATAATTGTAATCTGTATTCTATAATAATCTGTAAATGTTTCTCTTTCAGTTTGGAGTAGTTTTCAAGAGAATCTTCAAAAGCTTCATCCGCATGTTCATTCGGAGTTTCAGGTGAGAAAGCAGATGCTGTTCTGAATAACTGTTGCTTTTTGATGATGATTCTGAGTTTGAACCTGTTTGCCAATATGCTTTGTATGTTTTCAGGAGTGGCTCCATTGTGGCTGATTCCGCAGTTGAGTTTAGTACTAATGAAACTACTGCAGAACAACTGAAAAACACCATCATTGCGGCCATAAGAAACGGAAGTTTTACCTTTGCTATTGATGAGACCTCTGTTGCCGTGAGTTCAGGTCAGTGTACACTCACAAAGATTATATACTATATATATTCACCCTTGCTGCACAGCCATATTTATCAGAAGGTGGCATCCCACTGCCCACTGAATTACTTCATGCAGTTGTTAAAGTCACATTTCTTTTAAATGCTTGGTCTGTACACTGAATTTTATGTATATTTTCACAGGTATTTCCGTGGCACCCGGAATGATCTGCTTGCTTCCTGTGCTACTGATGTCCCTTCTATCGCGTTTGCTTTAGGTTGCACTGCACTTCTAAACACAATTCAGTGTTGTGTCAGAATAAATACACATTATCTATGTTTTTCTAGCTCATAATAAATAAACAAGATGTTTTATTTGAAGCTGGGAATTATCAAATGAGTGATAACAAAATTACATTATAAAAGGGAATCCATTCTTTGTTATAAATACAGGGTGTCCGTTTATGTTTGAAGTATATTCTACTCTTCTTTTGTTCTAATGTAATTGGAAATTTAATGAAGGGGGTGTCCTAATGGTTAGGACCTTCCTGAAAATTCCTCCACATCTGACAAATTACAAGGATTTTTGCCTTTTATTAATAAGATTAATAAGAAACCTTACACATGTAATAATGATGTTGTATTATTATAGTGTACTTAACAGTGCATAATGATCTTATACTTTGAAACTACTAAGCACTATGTACAAATTTTAAATACCTATGTATACTATAAAGGCAGTATCAAATAAAGCTTGCACATTTTATCTGTTTCAGAAAGTATGTTTTTATTGTTTCTGCAAAAACTTTGGTATTTGAATAAAATGACTTCTTGAAAGTAACAATACCACATAAATTCAATGTTCATTATTGCTAAATTGTATGAAGCAATCACACATACACAATTTTTAAAGAACATTATACATATTGAGTATAATGGGCTGAAAATTGTAAAAAGATGAAGGTTATTTTTGGAGGGTGGTCAGTTTCTAGCTGTAGCTCTCTGTTAGCTATTCCAAAAAGTAAGTATTCATGAAAACTTTTGTATTCGACACCTCTTGTACGTGAAAGGGAAAATAATTCTTGATTCATAAAAAATGTAAAAACTACAAAAATTGAGATATTTGCTGTTTTTTTATTTGTAGAGTTTGTTTTGTTGAAGTTTTGACAATACATTTAGTTAAAATTAATAAAATAAAACAGTCAATAAAACAGTTTGTATCAAGCAACGTGCAAATTCTTAAACCTTATGAGTGCATTAAAATACTGCTGAATAAGATGATTGCCATAGTAATATTTGACAATGTTTTGCTTGGGTCTCCAGTTGGTGCTCTTATATTAGAATATATTCCTTCATTTATTTCAGGTTCTAGTCAGTGTTACATCTGTAAGTACCCATGCAAGTCCAGTAGGGGGCTACACCACTGTAAAGTCTCCCACAGCCCAAACAATCAAAAGCTACATATAGTCTCTTATGTTGGATAACCTGACTGTCATCTTAGATAATAAACCTCTTAACAAACTGGCTATGTGTTTGTCTTAACTGTAGCAAGGGAGGAATAACTGCAGTTAGTTAATATAACTGATTTTGATAATCTAGGGGAAAAGTGCCTAATAAGCCCACCTAATCTATGTACACATACTTTTCATACAGATTTTCAGATTTTGGGGATAAATCTTACAATGAAATAGATGAATCTTTCTTTTAACATATACAATGATGTTTTATATGCTTTATTTAAAAATACTGAAATAAAGAACAGAAAAGATGAAGATGAAAACCTTAATTTTGACATTTGATGAGCTTATCAACAACAGAAACACTGTTTTAAGAAGAGCTAATAACATATATTTAAACCAGAAACATTAGCTCAGGCTATTCCCTCAATTGGTCGACTAGCTGACTAATTGTGCTGTTTTTAGTCGACTACGATTCTGTCAGGCTACAAATCACATTTATCTTTTTGTTTATGTGTTCAGTTTTTTAAAGCTGAAAGTATTTCTGTAAACAGGAGTTTGAACCATGCAGCTAGTGCGTGTATCACTATAAGATTGATCATTGTTCTGTTTTACTGAATGTGTTGTTCATACATATTGTCGCTGTCTAAAAAAAAACAAATATCTTCAAAAAAGAAGGCAAAAATGCTTGTTACTTTTAATGTAAGTGTATTCTGGAGCATTACTACTGGCCCATTCATCAGCAACTTTCACACAAAGTAAAGGACAGTTGTTGAGCTCAAATGATGTAGAAAAATAGAAAACATAAAAAAATGGAGATACTTTACAGTACAGATATACAGTAGGTCTAAAACCACTAGTGAAAATGCTTCTATTTTACTTCTTTGCTCAATTAGTACAACACTTTCTATTGATAATTATATTCTCAGTGTAAGATTTTGAATGAAAATTAGAATCTTTGAAATATTTGAAAGAATTTCTGATTTTTTTAGTATTAATAGGTTCCCCATTTTGCTTTAATGAAGTCAAGCTGGCACTGACTGCAAGAGTTCATGCAAAAGCCTCTGATGAGTAGATCAAATGATCATCTGTACCTGTGCTTTCACTGAAGAGACAAGACCCAAAACAAGTCTGACCTTTTTGTACAATGGCCTTAACATGGTCATGTCTCAAATTTGAAGTCACCTAGAAATAGTGCAGAGGTTTCTTTTTCATTTTACTTGTCAAAACTTTTCCTTGTTTTACATTTTTGAAAACTTTCTTTTATTTAGTTCTAATGATAGAAAAAACCCAGACCTTCAATATGGTATCAGACTTTTGGACCCCACTGTATCTATAGAGATATAGTGATATATATAGTTAAATAGATATATAGATATAGTTTTTTTCATAGGTAGCCATTGTATTGTGTCAACGCTTCATTAATAAAATCTTAATGTAATGCAATGGAAATATATTAACATATTAAACATGTTTATAGATGGTCAGATTTTTCTTACCTCTGTGATAACATTTGCTGCCAGTTCCTTATGTTTTACTGTCGTATCATTTGTGTAGTCTTGTTCTGTGGCAACAACCTTTATGGTTGGTGTAGTGTAGTGGGTAACATCTCTGCCTTCTATGCTGTAGACTGGGGGTCAATCCCCCCGCCTGGGTAAGCACCCTGCACTATGCCAATAAGAGTCCTTGGGCAAGACTCCTAACACTACCTTTGTAAAATGATCAAATTGTAAGTATCTCTGGATAAGAGCGTCTGCCAAATGCCATAATTGTAAATGTTCAAACTGCCGTATCATTCTGAATCCAAGCTCCATGGATCCCTCACCATTTGAAAGTGGGGCTGTAGAATCTGTTGCTGTAATTGGTATAACTCATAGTCAGTGGTCTTGCTGTGTTGGAGGTGGGAACTGCCAACATTAAGCTAGGCTGTATAGATCCTGACCCAGATGATGATGGAGTAGATTCAGTTTTTAATGTAATAATGTTTTTGGTGTTGGTGATGGAATTTGTCATTGAGAAACTTCCAGAAATGCCTCCATTTCCCACTACAGCGCCTGAAGGGATGGATGAACTACTTGCCTTTTCTGTAATGCTTGTAGAACGTCTTGTGGTTGATTGCAGAGGTCCAACAGAACTCATCAAATACATGGCTGAGTGACCTCTTGTTTTGATAGAACACAGTTGTTGTATGAGAACTCCCCGCTACTGCAGAACCAGCAGTTGCCGAAAGAGAAATCTGAGATGCTTCTGTAGAAGCTGTGCAGCCTGGAGTCTCTTAGAGATGAGTGAATGAGATATCGTAGCAATACCTGAGTTGCTTGTAACGGTTGAACTTTGTGTCACTTGTGGAGAATTTATAGAATGTGAACTGACTACTGAAGCTGTTGCTGAGGTCATTGGGAAGAAGGTTTTCATAAAGCTCACAGTTGTGGTAGAATTCATAGCGGAAGTCCCAGAACTGCTTGTTACTGTTAGACCTTGAGGTGCTGCGGAGGAACTTGTGGAACAAACTGAAGTTGCTGCAGAATTTGTGGCTGAAATCATGGAATGAAAGGTAGTTTTCATAGAGCTGACAGTTGCTGCAGTACAACTCCCAGGTACTGCCGTAGTAGGAGTGGTGCCTCCAGGTGTTGTTAGATGAGCTGTGGTAGAAGTCCCTGAATTGCTTGTTACTGTTTGACTCTGTGTTCCTTGTGAAAATGCAGTCAATGGAGAAGCTGATGTCAAGGAGTCCGCAGTAGTCTTGCATAAGAACTTCCAGCTGCGTTTGTAGTTGTCGACACATGATTCGCTGTTACCATTAGACTCTGTGCTGCTGGAGAACTTGAAGTTCCCTTTAGTCAGGGAACATAACTGAACCATAATCCATTGAAATAATATCTTCTAAGTTGTATTGACTCCACACACCCCATCTCATCTCCAGGCTTTTTTTATTTTATTGTTCTGTTACTTACTTAGAACTATTGTTCTAAAACTTATTTAAGGTACATAGTTGGACCTTAAAACCATTGTTGTACCATTGAGGGCACATTTACATTGGTTTTACTTTGATGAATGAAAAATGTACCTGCACAGAGCCTTTATTTCTAAGTGTAGGTCAGGGTTTATTACAAAAATACAAAAGTAGGTTAACAGTACAAAAACGAGAGTCAAAAGAGTCAACATGCTATTGATTTTCACAGCTTTGGACATCACCTACCCACCAGTAGAGATATGTGACTGTGTCAGTGGACTGGCTGGCCATCCTATGTGCTACAAGATACAAAGAGCATTGTGAAACCCCCTAGCCATGTACTTATAACCCATATGAACATTTTTTTTTGTATCACATTCACATTCATCAAATAAACATGTATAAAATGAAACACATACACAACAGCGTACTTAGCCGCACTTTAATAAGTGAAGGCTATTGGTCTTAGGCTTCAAATGCTTGTATCAGACTGAATCTATGAAATCAAATCAACGAGATGCCTCTTCCGCAGTCTTAAGAAACTGGCTGCTATCATTTCTGACAACCACCAGATGTCACTGTTGTCCATGCTCCAAGGTTTTGGCTCTTCGGCGTAATAAAGAAGAAGCCTAAAAAATCTTCACAAGGCTCCGTCTGAAAACGTCAATCCAAAAACGGACATGAACGAGGTGGGCGCAGAGCAGAGGCTCAGAAACGTAACTGCAGCTGCATACGAGACTTCAGTAAGAGTGAGACAAAGTCATGGGTTTAAGTACTGAAGGTTGAGTGAGTGGCAACAGGAGCTGCATCCAGAAACCCTAAAAGGTACTGCTTTTTCCTCCTCCTCTCCTCCGTGACCCGGAAACCGTTTTGGTGACGCCACGACATCTCATTAACTGTCCAAATTCTGGTGTGGCGGCCTGTCCAGAGAACTTGTAGAGATGAGAATTACCTCTCTGCAACGTCTTCCGGTTTTCTCAAACGCTAGAGGGCGCTCCCGAGTGAGTCCAAAATGAATGGGTTGATACGGAGCATTTGAGCAAAATCATAGTTTCTAAATGTTTAAACATTTTTAATGTAAAAGAATACAATCACTTCCTGAACACAGAATATCATAAAACATTTTAACACCACTGTTATATTTTTAAGGGCTTTTAACTCGAGTTATAGGAGTTTAAAATGGCACCTCTTGTATGTTCATGACGTCAGTGAGCGCGAACAGTCAATGAGCTGCTCCGCTCGCCAACCAGTCAGCACTCAGTAGCAGTAATGCTAGCATTCTGCTGCCCAAAACCCGTTTCCTGTAGAAAAAAGGAAATATACAGATGAGATTTCTTTGTTTTTTTAGTGAAATACATCCTTCTACTCTCTAAAATTAAAGAAACGTTCTGGGCGAGTAATTAGAAAATATTTAAACTTTTCGTTTTTAGCCATTGAGCGCCATTTACTCCCATTCATTAAGGACTTTCTCGCGGGCGCCCTCTGCTGTTCAGCAGTCCTGTTTTTGATATAACGGGAGAGTAGGCAGTGGCTGCTCCTCATAAACCGGCTCTGACGCCATCTCATTAACTGTCCAAATTCGGGTGTGGTGGTCTGTATCACGTCCCCGTCTTATACATAAATAAATGCAGATTTTAAAAAAAAAACTTTTTTTTTGGCAGCATTTCAAAATGATTTGGCTTTGTTTTACAAATCCTTAAAATTCATGTGTAGTAAAGATGCCTTTAAACAGTCCTCAATGTTACATTTGTATTTTGAATATTAATGCCTTGCATCTCTTTTTTTACCCCGAGGTTAGTTTTATGTAAGTTCTTATTCTGTTAATACGATTTGAACAGATTGTTGCTGCTCTGTTTATCAAAGTTGCTGCATGAAATATGATTGGAAAGCTTTTCTCATACTGATTGAATTAAAAAAAGGCCCCATCCTGATTTAATATCTTGTCGTTTCCGGTCATGGTATTCGCAGTGTTACTGGATGAATCGTACATATCAGCTGTCAATCAACAATTCTAATAGGAAACTCTAAAGGTATAGATAGATATGTATGTGCCTTTCTTTTTGTAGACTTAAATGTATTCATAAACAAATGCAACACAGCTAGCACACAACTAAATTAAAACAGTGACGTTAAAACACTTAACTGCACTGGCTGGCATGATAATGAAGACTAACTTGCTAACTCTGGCCAAGGGTCCTTGGGAAGCTAAATCAGGTCGCGGACGTGAGATTGGGCTTCACAGGCCTCCAGAGTATAGGTGTAGCTACTCTGAAAGACTTTCACAGATTTTAGAGAGACATCACTCTAAACACGCCCTGAGAGAGGATGGACAAACATGGAGCAAATCAGCCATGCTGTAAATGTTGTGTTATGCCTGTGTTTATGCATTCATTGTATTGTGTACTTTGTACTTGGTGTAAAATAGAACAGAGTCAGAGGAGAAAATCACGCAAATATGAATTTGCTGGCTCTGTGTAGCTGTAGCCCTGCGATGGACTGGTGACCTGTGCAGGGTGTATCCTGCCTTCCACCCAATGGCTGCTGGGATAGGCTCCAGCTCCCCCCGTTCTCCGGTAATTAACAGCATTACTGTGAACTGTGAGAGTAAATGCTCAGGCCTCTGCTATTACCAGACCCTCAAGTGGGAGGTGAACATTTAAGGCCGTTATTAAAAGCATTCCCACATCTTCTATTGCAGTCTGGTTCTCCTCTTCCTCTTCACACTCAAACAGACTGCTACAGCAAATGACTGCCTAGCCAAAAAAGCCTAGCAGCAGTTTCACTTCCTGCAGAGAATAAAGAGAGCAAACCTCCCTCTTCCCAGCCTCACTACATTCTATAGGGGGCACTGTCTCACTGTCTGACATGGGAACTGCACAGACTGCAGGACCCTACAGTGGATTGTGAGGTGATTGTGAAACTTTTTCACACAGTAGGCTACACTCGGCTAAAACAAAAACCACACCGTCCATAAATCCCAGAAAGCTAGTTATGCTGGTAACCACCTGCTTCTGAAACTATCAGGATGGTTCATTCGGGAGGCAGCTGTCTAAGTAGGCAGCAGAGTGTTGCCAGATTGGGCTGATTTGTCACCATTTGGAGGGATTTTTAAAAATAATATTTATTTAATAATCTACATTACTTATTTAATAATGCAGCTTATCTTGCGAGGAAGCCGCTGCCCCATCTATTTGTATTGTTCGCAACGGGTTTATGTACCCAGTTTATTATTAATGGATTATTGATAGATATGCGCTGGGGCTGAACACGACACAGACTCTCTAGTTCACATGGTTTTACTGATTGTACACAGTTCTGCTGTTGTTGGAAACACGACCAGCCCCTGTTCTGTTCAGCAGAGCCTATAAAGTAAACAAGTTTAAAAATGTCTATGAGGAATAGTTATACTCGAAATATTATTGCTGTTCGTTTGCCTTTCTAACTGCATGAGATCATTAGTCCTAATGTACACAATACGTTAAAAAATGGTAGTACTCTGAAAACACTGATGAGTTTGTGCAAGCTCCTTAAGGCATAGAAATGAGGACACATGCAAATTAAACAATTTAATTACGCTGTGGAAATTATTTATAGCTTCTTTGTAATTTGTGATAGATTTCATTTGTATACAATGTTGAACGTGAACGTGAAAAGCTTTTGTTTTTTTGTGTTTGTGATAAAAAAAAAAAAACAACTTCTTTGTTTAAGAGACCGACAGCATCATCTAGCAGTGGTTAATGTCATTGTACCCAGAAGCTTATTTGCTGACATGTTATTTAAATGCTGGACTATTTCTTATTATGGTTCAAATGATCCTAGACCGTTTCCTTTTTTGGTGGTTTTTCATGTATTTTGTTGGGTCTTAAAATTTTAGAAGAAACCTGGCAACCCTGAGGCAGCATTTTAATGCAGCATTTGCAGGCTCCTGAGACAGTTCTGTCCCATTGAGATGCAGCACAAGGTGCCTTATTTTGCCCAAATTTGAAGTGAAGGCAGTCCCATAATACTGTTCAACGGCCAAGAGTTCTGCTTCAGTTTTGGAAACATGGCAGACGGAGTGGTCATTTCTGCCCACCAGCACATTTACAGATGTAAGTTACTTCTTGTCTTCTGTTTTTACTGTTTTGATTGTTAAACAAATAACGTAGTCAGTTATGTTTGTAGGTCACTAGCAGTAGCAATATGGAAAAATATATATTCCAGAAGTATTTATCAAATATGTTCTGCAATGTGTGAAAGTGGCCAAAATTGTATTTGTCAAACATATATTTTAAAATATGTTTATTTATATTTGTTATTATATCTTTTCAATTGTATGTAGTTTAAACAAAGTTTACAGATATAACTAAATATACATGAACTGAAGTGAGGTACTGACTTCTGTGTTTTGCTTTGTATTTTGTATTAACCTTGTATATATATGGTAAGACACACTCGCTCAAAATGTATTTCAAATAAACAGGACATCAAACCATGACTGCATTTTCACAGTGCATCAACATCTACAACACTTGCTTTTTTTCATATTAAAAGTTTGTTTGCTAATATAAATTAAGATACTGTAATACAAATTAATTTCAGATGGTATCAAAACATTAATGTTGTTGAATGAATTTGATAATGCATTTTCATACATTTATTCATGGTACATTTGTGTATGTAACATTTTCCCATACACTTAAAAATAAATGTATTTTAAAATCTAATTGGTTAATATGGCAATATAGTCTGAATTACATTTTAGTGTTTGGAATGTATTTCAGCATCGACATGCATTTCAAATCTATAAAAATACATCTATATATGTTTTTTTCCATATGGGTGTTCCCTGTGGTTAAACTTAGGCAGTTTGCTTACCCTCCAATACAGGAGAGAGTCCTGTTTAAAATACTGACTGCTCAGTGTTCAGTAGTGCATTTTCATAATTTGTTGATTTGATTCTATACTTTGAGATGCTGTTGCTAGTTTTTTATATTTTTTTCTGTCCTCAGGGACAAAAGGGATGAACATTACAGAAGTAGACAGGTACTGACTGAGGGGCTGCAGAAGAGGGGCTGTTGCAGGGGGGAAAAGTGCGTGCTGGCAGGAGGCGATGTTGCATCAAAAATAAAGGTCAATCAACACTGGAACTACAGAAAGCGAAAAAGTTTAAGAAACACAGCCGTTTATTATTCTTTCTGTCAACATTTCAGCCATACAAGAATTGAATTTATTCGCTTTCCGTAGTTCTAGTGTTGCTTAGCATTGATTTTGTGTCTGAAACTGGGCAGCTGTCTCTTAAGTCAGTGCCTCAGTTGTCCACTGTGTCAATGCTCCCTACATTTGAAATGCTGGATCACTATATCATATATCCTATTATACTATTATATTATATACACTATTATAGGGATTATAGGGACACTATTATAGGGATCAGAGTTTGTGACTACACTGTCATATACTGTCATATGGATTTGCTCATTACTTACAAACAATGCAGCACATTATGTGTATTCTCTATTCTCTAGGGTACATCGGTTGCACAGTATTTACTCTGAGAGTGCACTGGATATTCTTTACTAAGATTTCGGACACCACTACTATATGGCAGAATATCAAAATAGTGCACTTTGTAGTTAATAGGGCACAGTTTTGGACATAGCCCTGTGTTTTGGGCTATTTTTTGATTATGGGATATGTAAGGCAGCGAAGGATACATTTATGCTGTCTTCAAAGTAGAAACTTCAGAAGGCAGCTTTTTATACACACATTTGATTCAGACATGACAAAATGCTGCCCTGCATACTGACTGAGTAGGCAGCATTCATGGTATTTCAGACACAGCCTCTTGACTTGATCTGTAAAGGGGAATGTAAAATTGAGGGGAAACTGAAATGGATGCAACACCAGTCCTGGAGGCCCACTGGACTGCACTTTTTACTGTTTTCTCTGCTCCCAACACACCTTATCCAACTAATCAGATCATTAACAGCTCAGTATTGAGTTAATGTGTGTGAGGTAAAGCAGGGAAAACACTAAAATGTGAAGAGCAGTGGGCCTGATGGACAAGGGTTGAAAAAAACGGCCTTACAGCTGCCTGTTCTTCATCCACACTAAATTCCCACAGCAGTGGCAATGCAAGGCAAAAAGCTGCTGCAAATTCAGGATCCATCCTAATACACTGAGGTAATACTTTACAGACAGGTGGTAAGTGCAAGTTAACGAGTGACTGCGAGTAAACAGGTGTAATCACTTGTTCAGTGCAGCAACAGTTACGAGGTATGTTTCTGATGAGTGACTTCAGTGTGAGGCCTACTGAAGTTCCTTTTCAGTTAAAAAGCTGCCCAAAAACAAAGATGAACCTTTGAAAGCAGTGACTAGGTTTTTATGTGCACATTTATGTGCTCTTAAATGCTTAACCATTAATAATTAGTCTAGGCAAATAATAAAATAAAAAAACACATTAAAATATAAGGAAAACATGACATACCTTTATAATCTAATAGTCTTTATATCTTATAATCTTGTAATCTAATGAGCAAATTATGATTGTATGACCATCAGTTTTGAGGTTGAACTGAGGATAAAAACATAGATTTCTCTGATCATTAATTTGCCATCTGCCTTTTTTTAACAAACCATGTTGTCCATTCTCTACTCAAACCAGAAATAGTTAATAAAAAATATGACCCCTGACATAAATGCATATGATTGCATAAACTGTAACACAGACAGAACTGGTTCAAGTTCATGTTTGACATGCGTTAATCAGGTTCACTACAGAATTTTTTTCAAGTTCCTTATTCGGTTCACTGAAATACTTTTGGTCTGCCAGTTGATGACACTGCTCTAACCTGTATATTCTGCTTTGCATTATTCCATTCAGAGGATTTAATTGAGTTGAATAAAACCAGTTAAATTGCTTGTTACCACACAAAGTAATTTTTAAGGTTAAGCCGACAATCCATTATCTGCAGTGCAGCAAAAATAGAGGAAATGCCTATGTAGCACATCTTTGTGACCGCCAATGATTTTTAATGAATATCGAGTTACATAAATCCATCCAAAGCAAGGTAGTATATACATTACATTTATAAGGTAAGATAAGGTACCAGTATCCAAAGAAACAGTATTTTCATAAGTGTCTTTACTGATTTTACTGATTTGTCTGATATAGTGTTGTGAGCTACTCACCAATGGTTATGTATGTTGTTATAATGTTAATGGCTATAATGTTAAATAATAATATTGCTTTTATAACTGTAACAACTGACCAGAGTAATACGCTATCATAATAGTATTGATGAAACAAGGAAAATACCAAACAATAAAAGTCATTCAGACTGAGTAAGGCAGGATTTCTCTATGACAGCAAAGACAAAGATTTGCTATAACTATGTTATTAAATAGTTTTTTGTGGTTCTAATGTGCTATTTTTGTGAACATTGTTCTGTAAAATTTGACAAAGAACTAAACAATGCCATATTGGCACACCACAGGTAGTAGTTTTCTATGATTTACTTCAGATATTATATTCTGCACTATAACAAATATCAGAAATTGTGATTTTTATCACTCCTCACACCTTATTACATTGGTATTTTTCAGTAATATGTAATTATGGGTATTAAAAATTCTAAAATGCTATCTATGAAAAGGTACAATTATATTTATTAAAGATATAAAATTATATTTATTGATAGATATGAAAACACTCACTTGTTTGTACTGTTCCTCAGTGCTGTCACAGCGTCTGTCACCTATTTTTTGACTGGCTTAGTGTTCAGCATATTTCTTTGCATTGATTTCTGTTCCCCACCCTGTTCACTCCACCCTTGCGCAAAGTCTATGTAATGACGGTTATGACGTATTGTTTTTGATTGATGGTCTGTGAACCCTACTCAGTCCTAACACTGGACACTTTAAAAACAATTTTTTTTGTAATCAAACATTCTCTGCTACGCAACATAATACATCTCTGGCAAATAATATAATACATGAATTGTTTTTGTCTACTGGGAAAGCAAAATCCACTGAAATCACTAAAAACTATAAACTAAAGATTATCCCCAAATTCACAGAGAAAGACAACTGAAGAAGAGGACACATTTATATCAAGCTAATCTGTTCTTGGACTGAAGTGAAACATATGACATTTACTGTTTAACATTTAGATATTTAGAATCTATTGCATTCTCGTTCCCTATTAAAATTCAACAAATTGGTTTTGGTTTTAAATAGTATCTTGAGTGATATAAACATTAATCACGCCATGCATACCTGTTCACATGCACTGACTATGGACTGATGAGTGGTCAGACTGTAAGTCTTTTAAATATAACGCTGTCTATCAGCATTCTTACCCATGTTTTATAATTCTACCATTGGCCAGGAAGGCATTGCACCTGTCATTTTCCCATGTTGGCCAAACAGGAAGCACACTAGCACCAAAGCTGGAAGGCAGAATCTATCTCTAACCAAGCCTTTCATTTCACATTCTGCTGGAAGAATCTCTGGAATCTGAACCTAAACAATGCAAACATTTTTAAAAGCCTGGCACACTGAAACACATATTTTAGATTAAATGATTTCTAGTTCAGTCCTAGCTCAGTTTATTTATTTGTTTATTTTTTGATTGCCAGTCCGTCCCCCTGGCTTGAAATAGCTTGGTGTCTTTGATTTTGCTTGAAAGTTAGCTTCTGGATTCTGTTTCGAATAACAGTGAATGTACATTTCTCCTTCGTCAGCATCAATAACTGGTGATTAGTCTGTATTGTTCAGAGCTGTTTTTAGAGCTGATGTCTGGTTCCCTGTCTGGAGGATGTGGAGCTATCTGCGTAATAGCAGTAAGTGAGCTTAGCACGTTAGCATGACAGATCACTGCTGTCATGACAAAACCTTGTGTCTTTCATTTTTCATTTTTTCACATAATTTGAAAAAGGGAGTTGCCCTTAATGTTGTGAAAAAATTTCATGATGAATGGAGCAACAGTAAAGTTACCTTTCTGGAGATACAAGTCCAGTTTTCTTAGGGAAGTGTTCAGGTAGAGCCAGACTGAAGTGACAGAAACTATTATTTCCCAGTGTTTGAACTGCTTTAAAAGCAGTATAGCCTGGGCTAGCCTCATCAAATCAGCAAGAAAATCTCTGCGGATTGATCTAAAAAGAACATAAAGGAATCAAAGCCTCCTACCTCCTTCACTTACTTTAAACAAAATAGCTTATTGGAAAATTCTGATGCTCATGTAGATTCTGTTGTTGTTAACATGGATAATCTAAAGGCTTTTTACTGTTTTAAGGAAAACAGTTTTTTAAAAAACTTTTGTTCTTTGCAATTTGAATTTGAAAATTGCATTTTCTGTGTTCATACTAGTTCTGCTATTATGAAAGAATGTTTTGCACTCCACCCAATCCACACCCACATTTACACCATGGTTCATCAATCACCCATTATATTCTGATCATGTATTCATGCATATATATATATAGTATACAGAATACAGATTCTCTCTCTCTAATTTCAGTGCATCCCTCATGGAATTGCTTGAGTCTGGTGGAATGTAAACAGCGACAAGAATGAAAGAAGCAAACTCTTTGTGGGAGTAAAACAGTTTGCAGTTTCTTTACGCCAGCGTTTGTTAACATAGAAGCACATTCCTTCCCCCTTTGGTTTCGCTGGTGACCTCTGCGTCTCTGTCCACTCTGTGCAGCAGGAAGCCGGGTAGGTGCAGCATGCTGTCTAGGGTCAGATCAGAAAACCAGGTCTTCTTAAAGCAGAGGGCGGATGCGTTTGAAAAGTCATTGTTGGTTTTGTTTAGCAGAAGTACAAAGTTTTTGGACTTTGTAAGTTAATTGCAGAAATTAGTTGACGGGATGTACTTTGAAGCTCTCTATTTGGTGTCTTTGACTCAATGAGCAATCCCTTCCTCACCTGCAGCGTAATGGCAGGGAAGCACAGTCACCATATAATGTTAAAAATGAAAAAAATCTAGTATAATTGATTAACAAAATAAATAATTCATAATTCCACAAAGTGAAACCTTTTTAATTGGATTAGGACATCTATTTAAAAATATTTGAATCCCCCCACGAAATGTAACCCAAGTTGGCGCCAATGGATCTAAGAGTTGTGCTACCAAACATTCTCACCACATGCACACAGGCAGTGGATCAAGGGTCTGTTCTTTGAAAAAGCAACCTCTAGTAGTTTATCAGCCTGAATGCAGCCAGTCAATGAGCAGTTTTGAAATGTATCAGCGATCAAGATTGAGTGAGTTGTTCATGCATAGCTCGAGACCACTTTGTGCAACGCAAAGCGTCAGTTGGAGTGGTGTAAAGCATGCTGTCACTGGGCTCTGGAGCAGCAGAAACATGTTCTCTGGAGTTCTGAATCATGCTTCACTGCCTGCCCAAATCTGCTGTTACAACTGTTGTTTGAGGTAATAAAAGTAGGGGTGAACTGTTCTTTTTCCTTGTGTTGAGGAGCATGTTAAATCAGTATCACTTTAAAAAGGAAACGAGTAACTTAAACACACCATGTGTGCTCAAGGTGGAGCCCTTGTGGGGTTTTCTGGCTGTGGTCAATCTTCATGATAAACCCCCCAAAAAAAAGGTTGTGTAGTGTGAGACTTGGTGGCTTTGTGGGAAAAGCCTTGCCTCAAATCCAAGAGGTTGCTGGTTCAAATCTGGCCTAGTCTCTCATCCTGGTGGGTAATGGACATGGTGCTGGAAAGAGAGGGAGAGGCGGTAAGGCGCGAGACAGAAGTAAAGAAGAATAGCAGCGGTCTTCCTTCCAGAAGCCGCTCAAAAGGAGGGTGATAGGTTTTAAACCACACCTATATATTTAAAACCTAAGTCGAAAAAAAAATCTTAGTTCCAGCTTTATAACCCCTTCTTGTCTTCGTCCGGGAGGCCCGGGGGGGGTAGCCCGGGTTATTTCCCCCCCCTTCTCGGGTATCGCCCTCCGGCCTTCCTCCGGCTTCAGCGCACCTCCAGGCTCCATCCAGGATCTCCTTGGAAGGTGACTTCAACTGACAACCGCAACCATGACGTGGAGTTCCTGATCGGGATTTGAACCGATAACCCCCAACCACAGGGCATGGCATCTACCAGCGAGCCACAGGATCTCACGGTTATTGTTTGTTTTTTTTCGACATTTATCTCTCGAATCCCAGCTTATATACATAAAGAAACTTCTTACACAGGATTTGAACCCACGATCTTTTGTATTCAAAGCAATAGCTTTATTCAAGGACACCACCATGGCTACTGTGTAAAGTGCCTTTTTTTTTGGACATTTGACTTTGAGATTCCCAGGTTGGTTCTACTGATGTTTATAAGACTCTTAGACTAGGATATCTCGAGGAAGAGAGGACTGTCTGTTTTTGATCTGAACACACCACATGTGGTTTTAGAATGTTTACCTCATTTGAACAGAACTGAAAGCAAATGAGTTACTATAAGAGACAATCTTAATAATACAGATATGTGCTACTTGCTTCCGCCCTGATTATGGTTTCCACACTTTCCCACACTAAACAATCATTTGTATCAGGAAGACAGTCATAAAACATAAACTGCCCTCGATAATGTAAAACAGGCATGTCAAACTGTGGACCTTCCAGGCCAAAGTGCTGTGAAGATTAGCGTTTATCCTCAACTAAAGCTCTGAATTCAGCTCATGAAGACTTTGCTAATTAGCTGATGAGCTGAATCAGGTGTGTTTAATGAGGCAGCATGCTGAAGTCTGCAGTGTTTTGGCCCATGAGGGCTGGAGCTTGACACAGGCGATGTAATAAGTCCACCTTGCAGCTTATTCAGATCAGAAACAGTCATCTCTTTTTTTTGGATATTTATCTCTGATATTTACAGCTTCACAGTAAAGACATGCAAAAACACACCCCAAGCAGGATTTGAACTGCTGAACACTTGATTCCATGTTTATGGTTCCTAGAAGTGAGCCACCACACCTCATGCATTTTTTTGCACTTAAGATTCACAGGTTTGGGTTTTACTTATACCTATAAACAAGCATCAGTTGAAAAGATTATTGTTTACCTGTTCAAATCTAGTGTAGTCTCAACTTTGAATGTGATGGGGTGGTAGTGATGAAAGTTAAGTGTAAGTAAGAGAAAAAAGCCTAACATTTAACAGTATGCCTCTTATGCTAGTGAAAAAAAAGAACATGAAAAGATTTGTTTGGCCATCTTGAAGCTCATTTCTATGTACTTTATTCACTTTTTTGTCATTTGAAAGTTGAAAGCCTGTAGTATGACAAATTTATTTTAAATATTGTAAAAGGTTTACATTGTATCATGCACTTGTAAACACTGGAACTGAAAACTTTCAGCCATGATAGTAGTTTTTCTTTAGCTATCTGCTCACATAGGTATGGCTATTTCTGCACTCATCAGATAAAGTGGTTAACTCACCCCAGGTCAGATGTCACTTTAAAATGTAAATGAAAAACTGACAACCGAAATATTTGCAGACAGTTTTTATTGTCAACGTTATGGATCATGACACGTAATTGTTTCAGCCTTAGTTCAAATTGAATAAAATACAATAAATGAAATTTCATTTTAAAATGTTATAAATAAAAATAAACCATTGTTTTGAGTAATTTGAAGTCAAAGTAATGTTAAAAAATAGTTAATTATTGGGACGTAAGTCATTATATTGAGAAAATAAGGCTTTTCATGATAAGTGCATTCAGAAACCATGGATACTGTAAAATGTTTTAGTTTTCCTGAGTGCATCCTGGTTGTTTAGGAACTATATTGTTTTAAACTTTTGGTCAGAGTGAGTTCTTGGCTTTGTGCAGGGCATCACAGGCTGTGACTTCTCTGTCTGAGCATGCAGTGTGAACATGAGGTAATGAAGTAACAGGTAGCTTTAGTAATATAGGGCTTGAACAGCCATTAATAAATATCTTTTAACAATGATTTGCAAAAGAAAGCATACTCTGAAGATGTGTGCTGTAAAATATACCCAACGTATTAGAAATAAGCAGTTTACTCCTATGACAGTTTTTTTTCCTTCATCTAAATAAGAAAAGTGTTACACGGCATACATACATACATACATACATTTTTTTTTCCATTGAAAATAAATAAATGTGTCTGAATAACTCTCTCTATTCTTTTTCCCTGAGTGCAAACAATTGCAGGCACATATAGTGCCAAAATTTCAAAAAATGTTAGTACATCTGACTCTATATGTCCAGTGTGTGCATTATATACAATGTCACCTTAGCAGATAATACATCATTTCCCTTCAGATCAATTGTACATAGATTAACCCTTAGAACCCCATGGGGATGCTGGTGACTCTATCTTACATGCTGTAAAAAACGATTGCCTAAAGTCTATCAATGTCATAGCAAGATTTGATAAAGTTATAAAACGAGTGCTGAATGATCTCTTTTAACTTATGTTTAAGCAATTGGTCACCAGCCCTCCTCCTGGAGATTGACCTTCCTGCAACTTTCTTCTTCAACCCAATTCTAACACACCTCATTCAGCTAATCAAGGACTTCTTAAGGCAATAATTAGATTGATCTGGTGGGGTCAGTTAGGGTTAGTGGAAAGTGGATCTCCAGGAACAGCTTTGATGACCACTGGTCTAAGCAAATCTAGGCTACATAGTCTCATTTAAATCACATATATTTTCATTGGCTTTCGGTTTGCTCAGCGTGCACTTGCACGAACCAATGAACTCTAACTATGGTTCCAGTAGCCAATGGGCATGACAAAGCAGTATATCGTAAGATATGCATTCCTATTTGGAGAAATATATTTGAAAGTTTTTTGTTGTTTTTTTAACTTAAATAATTATTGAGTGTTATACTGCATCCCAGTGGAAATGACCTGCAGATAGCTAGGGGCTATAAGGTTTAACTGTTCACCTACAACTACTCTGCAATTACTATTGTATCAGAATGTATCTCCAGAACATTGTTTCATGTACAGACATATTTAAAGTCAGAGATTTGCTCTTGTTGTATTTCTTTGGACAGTAACTAAAGTCAATTACAAAATCCTGCATAGGTGGTGTGAATCAAGGTGATCCAGATCAGCATTGTTCCAGTGAAGCTAGCAGCTCCTGATTGTGTAGTGTTTGATGCGGTACTGGCTGATGTTGTATTGGATGCAGCTGTTGCAGATGTACTGGCAGCAGTAGTGATGTTTGCAGATGTACTGGCAGCAGTAGTGGCGTTTGTTGTGGTCAGTAGAGCTAAGAGAGAGTTTTGACAGATCAGAAAATTAGTGTCACTTTAACATTTTCAGTTCATCGTAGTTTTGATTTGCTGTCTTTATTCTATTTATTTATTTATATATTTATTTATGAATGAGAAGCTTAGCAAACTTACTGGCAGTGATAGAAGAAAGATCCACATTCAGAAATGTGTTTCCTTTTTCTACAGACACTGCAAGAGCATTTTCAGCTTGCGTTGTGTTCGGAACAACAGACTCGTTGTTGAAAATCAGCGTCATGTTGACAATCACTGACCCTGGGCTGAAAAAGGCAAAGAGATGATGGTTAGTTTTGGAAGGTGGTCAGTTTTTGGCTGTAGCTCTCCGTTAGCCATTGCAAAAAGAAAGTACTTACGAAAATTGCTGTACCCGACATCTCTTGTATGTGTAAGGGAAAATAATCTTATAACCTCGATTCACCTGTGAGAGAAGACAAGATCATTTTTTTTCCAAAAAAGTTGGGATGTGTGCAAAATGTAAATAAAAACAAAATCCAACGATTTGCAAAAAGTTTAAACCCTATGTTTAATTCAAAATAGTACAAAGACAATATGTCAAGTGTTGATAGTGAGAAATTGTATTGTTTTTTGAAAAATATGCCCATTTTGAATTTAATGCCAGCAACATGTTTCAAAAAAGTTTAGAAAGTTTAATACCAGTTCCCAATTTGAATGTTTGTTATCACTTATTAAGTTATGTAAAAAGACATAAAATTAAAAATGTTTATAGATAGACAGGTAGTATTTTCTTACCTCTGTGGTAACATTTGCTGCCAGTTCCTTATATTTCACTGTTGTCTCATCCGCATAATCTGGTTCAAACTGCCGTATCATTCTGAATCCAAGCTCCATGGATCCCTCACCATTTGAAGGTGGGGCTGTGGAATCTGTTACTGTAACAGGGGTGGGACTTGCAGTTTGTGTAAGAGAAGTAGAAGAGATTGTTACTGTGAGACTAGCCGCTGTTGCCAATGTTTCATTGGAATGTGATAAAACTCCATTTGCAGATGTAAATCTTGCTGTGCTAGAAGTAGGAACTGCAGTAATTGAACTAGACTCTTTAGATCCTGACCCAGATGATGATGGAGTAGATTGAGTTGTTAATGTAATAATGTTCTTGGTATTGGTGATGGAATTTGTAGTTGAAGAGAAATTTCCAGAAATGCCTCCGTTTCCCACTACAGCCCCTGAAAGGACAAATGAACTAGCTGTATTTTCTGTAATGCTTGTAGAAGGTCTTGTGGTTGATAGTGGACCTGTGGTAGAGGTCCCTGAACTGCTTGTTGCTTTTAGAGTTGGAGTTGATGCAGAAGAACTTGTGGATGCAGCAGTTGTTTCGTGAGTCCCAGATGTATATGTAGAACCAGTTGACCCTGAAAGTGTGGATGTTGGAATTGTGGTAGTAATCATTGAATGGCTTGTTACAAAGGGACTCTCGACTGTTACCTGAGAACTGGTGGAAGCAACTGAAGTCACCAAATTCCTGGTTGAATTATCAGTTGTTTTAATAGAACTCACAGTTGTTGCAGAAGAACCCTCAGGTGCTCCAGCAGTGGCAGAAGTGGTGTATCCAGGTGTTGTTAGATGAGCTGTGGTAGAAGTCCCTGAATTGCTTGTTACTGTTGGACTCTGTGTCAACAGAGAGCTTGTGAAACCAGGTGTTGTTGCAGAACCTGTGGTCGAAGGCATGGAGTCAGATGTTGTTTTGACTGAAGTCGCAGTTATTGCAGAAGAACTTCAGTTGCTTGTGCAGTTGTCGACAAATAATTTGCGGCAGAAGTCCCAGAACTGCTTACACCTAGTGCTGCTGAAGAGGAACTTGTGGAACCAACTGAAATTGTTGTTGAATCTGTGGGTGAAGTCATGGAATAAAAAGTAGTTGTTGCAGAACCTGTGGTCGAAGGCATGGAGTCAAATGTTGTTTTGACTGAGGTTGCAGTTAATGCAGAAGAACTTCCAGTTGCTTGTGCAGTTGTTGACAAATTATTTGTGGCAGAAGTCCCAGAACTGCTTACACCTAGTGCTGCTGAAGAGGAACTTGTGGAACCAACTGAAATTACTGTTGAATCTGTGGGTGAAGTCATGGAATAAAAAGTAGTTTTCATAGAGCTTGCAGTTGTTGCAGTAGAACTCTCTGTTGTTCCTGATGCAGAAGTGGTGTATCCAGGTGTTGTTAGTTGAGCTGTGGTAGAAGTCCCTGAATTGCTTGTTACAGTTTGACTCTGTGTTGCTGAAAGTGAGCTTGTGGAACCATTTGCTGTCATTGCAGAAGCTGTGGTCGAAGGCATGGAGTCAAATGTTGTTTTGACTGAAGTCGCAGTTATTGCAGAGGAACTTCCAGTTGCTTGTGCAGTTGTCGACAAATAGTTTGTGGCAGAAGTCCCAGAACTGCTTACACCTAGTGCTGCTGAAGAGGAACTTGTGGAACCAACTGAAATTGTTGTTGAATCTGTGGGTGAAGTCATGGAATAAAAAGCAGTTGTTGCAGAACCTGTGGTTGAAGGCATGGAGTCAAATGTTGTTTTGACTGAAGTCACAGTTACTGCAGAAGAACTTCCAGTTGCTTGTGCAGTTGTTGACAAATAATTTGTGGCAGAAGTCCCAGAACTGCTTACACCTGGTGCTGCTGAAGAGGAACTTGTGGAAGCAACTGAAATTGTTGTTGAATCAGTGGGTGAAGTCATGGAATAAAAAGTAGTTTTCATAGAGCTTGCAGTTGTTGCAGTAGAACTCTCTGTTGTTCCTGATGCAGAAGTGGTGTATCCAGGTGTTGTTAGATGAGCTGTGGTAGAAGTCCCTGAATTGCTTGTTACTGTTTGACTCTGTGTTGCTGAAAGAGAGCTTGTGAAACCAGGTGTTGTTGCAGAACCTGTGGTCGAAGGCATGGAGTCAGATGTTGTTTTGACTGAAGTCGCAGTTATTGCAGAAGAACTTTCAGTTGCTTGTGCAGTTGTCGACAAATAATTTGCGGCAGAAGTCCCAGAACTGCTTACACCTAGTGCTGCTGAAGAGGAACTTGTGGAACCAACTGAAATTGTTGTTGAATCTGTGGGTGAAGTCATGGAATAAAAAGTAGTTGTTGCAGAACCTGTGGTCGAAGGCATGGAGTCAAATGTTGTTTTGACTGAGGTTGCAGTTAATGCAGAAGAACTTCCAGTTGCTTGTGCAGTTGTTGACAAATAATTTGTGGCAGAAGTCCCAGAACTGCTTACACCTAGTGCTGCTGAAGAGGAACTTGTGGAACCAACTGAAATTACTGTTGAATCTGTGGGTGAAGTCATGGAATAAAAAGTAGTTTTCATAGAGCTTGCAATCGTTGCAGTAGAACTCTCTGTTGTTCCTGATGCAGAAGTGGTGTATCCAGGTGTTGTTAGCTGAGCTGTGGTAGAAGTCCCTGAATTGCTTGTTACAGTTTGACTCTGTGTTGCTGAAAGTGAGCTTGTGGAACCATTTGCTGTCGTTGCAGAAGCTGTGGTCGAAGGCATGGAGTCAAATGTTGTTTTGACTGAAGTCGCAGTTATTGCAGAAGAACTTCCAGTTGCTTGTGCAGTTGTCGACAAATAGTTTGTGGCAGAAGTCCCAGAACTGCTTACACCTAGTGCTGCTGAAGAGGAACTTGTGGAACCAACTGAAATTACTGTTGAATCTGTGGGTGAAGTCATGGAATAAAAAGTAGTTGTTGCAGAACCTGTGGTCGAAGGCATGGAGTCAAATGTTGTTTTGACTGATGTTGGAGTTATTGCAGAAGAACTTTCAGTTGCTTGTGCAGTTGTTGACAAATTATTTGTGGCAAAAGTCCCAGAACTGCTTACAACTGGTGCTGCTGAAGAGGAACTTGTGGAACCAACTGAAATTGTTGTTGAATCTGTGGGTGAAGTCATGGAATAAAAAGCAGTTGTTGCAGAACCTGTGGTTGAAGGCATGGAGTCAAATGTTGTTTTGACTGAAGTCACAGTTACTGCAGAAGAACTTCCAGTTGCTTGTGCAGTTGTTGACAAATAATTTGTGGCAGAAGTCCCAGAACTGCTTACACCTGGTGCTGCTGAAGAGGAACTTGTGGAAGCAACTGAAATTGTTGTTGAATCAGTGGGTGAAGTCATGGAATAAAAAGTAGTTTTCATAGAGCTTGCAGTTGTTGCAGTAGAACTCTCTGTTGTTCCTGATGCAGAAGTGGTGTATCCAGGTGTTGTTAGATGAGCTGTGGTAGAAGTCCCTGAATTGCTTGTTACTGTTTGACTCTGTGTTGCTGAAAGAGAGCTTGTGAAACCAGATGTTGTTGTTGCAGAAGCTGTGGTCGAAGGTATGGAGTCAAATGTTGTTTTGACTGACGTTGGAGTTATTGCAGAGGAACCTCCAGTTTCTTGTGCAGTTGTTGACAAATAATTTGTGGCAGAAGTCCCAGAACTGCTTACAACTGGTGCTGCTGAAGAGGAACTTGTGGAACCAGCTGAAATTGTTGTTGAATCTGTGGGTGAAGTCATGGAATAAAAAGCAGTTGTTGCAGAACCTGTGGTTGAAGGCATGGAGTCAAATGTTGTTTTGACTGAAGTCACAGTTACTGCAGAAGAACTTCCAGTTGCTTGTGCAGTTGTTGACAAATAATTTGTGGCAGAAGTCCCAGAACTGCTTACACCTAGTGCTGCTGAAGAGGAACTTGTGGAACCAACTGAAATTACTGTTGAATCTGTGGGTGAAGTCATGGAATAAAAAGTAGTTTTCATAGAGCTTGCAGTTGTTGCAGTAGAACTCTCTGTTGTTCCTGATGCAGAAGTGGTGTATCCAGGTGTTGTTAGATGAGCTGTGGTAGAAGTCCCCTGAATTGCTTGTTACTGTTTGACTCTGTGTTGCTGAAAGTGAGCTTGTGAAACCAGATGTTGTTGTTGCAGAAGCTGTGGTCGAAGGGAAGGAGTCAAATGTTGTTTTGACTGACGTTGGAGTTATTGCAGAAGAACTTCCAGTTTCTTGTGCAGTTGTTGACAAATAATTTGTGGCAGAAGTCCCAGAACTGCTTACACCTAGTGCTGCTGAAGAGGAACTTGTGGAACCAACTGAAATTACTGTTGAATCTGTGGGTGAAGTCATGGAATAAAAAGCAGTTGTTGTTGCAGAACCTGTGGTTGAAGGCATGGAGTCAAATGTTGTTTTGACTGACGTTGGAGTTATTGCAGAAGAACTTTCAGTTGCTTGTGCAGTTGTCGACAAATAATTTGTGGCAGAAGTCCCAGAACTGCTTACACCTAGTGCTGCTGAAGAGGAACTTGTGGAACCAACTGAAATTGTCGAATCTGTGGGTGAAGTCATGGAATAAAAAGTAGTTGTTGCAGAACCTGTGGTTGAAGGCATGGAGTCAAATGTTGTTTTGACTGAAGTCACAGTTACTGCAGAAGAACTTCCAGTTGCTTGTGCAGTTGTTGACAAATATTTGTGGCAGAAGTCCCAGAACTGCTTACACCTGGTGCTGCTGAAGAGGAACTTGTGGAAGCAACTGAAATTGTTGTTGAATCTGTGGGTGAAGTCATGGAATAAAAAGTAGTTTTCATAGAGCTTGCAGTTGTTGCAGTAGAACTCTCTGTTGTTCCTGATGCAGAAGTGGTGTATCCAGGTGTTGTTAGCTGAGCTGTGGTAGAAGTCCCTGAATTGCTTGTTACTGTTTGACTCTGTGTTGCTGAAAGTGAGCTTGTGAAACCAGGTGTTGTTGTTGCAGAACCTGTGGTTGAAGGCATGGAGTCAAATGTTGTTTTGACTGACGTTGGAGTTATTGCAGAAGAACTTTCAGTTGCTTGTGCAGTTGTCGACAAATAATTTGTGGCAGAAGTCCCAGAACTGCTTACACCTGGTGCTGCTGAAGAGGAACTCGTGGAACCAACAGAAGTTAGTGCAGATTCTGTGGGTGATGTCACAGGGTAAAAAGTAGTTTTCATAGAGCTGACAGTTGTTGCAGTAGAACTCTCTGTTGTTCCTGATGCAGAAGTGGTGTATCCAGGTGTTGTTAGTTGAGCTGTGGTAGAAGTCCCTGAATTGCTTGTTACTGTTTGACTCTGTGTTGCTGAAAGAGAGCCTGTGAAACCAAGTGTTGTTGCAGAAGAACTCCCAGGTACTCCCATAGTAAGAGTGGTGTCTCCAGGTGTTAGATGAGCTGTTGAAATCATGGAGTCAACAGTCGTTTTGGTAGAACTCATTGCAGAGGAACTTCCAGCTGCATTTGTAGTTGTTGACACATAATCTGTGGCAGAACTACTTGTTATTATTGGACTCTGTGCTGCTGGAGAACTTGAAGACCCACTGCTTGTTACCACTGAGCTTTGAGTTGATAAACTTGTTGAAGTGACTGCTAATGTCGTGGCTGAGGTAGCTGGGTTAGCAGTTGTCACTGAACTACCAGTTGCTACTGATGGGTTTGTGGAAACAGTAGTTGGAGTAGAACTAGTGTAACCTGATGCTGTTGGATAAGAAGCACTTGTGCCTGTTGATTGTGATGTAGTTGATGGGAGTGAATAACTTTCAGGAACTGTAACAGATGTTGTGGAATGATTTGTTGTGAGAAGAGAGATTCCAGCAGTTATTGAAACTGAGCTAGCAGAAGGTACAGGTGATGTCATGCTGTCAGTTGATGCTGAAGGTCCTTGGGTCACTGTAGTGATATTTGTTGTCTGAGCTCTAACGCTGCTTTTAAGGAGTAACAGGCCTGGAAAAAATACATAAAAAAATTGATAACCCTTCCCACCTTCATCTCAACATTTTTTATCACTTTGAGTTTGTACCTATCTGCAAACTAAGGTAACTGCTTTCATAAGTCAACCTGTACTTTCTTCACGGTTTCTTGAGTTTTCAAACACTGCACGATCACAGATTTAAGACTGCATTTGTAACTCAATATGTGCAGCTAACATTACTACGTTGAGCTAGCAGGCTATCTGTGTTAGATCCTTCATTAATAATTTCCATGCATAATGAATGGAAATAATCTATGAAAGCCTTTGCGAAGTCTACAGTCTTTGCAAATAAACTTACTGGAGAATGTAAAAGTTCTTCATTTTTTTTTATAAACACAGCAAATGCTTATTTTTTAGATGGGTGTTCTAGGGCAAAATAATCCCCAAAGAAAACTTATTCATATTTACCCCTATTTTACCATCATCAGCATTACATATAAAAACTCAGAAGACATGTGCAGGTCCACTGGTGGTTTTGGATGGTAAATGGCTATATTTGTGTTGTAGATACGGTGACCCATAGGTTCCTATCACCACCAGAATCTGTACGTTTTTCTACATGGAAACATTTCACATCAAACCACTCTGAATGATTCAGAAATTTTGAAAAAATGATGGAATTCCTTTTTAAAGCAGTGTTTCTCAACCCTAGTCCTGGAGCCCCCCTGGTTTGCCCTTTTTTGCAGTGTTTTGCCTGCTCCCAACACACCTGAACCACCTAATCAGCTCATGAACAGCACAGTGTTGAGTAAGGGCAGGGAAAACACTAAGACGTGCAGGACAGTGGGATTCCAGGGCCAGGGTTGAGAAGCACAGTTCTAGACGGAGTATTTACTGGTCCAACCATTTTGGTGGAAATGTTTGGTATAAAATCTTTGTACCATTTTGCTATTAAATATAATAAACCACAGTGAGAAAACCCTTCCCCTCAGTAGTGATGCACGACACCGGGTTTGCTAGAATCAGCTCCTTCCAATCGAATTGATCGAGTCGACTCCTCGACTCCACTTCATGTCACTAAAACAGCGCCACAGCGGGTGATAAAGGGACACAGCAAAGATTAAACCACCCTAAACAACTGAGTGTACCTGCAGCTGTGATATGAACTTAAGTTTGCTCAGAGTGATGTACTTGGCTAGAAAATCATTACGCTATGAAAATGAACCATTTCCAAAGTCTTTCTTTGGAAAGGAATTAGTTGGATGTTATCTTCCTCTTTTTACGAGGCTTAAATTGTCTTCGTATATATAATCTTCTTACTCGACTTTTCTGGCCCATCTTAAGTGATGCAGCAGTTACCTAAATGGTGTGCCGGCACCAGAATGTAACTGCAGCACCATTTAAGGTGTAATGGAAATTTGAAAAAAATCTGCAAGGAGCAGCAAATCTCAGCTTCGTTATCTTTTCTACAGCCTGTGAAAAATATTGTTTTCAGTTTTAATTTTCGTATCTTGTACCATTTCTAATGATTATGTATTGCAAACCCTACAGAGTCGAAGAATCTACTCCAAACATTTCTACTCTTAGTCACTGACCAAGAGTCGACCACGACTCCCTACGTGTTGGAGTCGAAGAATCGATTCTTTTGGAATCGACTCCCCATTACTACCCGTTTTTGGCCGGTGCTCATTAAAAGTGTTGGCTGGGTTATTCCTGTTATTTAGTGATGTTTTAATTACGTAAATAGACGCGTTTCAATTTCATTATACCGCACCAGGTAGCCCAGATTATTTGCTGTTATTTATCTTGTTAAATCTGAGGTAATTTAGCTAAAGCATTCTGTTGCAGAAGTAACTAAGTTAGCCGAGTTTGCTTGTGTAGCTAGATAACATTAGCCGAGTTTCAACTGTCACGACTGAGGGAACTAACGCAAACATTTGCTCATATAGTAGGTTTGTCCATGTAAATGGGTTTTTACTGAATTTGACAGCCTGGTCAGCTTGACTGGTGTAGTGTTTAGTCTACTGTTATGCTAACTAACTGTTGTTAAATGTACTCTAAAGGCACACATTTGCACATAGCTAGGTTAGCTAGCTAGCTAACATAGCTAACAATGTATGTAGTTCGTAGCTAGGCTATCTTATACTCTTAAAAATGTATATCTTCAAAGGTTCTATTTAGAACCATGAGTTCTACACAGTGAAATGGTTCTGCATATTTATGGAGAATGTATTTATTGGTTCTATATATAAAATGGGTTCATGCTTGACATCGTTTTTGGTGCTATATAGTGCAATATACAGCACATTCTCCATCCGTTTGAAAAAACATTTCACCATGCAAAGTATGCATATGGTTCTATATGGAACACATTGTTCTTTACTAAAGAACCCTTGATTAATCATCTTTTTAAGAGTGAAAGGTCAGTGTGTAGAGTCTAAAATCTGATAGGATGGCACTGAACCTGGCAATAAGTGTTACACAGAGGTGAACCATTTCACATGTTTTTCTGTATAAACTTTGGTATTACATTCCATTAAAAACAAGAGGCAGCTGACTCAAGCAGATAAAAGGACAGGAAGGGTTGTTGATGTCAGTTGGGCAGCATTAGTGATAAGAACAGTTCATGTTGCCAATTTAAAGGCTTTAATTTGTCTTACATTTCTGTCATAAAAGAAATAGAAGGTAGCCTGATGTAATTTTGATGCTAAAACTAGCTAACAAGGGTTACTTAAAATTGCCAAGTAAATTAATTGACTTAATTAAGGCATCAAGACAGAAACATGTGTTGATATTTTATAAAGCAGGCATTGGTTGGATTCATTCAGAGCAGGTGTTGAATGCAAAAAAACTCAATTCATACAATTCATTTGTGTTTGTATGTAGAAGAGGAGGTATTTTATTATCACGAGTTATTTTTGTATTTATGGTGTTTTGTGGAAAAAAATCCTTTATATTTTTCCAGTAATTTGTAGCAGTCTTGAAGAGGACTCAATTCTTTGGGTTTCTTGACCCGGTCTTACTCTCATTTGGACTCTGACTTGATTTGTCTCACTTCTTCATTTGGGCCCCTTTTAGACTTAGTCTCAATTCTGTCTCATTTAGTTATGGTCTTGTCTTGGACTCAACAAATGTGGTCTTAACCACAGCTCTACTTTTCCAATACATGTTCAGATACTTGGCTGTGCACCTTAAGATCAGTGTAATAAGGTGTTTTCTTATTTCTGATTCTAAACTTACTGAAGCATTTTTGGATTTTTTTGTGTTTTAAAAACTATGTTGTTTTTTTTAAAGATTTTGTATTTTTAAGTTTCCAAAATGAAGTAAACACAGGAAATTATTTCAAAAAGGGCAAAGCACTTCTTAGTTTGGTGGTTTTGAAAAACATGTACACACTGTAAAAAGCAGCACTCTTTTAAAGTATTTGAATTTACGTTTTTTTTTTTTTCCTCTAACCCAGGGTCTTCAATGTGAACTTGCAAAGTTACATCACATTTCTTGCTTACATATGTCCAGACAAACTAAGGTAAGTGAATGACAACAGTTTAATCTAAAAGCTTAACAAGGCAACTAATGAAATAAAAAAGACATGTTTTAATTGTTGTATTTTACAGATTTAGAGTCTCAATCTATAGAGCATTTTAAAATTGTATGGCCATTGGCTGTGGTTTAAAAAAAAAAACTCTTAAAGCCCTGTCAAATATTAAAATGTTTGTTTTAATAGTAAAGATATGGCTTGGAAAAAAGTTTACCAGTGTTCATATTCAAGAAACATAAATAAATACAGTTCAGTAGTCGATAAATACTCTGAAAATTCCTAACTGCTGCCTCATCAGAACTGAGTGGGCACGTCAGAACGCAAAATGATTGACAATGGTGTCTCTCAGGCAACGTGACAACCCAGCTCCAGTAGCAGTGGCTTAACTCTACACGCTTGAAACCCCCTGCAGAAAAATAGACCATTTTGCTGTTCTCGATCGATCTCTGAATGGTGAGTAAAAAGTCCAAAACGGAGAACAAGCTGTCTAATAGTAATTTTAGAGATGGATCACACCACACCAACTCAGCTAGCCCTCTCAGCTTTAAAAACTTAGAAAGACTTCGATTTTGAACTTGAAAGGGGGAGAAAAACAGATTTCTCTAAGTTGGTTCAGTTCACTGAAATACTTTTTGCTAGTTGATAACCTATTCATTTTGCTTTGCATTATTCAATTCAGAGGATTTAATTGAGTTGAATAAAAGCAGTTAAATTGCTTGTTACCAAAGGTTTTTAAGGTTGAGCCGACATTTTTTACAGTGCAGCAAAAATAAAGGAAATGTCTATGTAGCATATCTTTATGACCACCACCAATGTTTCATGAATCTTGAGTAACATAAACACATCCAAAGGAAGGTAATACACACAATGTATGCTAACAGATAAGTAGCAGCATCCAAAGAAACAGTATTTTCATAAGTGTCTTTACTGATTTGCTTTTGTTTAAAATCTGCTATGGTGTGATGAGCTACTCACCAATGGTTATGTATAGTTTTATTTCCTTCATGTTGTTCTCAGTTAGTTTGCTCTGGCTGAAATGTAGAATAAAATACATTTAGTAATATTAATGGATAAAATTGCTTTTATAAATGTAAAAACTGACCAGAGTAATATGTAATCATAATAAATGTAAGAAAAAGTAGTATTGATGAACAATAAAAGGTCACAATGTCACTCAGACTGAGTGAGGCAGGATGTGTCAGATTTCTGTATAGCAAAGATGAAGATTTGCCTGAGTTAATGCTTAAATTATGTCATAAACAGTTTTTTTGATTCTGATATACTGTTTTTTGTAAAAATTGTTCTGTAAAATTCAACAAAGAACTGAACCATACAACACTAGCATAATGCTGATAGTAGCTGATAGTATCATAACGCATGATTTACTTCAGATATTATATTGTGCATTATAACAAATATCAGAAATTGTGATTTTTATCACTCCTCACACCTTATTACATTGGTATTTTTCAGTAATAAAGTAATTACGGGTATTAAAAATTCTGTTTTATTTATTAAAAGATGTACAAACACTCACTTATTTGTTCTTCAGTGCTGTCACAGCGTCCGTCACCTGCTTTGCAAAAAATGACTGGCTTAGTGTTTAGCATCCTAATTTATATCCTTTTGTTCCCCACCCTGTTTACTCCACCCTTGCACAAATTCTTACGCGAGGTTTTGACGTATTGTTTTTGATGGATGCTGCTTTGGGGCATCAGGCTCCAAAATGTCCTTGCGCTGACGTAAAATATGACATTTACCTTTGATATTTAAATGGTTACAGTCTGTTGTGTTCTCTTGCCCTCTGTGACTCCCAAGATAGCAAGCAAATATATGACATTGATTTAGATAAAAAAATTTGTTCAAATATTCAAGTTGGTGGAAGTGTTCAGGTTAACAACACAAATAGTATGTCAAAGTATGTTGAATGATATGAAATAAACAATTATGTGATCCATACCTTTTCACATGCACTCGTGACAGTCTTGGACTAATAGGTGGTCAGACTGGGCATGCTGGTTACTGTAAGTAATGTAATGTCTCATGTCAGCTGCTGAGCATGCTTACCTAAGTTTAATAAATATGCCCTTGCATAATGGTTCTTTAATTTTGGAGACTAGTTTCTAAAAACAGTAATTTTCCCAAAATGGCCAAATAGGGGTCCCAACAGCGCCAGAACTGGAATGCAAAGTCTATTCAGTCTCCAACCTTCCTTACATGTCAGTTTCTGCTAGAAGAATCTCTGGAATCCCAACCCACATTTTAGATTTCATGATTTCTAGTGCTGTTTATTTTTTTATTCAAGTCACCTGGCCTGACATAATTTGGTTTCTTTGATTTTGCTTGAAAGTCAGCTTCTGGATTCTGTTTCGAATTCCAGTGCATGTACGTTTCTTGTTCGTCAGCATCAATAACTGGTGATGAGTATGCATTGTTATTATTAGCTGTTTTTAGAACTCATGTCTGGTTCCTTGTGGGAAGGGTGTGGAGCTGTCTGCGTAATAGCAGTGAGTGAGCTTAGCATGTTAGTATGACGTATGTTTATTTTACCCACTTTTCAAAGCCTCCGACCTCCTTCGCTAACTTTAAACAAATCTAAGACCTAGTTTATTGGAGAATTCCAGATGTTCATGTAGATTGTGTTGTAGTTAACATGGACAACAAATAACAAATGGAACATTTAAAAAGTGTTTTACTGTTGTAAAGAATGCAGTTTTCTATTTCACTTTTGTTCTTTGCAATCCTGAGCTCAATAAGAGACAACTGGTGTTCATTGTTCATGTATTAGGCCTCAAGTCCCTCGAGGATGCGTAAAGCAGCTTTCATGAATGAATGTCTTTGTGTCATTTTCCAAGTTCGTACTAGTTCTGCTACTATAAAAGAATGTTTTGCCCTCCACCCAAACCACACCCACATTTTCACCATGGTTCATTAGTGACTCATCATATTCTAATTATATATTCATACATATATGCACACTTACGAAGATGATTCTTTAGGGGTTCGCTAGTAAAGGCAATGAGTTTTTTTATATAAAACTATGTGCATGCTTAAATCGATCTTTACATGGTGAAATGGTTCTGCAGATTTGTGGAGAACCACAATTTGTGCTGTATACGGTTCTGCATTGAACCTTTTTGAAAATGGTTTTTTACAGCACCACAAATGGTTCTGCTTGTAACAATAGAACCAACTTCAAAAACGTTATAAAGTACATTTTTCATCAATCTGAGGAACGGTTTCACCATGTAAAGAACCTTTTAAGCATGAAACCAGTTAAATTGCTTGTTACCAAAGGTTTTTTAGGGTTGAGCCGACAATTTTTTACAGTGCAGCAAAAATAGAGGAAATGCCTATGTAGCACATCTTTATGACCACCACCAATGTTTCATGAATCTTGAGTAACATAAACACATCCAAAGGAAGGTAATTCACACAATGCATGCTAACAGATAAGTAGCAACATCCAGAGAAACAGTATTTTCATAAGTGTCTTTACTGATTTTTTTCATCTCAGCAAGTGTGAAATGTTCTTTTAGTTCTGCCTGATATATCTCTTCGTATATTGCTGAATAGTGTCCATAAGTCAAGAATGGCAGAAAAAGGTGCATTTCTTACAACTTCTGAGATTTGACCTAAATTATTTGATTTCTCAGAAGTTACAGTAATAGTGATATAATGAAAGGTGTAGCCAAGGGTGATCAGTGCCACCCTAGATAGAAGCATGGCCACCCTTCTGGAAGTCCCAAGTTATGGAAAGTGAGACAGTCAGCCATCATCAATAAAGCATCAGTTATGCTTTCTGGTGAAAATCTGCTACTGAGCACCATCAATTATAAGATTATTAGCATATCTTGGTGTGATCGGCTAATTTGCACATTGAGTGAATGTGAACTGGGTCCCATCAGCAGTGCTGCTCTGTGAGCTACATTTTGGCCCAATCTCATTTCTTCTTTTTTACCCCTACCCCTTTTTGAGTGTCACCCTAACCCCTTGGAACTGAGTTACAAGGGGTAGTGGTTGAAATCTTGACCTACGAAATGGGACAACCCTCAAATTAAAAAATAAAATAAAATAAAAATTGCTTCATTAACAGCTACTAGCGCTGCCCTGTAGGCGACCCGGCCCGTCTTCAGTGATAGCAGAGAAGGGAAAAGTTCAGCAACCTCACTGCTGGGCTTCAGTTACATTTAGGGCATCATATGCTTTCAAAGTGGGGGTATAAGACAATTATTTATTATCTCCCACTGCTAATTCTTTGGTGATACGAAGCTGAAGTCAGCTATTCACCAGCTTCTAGTTAGAATTTTCCTGTTCCACCTTACATGGTGCAGCAGTCACATTCTGGCACTTCATGCATCAGCACTGCTGGACTATTTAAGGTGGAATGGGAAAGTTAGCTAGCTAGCTACCAAGACATTAGCATGCTATTAGTGATTTGTATGCTTGTTACGAAGAAAACGACCATAATACATTGAAATGACATCAAACTAAGATAATGCAATGGTTATCGTAATTTCTTTAACGGAGAAAATACTTACATTTATGGGTTTCTTTGGTCACTCGTGCAGCCATATTGCCGTTTTTTCTTTATTTCTCATAATACTGTGTTTGGAGTGTGCCACTGAAAAACCTCGGTTTGGAGGGCCCTGTAGCCCTAACACCTCGCCCTACCCCTCTATCTCAACAAAAATTGGGCGCTCTAACCCTAGACGTGAACGCTAAGGGTAAGGGCTAAGGGCTAAGCGGTAGAGGGCAAGGGATGAAATGGGATTGGGCCTTGAGTGATCTCTCAAAAATCAGTCATTTATAATCGTTTATCATGTTAACTATTTACTTACACTTAGGGAGGGGAATCTCTAGGCACCTCACAATTTGATTCGATTACGATTCAGAGGGCTGTGATGCGATTATAAAATGATTATTGATGCATCTTGATGCATCTTTTTTCTATACAGGATTTCTTTTTTTCTCACTGTGTGACAACTTGGTACTTTTAAAGCAAAATATTTATAATAGTCCATGATGAATTTACTTCACTGCTCTTGTTTAGAGCAGTGAATGAGGTTCTAGCTGGCACTCATCTGTGATAAATTGCGCTGTTACGGTGATATGAGATCCTCTGGCAATGCGTGTTCATGCATCATGTTACAGCTGTCCTACCCGTTTTCTTCAGTGATTCCATAGCTTCGGTTTTGGTCTCGTTTAGAGAGTGAGGGTAGCTAAAATATGTCAGTAAAATATCTTCGATACGAGACGCTGTATCTCAGCTCCAAAGTGTGCAACATAGTGCGAAAGCCCTGGTTCTCAAAGACTGAGTACGGACGCAAATCCTTGGCAATAAAAGCAGCGATAGAGTTTGTAATTCGCTTCTGAGTTGGAAGAAAGGTTTGACATCGCTTGATCGATGGTCCTCTGGTTGGCAGCAACTACAACCGGGCGGAAAATGGGTGGAAACATGTAATATGGTTTCTCATGTTTGTCATGTTTCCAAAATATTTTAGTTTAGTGTGAAACATTTTGCATGTAGTGTGGCTCTGGTCCAGGTGCTTTTTTCCCCTTCAACTCCATAGAAGCCAAAGTGCTTCCATATGCTGGATCAGGGGTCAGCAACCTGCGGCTCTTTTACTGCCCTGTTGCGGCTCCACGTCAGAATTAGATTTCTATGTAAAAAAAAAAAAACAATCCTCCTTTGCAGTAAAATAAAACTCTGCTGATCATTCTAACACAATTTTAACAATAAATGGTCTTAAACGCTGGAATTAATGTAGCCTATAACTGTTAGTTCACCTAGCTAGTAGCTAATGAAAAGGCAAAGAGAAGATTTAAGATGAACATTTGTAATTTAAAGACGAATAGACTTGTTTGCATTTATAAGCACTCCAGCTGGTTTCCTGATACATTTAATCTGCAACAAGAAGCTGTCAAACACTAAAAAAAAATGTGAAGCTGAAGTCAGCTTCTTGTTTGAATTTTCTCGTTCCACCTTAAATGGGCAGCAGTTACGTTCTGGTGCCTCAGGTGGAACAGGAAAATTTGAACAAGAAACTGGAGAACGAGAAACTGACTTCAGCCTCGTAAAAACATTTGAGAGACAATTTACAAAAAAATGTTTCTACTTTTGTAGAAAAGTTTCCTGCTGGTGATGCAAGAAAAGTGGCTACAGCTGTGTTAAAGCTGTACAGCCAAGATGGTAAAATGGACTCAAAATGTTGTGGCTCCCAAGCTGGTTTGATTTTTTATTGAAAGGACAAAACGACTCTTATTAACATTTGGCTTGCCGACCCCTGCCCTAGCTTTTAACGTAGTGTACTGTTACGTAACGTACTGTTCGGACCCTGCACTTCCGCACTTCCAAGTTCCGCCTTTTGCGTTCAGTCAACATTACGTTATTATTAAAATGTACAAAATAGATTTTTGACAGTTGTGATTCGATTCACCAATGTCCACGTCCACATCGCGATACATCTAAGAATCAATCGACACATCGACACATCATTTCCTCTAAGAACTAAACTACATCAACAAAGTTTTGTGTTTTAGTTCAATATGTAGTTATTTTTGTTTAGTTTAATAATTACGTTGATCTTTTATTCATGTGGAAATGATGGATAGATTTAGTTTTTATATTACAGACAACTGAAGCATCACTAATTTTCATTATAATACAGTATATATATATATATTGTAGCAGGGTGCCACCTCAATAAAATCTTTGGGTCCCAGCTGCCCTGGATATTAGCCCCGTTTTACCTAATGCCTTCTTCAAAGTCAAGCGAACAATAAAGACCCCCTTTGTGGATACATAGTGAACAACATGCACACTACATTCACATAAAATGACAGGTATGCTCCAGTCTTCATCTAACCTATCACTGATCCTCTGATAAATAAATCCATGTTTATATTCTGTTTCACTCTGTCTACATGGAACCAGCCAACCAACTAAGAACCAGTCTTTGAAGATTGGCAGGTTGCCGCAAAAAGCCAGGTAAATTTCTCTGACCAATGTATTGAGTCTGCCTCAGCCACATGTGGTGTTCTGATGAACAAGCACTCGTTCATCCTTGACTCAAGCGTTCCTGGTTCAGGATGCTCTTTAACAGGGAAGCCACATTTCACCATAAACTGTTGTTGCAGATATAAGGTGATCCTAAATCTATCCTCAAACTTCACCTGCCGTTTCATGTGAATGCATGGAGCATGTTATACATAGTGTATCCACAAGGGGGGGACCTTTACTGTTCACTTGACTTTGAAAAAAGTATGAAAAAAAACAGAGGCTGATATGTGTACAAGAATGCAACATTTGTCTTTAACCATATCAAATGTTTTTCAAACACAAAGAAAGGGGGTCTTCCTGTTGCAGGAGTCTTTTTCGTATGTCAGTTTTGGTGAACTCAAACAGTGCATTATCAGTGAGATAGGACAGAGCTAGAAGAGTATTGATGGTAGATTAGAAACCCTGTAATTTTTTTTTTTCATATAAGAATATGACTGGGGCACCCAAAATCACATACAAAACTACGCAAAGCTGCATAGGTCACACTGCATAAGAAACATTGTTCTGTGGCCGTAACGACTAAATCAACTCATAAGCTAAATAACAACCAATGCTAAAAGCAAAACCTTTTCCATTTTGGTGTGTAGTTGTTGTCGTTGAAATCTATCGCAACCAGATAATAAAGACAGTGCTACACCATCTGTTACTTGTAAAAACTTCTATGAAACTGGTATATATTATGCCCTCCCCAGAGCAGGTCAGTCATGTTTGCAGATAGCTAATGGTAACAAGCTCCTGTCATATGCAGTGACAGGCTTTAAATTTAGCACTTTATTGAAAAAGTCACTGTAAAAGTGTTATGGAGAGATTAAAAGGTAAAATTACACAAGATTCTAACTAGCATATGTAATATCACAACCCTCCACATAGTATTTGTTAAGATAATTTGGCAATAGAATAGGATCTGAGTTGATCGATGTCCCAGTGATGTGCACACATCAAACATTAGACTTGCCAACATCAGCAGTGATTACTTTCTCTATTTATATACCCTTTTCTTTGAGTTAGCTTAATTGTTACTGTTATTGATGTAAATTGATGTAAAAAAAACGTTGGTTGCTCGAAGCTTTTAACACCAGTGCACATTAATGACACCTGGTGGTTAAAAGCATGAACAGCAGTTATAAATTTGCTCTGTGTTAGAGGATGTTTTAGGAAAATCTGTATCTTCTTATCTTCTAGTGACTGAACAGTATATAATTTATGTGTGTATCTCCCAGGACAGCTACACAACAAACTGCTCCAACTCAGTGTGGCAACCCCCACCTGCCAGTGGATCACCAACTTCCTCACTGGCAGAGAGCAGCAGGTGAGGTTGGGAAAGTTCACCTCAAACACCCAGATTATCAGTACAGGCGCTCCACAGTGTTGTGTACTCTCACCATTGCTCTTCTCACGGACCCCTCAGTGAAAATCTTGAATCTCCACAGATGACACTACAGTCATTGGTCTCATCCGAGACGGTGACGAGTTTGCTTACAGACAGGTGGTTGATCAGGTGGTCCTTTGGAGCAGCCACAATAACCTGGTGTTGAATAGAGAGAAAACAGTGGAGATGACAGTGGACTTCAGGAGGAGCCCTCCAACCCTGGCAGCACTCACCATCCTGGACAGAACTGTGGTGGCAGTAGAATCCTGCAAGTTCCTGGGCACAACAATCACCAGGGAACTGAGGTGGGACAGCAACATCAGCTTCATCATCAAGAGAGCCCAGCAGAGGACGTACTTCCTGCGTCAGCTGAGGAAGTTCAACCTGCCCCAGGAGCTGATGGTGTGGCTCTACACCATCATAGAATCTGTCATCACCACGTCCATCACAGTGTGGGGCAGCTCAGCCACCAAGCATGACCTCCACAGAGTGCAGCGCATCATCAGGTCTGCAGAGAGGACAACTGGGGTTAGGTTGCCCACATTGCTGGAACTGCAGGCCTCCAGAACCAGGAAGCGTGCAGAGAAGATCTCCACTGACTCGTCACACCCTGGACACCACCTGTTCCAGCTCCTTCCCTCAGGCCGGCACTTCAGCCAGATGAGGATCAGGACCTTCAGGCTACAGAGGAGCTTCTTTCCACAAGCCATCACTCTCTTAAACAGTTAAAGTATTACACATTAAAATATTCCAGCTTCTAAACTGCGCTTCTAAATATACTGGTATATAGCATCACCCCACTTATCTTGACTGTCACCTCACTGATCCCTTCTTTGCCACTATACATCCTTTAACTGCTGCTGCACTCAGCACTTTAACTTTAGATGCATACTTTGCACAATGTAAAGGTTACAGGTATGACTGTATGTGTGTGTATGAGTGAGTGATGGTAGCAATGCGTGTTTTATTTTATCTTTATTTTATTTTTTTGTATTTTATCTTATTGTATTTTATTTTATTTTATATTTATTTTATTTTATTTTATTAACTACATGTAAATGTTTGATACTGTGCACTGTGAGCTCCTGTAACCAAAACCAAATTCCTTGTATGTGTAAGCATATCTGGCCAATAAAGCTTGATTCTGATTCTGATATAAAAATAACACTGACATGGTGGTGGTGTGTTAGTGTGTGTTGTGCTGATACGAGTGGATCACACACAGCAGTGTTGCTGGAGTCTTTAAACACCTCAGTGTCACTGCTGGACTGAGAATAGTCCACCAACCAGAAATATCCAGTCAGCATCATCCTGTGACCACTGATGAAGGACTAGAGGATGACCAACACAAACTGCGCAGCAGCAGATGAGCTATCGTCTCTGACTTTACATCTACAAGGTGGACTGACTGGAGTGTCTAATAGAGTGGACAGTGAGTGGACACAGTGTTTAAAAACTCCAGCAGCACTGCTGTGTCTGACCCACACACCACCACCACGTCAGTGTTACTACAGTGCTAAGGACGATCCACCACAGAAATAATACTCTGCTCTGTGGTGGTCCTGACTTAAAGAACAGGGTAAGGGGGGCTACCAAAGTAGGCAGAGAAACAGATGGACTACAGTCTGTACCTGTAGAACTACAAAGTGCCCCATATGGTGAGTGGAGCTGATAAAATGGACAAAGAGTGTGGTTTTAATGTTCTGGTTGATTTGTGTACAAAAATCTCCTCTTTTGTTCACTCCATGGGTTTTCATTGGGGTTTAGGACAGTAGAATGTGATGACTACTGCAAAAGCTTCATTTTATGGTGAGTGAATTGATGTTTGTGTGTATTTGGAGGCATGTTATGGATTTTTGTCCTGCTGGAAGGAGCCACCGCCTAGCCAGTCTTAGGTTCCGGATGTAACATCGCTAACATGAATTACAAAAATTAATATGAAATAAAGCATGGCTCATTTTATATTAAAAATTATTTAGTTATGTCCGACGTGTATCCAGCGCACAACCACATGGCTGCTTTGGAATCAAAAGAAGCAAAAAGAAGAAGCACAAACCTTGGTGCAGGTTTTCATGGTTTAAAGATTAACTGTAGATTAATTTATATCTTGAGTTCAGAAAGAAACCTGCATGAGCCTTACCTGTAAAAGAATAGGTGAAGCACAAGGCTAGGCTAAATGTAACATTGCTGTGGCCTATGCCTAAACTCTATTGCTGCACCTTCCCTTAGATTTATACCTGCTGTTTGTTCTTTTGACCACTAGATGGCACTAGTTTTGAAAAGCTTCGGGTAACTCTTTTTAGTACAGTTTACAAGAAAACTGTCCCATCAAATCCCACTTCATTAAAAACTGATGCTTCTGAGAAGGTTTTATTGGTATTGTTGACTCTGCCCTGTTGATTAGTCTGCACCACTGGGTCCCTAAAAACCTCCCTTGGAGATCCATAGGGTGACCACTGTAGATTTACAGACGTTGGGTAAGGTGCCACTTGGAGATTTGTAGGATATCACAATGCCTCAAACAGGAGAGGAAATTTGACTTCCTAGAAACAGGGCACTCACTGTGTTTTGGTCACAACAGACTACTTGCTAATGCTGATTCTTTCTCTACAATTTCTCAATTCAAGGCTAGAACATTGTGAAATGTTCAGAAAACATATTAATCAGGTGATGCAATTATTCTTATAAAAAGCATCCAGGAAAAGCCTAGTCTTTTATGAGGATGGGTTGAGGCTCGCCACGTCAGCAAAAAATCGAACAGTTTAAAAAATAACATTCCTCAGCCAGGGAAGGAAAGGATTTTAGGTATTTCACTCTACCATGCATGATATCACCAAAAGATGGAGGAAATCTGAAGAAATCCCTGTGTGTAAATGAAAAGGCTGAAGACCATGAATTAACGCCCATGACCTTTAACCTTACAGACAGCACTGCATTAAAAGCGGCATGCTCCTGTGATGGATATCACTATATGGGTCTGGGAATACTTTAAGAAACTGCAGTCAATAAACACCATCTGTTGCTGTATCTGCAAACGCACAGTGGAAGCCATATGTCAACAACGTCTGCCGACTTGTCTGGGCTCGAGCTCATTTGAAATGGACTGATGCACGGTGAAAACGTGTGGTCTAATGGGTCAACCTTTCAGACTGTTTATAGAAATAAATTAGCTGTTGGCCAAAGAAGCAAAGGACCATCCAGATTGTACCAGTGTGAAGTTCAAAAGCCAGGGTCTAACATTATATTAGTGAGTAAGATATTAGTGAGTAATCTGTGAAAGTACCACTGAACTTACTTAGGAGCAAACATGTGCTGCCATTTAAATGACGTCTTTTTCAGAAATTTAAATATGACAATGCCAACCCACATTCTGCTTGTGTTACAACAGCATGGCTGCATCATCAGAGACTGCAGGGCGCTAGTCTGGCCTGTCTGCAGTCCAGAACTGTCTTTCACTGAAAACAGGTATCATATTAACTCAAAATACAACAAAAAGGCCCCATATGGCTGCATAGCTAAAGAATTGTATAACAGAATAATGGCAAAAAATTATGCTTTCAAAACTGGACCAGTTTGTGTCCCTATGTTTAACCTGTTAAACCTTTTTTTGGAACATGTTGCAAGCCTCAAATTTAAAACAAAGTTCATAAAGTAAAACAGAAAATATTGTGTTTTTGTATTTTTTTTTTCCAATGCGATGCAGATCAATCTATTAGCATTTCATATACTGTCTCAAGTTCTTTAAATTTCATTCCAATAATATAAGGGAATCCTCAAGAAGGAGAACGGATACCTGGAAATACTGTAGTCAAAACAAGTTCAGATGCTTCATATATATTTATTTGAAGTCAACCATACATGTTAGCAAATATTGCACTTTCCATTTTAGCATTTCAGTAACATCAACATTGGATTACTTTTACAAAGTAAGTAGGACTGGAAGATCATAATGGTTTTTATAGGTCAGAGTTTAGTCTAACTGTGCCACCCAGACATACATAGAGCTATAGTAATAAATAAATATACACAGTAAATGACAAATACATATAATACAGAATAATTACAAATATTTACAGCTGACTGACATTTGCTCAAACAAGTATCAGGCACGTGTTATTTAACTAAAATTCATCAATTTGACTACCAAATAGGAACCATGGCACAAATTGTTACAGATTTGAACTACTGCTTTGCACAACAACAGTAAAATATTAACAAACCTCCAAAGAAGTGCTGACTTGCTGAAGCTTAATCTTACAAATGGGGAGGTATACAGAGACAAGTTTGGCTTAAAATGTTTCCCATATTCTTGGACATCCTAAGTCCAAAGGCTAGATGAGATACTTTGGACTTAATTAAGCAATTCATTTCTGGCAGTCATTTAAATGATCTATTTACCAGCCTGCGTTTTGTGGACATCAAATATTTTGGTCAAACTAGTAGCAAATTCATTAGAACATGAATGAAGTATGTGACTGGCACGTTATATTCATATCCTTTGGAATGAAAAAGATGAACAATAATATACATATTTTTTTCATCAGACTTTTTTTCATTCCTACTAAAACCTTATTGTCTGCAAGTGATCTTTAAACACTTGTATACAGTTGTAAGCAGAAGTTTGAATACACCCCAGTCACATTATGTTTTTTGATTTTCTAAGTGAAAATAAGTTAAAACATCTACGGAGAACAAATGTAAATACGGCGTTTTCTGCAAGTTTTAGTGCACAGTTTTGATTTATTTGCTGAGTATAACATATTGAAAAAATGTATAAAATGTGCCATACGTTTTATGCAGGTCACATTTTATTTTTTCCCCTTAATATGTTAAATTCAGCAAACACACAGTAATTGTGCACTAAAATGTCATATTTAAGTTTGTTGCTTTTAGATGACGAGAACTCAGTCGTCAGTTTTGGGCACAAATTCTTTGCTATGAACCAATTTGTGAAATGCTTCAAGGATCGTTCACAGGATTCATCAAGCTGAGGCAGTTACATACTGCAATAATTAGCTTAGATCTGCCCTGAGTTCCGGCAGGGTCAGCGTTCTTATTTTCTAAAAGCTAAAACACGAGATAAACTTCTCTGAGGATGCAAATGAGTTTATAAATAGTGTAATAATCTCTAAAAACATGTATACAGCAAGACATGCTCTCACCGATACAACTAACAAATTTAAGGATCTAATCTAGTCAGACTGAAGAATTGAGGGTTTGGATTATCTAGTTATCTTCATAAAGAAGTTATCAAGTTTGGAATGCACTATGTATTAGCATAATAAGCAGTCTAAATGCACTAAATCCAGATTTTTTTTACTTGGAGATATTTGAATGGTGACAAACATTCTGTAGACTACGTTATTGAAAGGTTATGTAAGATTACAGCTGCAGTAGTGAGAAAGAGTGCCACTGCAGAATAGAGCACCATTTCTGGAGAGGTACTGGAGGTGGATGTGGTTGGTTCTGGAAACAAAAAAATAGTTCAGAACTTTGTTACACATTTGATATTGTTGTTTTGTCTAATGCCAGGGTCAAAGATGACAGCATACACTTACCAACAACAAAAACGGTGCCATTTACAAGCAGCAAGGAAGTCTGATTTTGTGTCCAGGCGTCAATCAGGGTTTTGGTTATTTCGATATTGGTAGGCAGTGTTGTGTTGGCAAAGACAAGTGTCGAATTCACAACAACTGATCCTTGACTGTTGGCAAAATTAATGGTTTGAGATTATTAAAAAACAGCATTTAAAAACTGTGTACAGTTTTACAGTTTTAGTACAAATAAATACGTTATACTCACGAAAAGCCATTAATAATGCATCGTCTGAAGTCTGCATATTTTAATGTATATATGGCATTAATCTGATTGAAAGACATACATTTTGTAAGTTGTTTTTTCAGGCAAACCTAAAGTGCAAATGGTAAGTATGATATGTGTACATCCCACCACCCCAAAAACCAACAACAACAGCGTTACATGCTCCTGAATAAAAATTTTTTACCTTAATCTCAATCTCAATGGCCAGGGATATGAAAGCAGGTGATGAGTGGTTTTTCAGATCACTCGTGAAATCCAAAGCCAAACTGAATTTGAGGATCACCACTTTTTCTTCTGCTGTTGGAGGTTGAGTCGGAGGATAAGTTTGCACTGCGGTAGATATTGTTGAGATAGCTGTACCAGGTTTAGGTGTTACTGTTGTTGTTGTTGGGGTTGTTGTAGTCGTTGTAGTCATTGTAGTTGGTGGTCCTGAAAAAACAAAAATGTAAATTCAAAATGTCATCATGCAGCCGATACTGTTCTTTTCTCGAATTATTACTCACTGGTGATCTGTGTAGTTGTTGGGGTTGTTTGTGAGGTCACTGGGTCAGCTGTGCTTTTTGGTTTTGTTGTTGTTGCTTGTGTAGAAGTTAATGTTTGAGTCACTGTTGTTGGCACCCTGGTAGTTGATGTAGACACTGTGTCTGTAGTTGGAGGTGTGGTAGTTGGCAATGTAGATTTGAATGTTGTCGGTGCTACAGAAGATGATTTGAGTGTCGGTGCTACAGAAGATGATTTGAGTGTCGGTGCTACAGAAGATGATTTCAGTGTTGGTGCTACAGAAGATGTTGATGTAGACACTGTGTCGGTAGTTGGGGGTGTGGTAGTTGGCAGTGTAGATTTGAGTGTTGGTGCTACAGAAGATGTTGATGTAGACACTGTGTCGGTAGTTGGGGGTGTGGTAGTTGGCAGTGTAGATTTGAGTGTTGTCGGTGCTACAGAAGATGTTGATGAAGACACTGTGTCGGTAGTTGGGGGTGTGGTAGTTGGCAGTGTAGATTTGAGTGTTGTCGGTGCTACAGAAGATGTTGATGAAGACACTGTGTCGGTAGTTGGGGGTGTGGTAGTTGGCAGTGTAGATTTGAGTGTTGTCGGTGCTACAGAAGATGTTGATGAAGACACTGTGTCGGTAGTTGGGGGTGTGGTAGTTGGCAGTGTAGATTTGAGTGTTGTTGGTGCTACAGAAGATGTTGATGTAGACCCTGTGTCGGTAGTTGGGGGTGTGGTAGTTGGCAGTGTAGATTTGAGTGTTATCGGTGCTACAGAAGATGTTGATGTAGACCCTGTGTCGGTAGTTGGGGGTGTGGTAGTTGGCAATGTAGATTTGAGTGTTGGTGCTACAGAAGATGTTGATGAAGACGCTGTGTCGGTAGTTTGGGGTGTGGTAGTTGGCAATGCAGATATGAGTACTGGTGCTACAGAAGATGTTGATGAAGACACTGTGTCGGTAGTTGGGGGTGTGGTAGTTGGCAATGTAGATTTGAGTGTTGGTGCTACAGAAGATGTTGATGAAGACCCTGTGTCGGTAGTTGGGGGTGTGGTAGTTGGCAATGTAGAGATGAGTATTGGTGCTACAGAAGATGTTGATGAAGACGCTGTGTCGGTAGTTGGGAGTGTGGTAGTTGGCAGTGTAGATTCGAGTGTTGGTGCTACAGAAGATGTTGATGAAGACACTGTGTCGGTAGTTGGGGGTGTGGTAGTTGGCAATGTAGATTTGAGTGTTGGTGCTATAGAAGTTGTTGATGAAGACCCTGTGTTGGTAGTTGGGGGTGTGGTAGTTGGCAGTGTAGATTCGAGTGTTGGTGCTACAGAAGATGTTGATGAAGACCCTGTGTCGGTAGTTGGGGGTGTGGTAGTTGGCAATGTAGATTCGAGTGTTGGTGCTACAGAAGATGTTGATGAAGACGCTGTGTCGGTAGTTTGGGGTGTGGTAGTTGGCAATGCAGATATGAGTACTGGTGCTACAGAAGATGTTGATGAAGACACTGTGTCGGTAGTTGGGGGTGTGGTAGTTGGCAGTGTAGATTTGAGTGTTGTTGGTGCTACAGAAGATGTTGATGTAGACCCTGTGTCGGTAGTTGGGGGTGTGGTAGTTGGCAGTGTAGATTTGAGTGTTATCGGTGCTACAGAAGATGTTGATGTAGACCCTGTGTCGGTAGTTGGGGGTGTAGTAGTTGGCAATGTAGATTTGAGTGTTGGTGCTACAGAAAATGTTGATGAAGACGCTGTGTCGGTAGTTTGGGGTGTGGTAGTTGGCAATGCAGATATGAGTACTGGTGCTACAGAAGATGTTGATGAAGACACTGTGTCGGTAGTTGGGGGTGTGGTAGTTGGCAATGTAGATTTGAGTGTTGGTGCTACAGAAGATGTTGATGAAGACCCTGTGTCGGTAGTTGGGGGTGTGGTAGTTGGCAATGTAGATATGGGTATTGGTGCTACAGAAGATGTTGATGAAGACCCTGTGTCGGTAGTTGGGGGTGTGGTAGTTGGCAATGTAGAGATGAGTATTGGTGCTACAGAAGATGTTGATGAAGACCCTGTGTCGGTAGTTGGGAGTGTGGTAGTTGGCAATGTAGATTCGAGTGTTGGTGCTACAGAAGATGTTGATGAAGACGCTGTGTCGGTAGTTGGGAGTGTGGTAGTTGGCAGTGTAGATTCGAGTGTTGGTGCTACAGAAGATGTTGATGAAGACACTGTGTCGGTAGTTGGGGGTGTGGTAGTTGGCAATGTAGATTTGAGTGTTGGTGCTATAGAAGTTGTTGATGAAGACCCTGTGTTGGTAGTTGGGGGTGTGGTAGTTGGCAGTGTAGATTCGAGTGTTGGTGCTACAGAAGATGTTGATGAAGACCCTGTGTCGGTAGTTGGGGGTGTGGTAGTTGGCAATGTAGATTCGAGTGTTGGTGCTATAGAAGTTGTTGATGAAGACCCTGTGTTGGTAGTTGGGGGTGTGGTAGTTGGCAGTGTAGATTCGAGTGTTGGTGCTACAGAAAATGTTGAAGACACTGTGTCTGTAGTTGGTAGTGTGGTAGTTGGCAGTGTAGATTCGAGTGTTGGTGCTACAGATGTTGATGAAGACCCTGTGTCGGCAGTTGGGGGTGTAGTAGTAATTGGCAATGTAGGTTTGAGTGTTGGTGCTACAGAAGATGTTGATGTAGACACTGTGTCGGTAGTTGGGGGTGTGGTAGTTGGCAATGTAGATTTGAGTGTTGGTGCTACAGAAGATGTTGATGTAGACACTGTGTCGGTAGTTGGGGGTGTGGTAGTTGGCAGTGTAGATTTGAGTGTTGTCGGTGCTACAGAAGATGTTGATGTAGACCCTGTGTCGGTAGTTGGGGGTGTGGTAGTTGGCAATGTAGATTCGAGTGTTGGTGCTACAGAAGATGTTGATGTAGACACTGTGTCGGTAGTTGGGGGTGTGGTAGTTGGCAATGTAGATTTGAGTGTTGGTGCTACAGAAGATGTTGATGTAGACACTGTGTCGGTAGTTGGGGGTGTGGTAGTTGGCAGTGTAGATTTGAGTGTTGTCGGTGCTACAGAAGATGTTGATGTAGACCCTGTGTCGGTAGTTGGGGGTGTGGTAGTTGGCAGTGTAGATTTGAGTGTTGTCGGTGCTACAGAAGATGTTGATGTAGACCCTGTGTCGGTAGTTGGGGGTGTGGTAGTTGGCAATGTAGATTTGAGTGTTGGTGCTACAGAAGATGTTGATGTAGATGCTGTGACGGTACCTGGGGGTGTGGTAGTTGGCAATGAAGACTGAGCTGATACTGAAGTTGTAACAGTTGAAGCTGACAGTGTTGAAACACCTGGAGTTGTGGTAGTTTCTGCTGCTGTTGTTGCTTCGCTGGATTGTGTGGTTACCATTGTAGATGTTGATAGTGTCCTTTCTGTTGTAGTTTCTACTGGAGTAGTCGTAATATCGCTTGTTGTTGCAACTGTTGTCAGGATTTGAACAGAAACAGAAAAAACATGCAGTAAATTTGAATCAGCTTTGCACTTTGTGCATATGCCTACTTACTAGCATCCCCGGCTGCAGCGCCAGACCTACTTGGTGGCAAACAGGGTGACAGGTGGCAACTAATGCATAGCTTTATTTAATGCATGCAGGACGGCAGATGCACACACAATGTACTGGTGCTGCTCTTGGCAAGTAGTTGTGCCATGCATTAATCTCATTATCATAAAACTGCTTACACTTTGAATGACACAGTTGTTAAAAAAGTAAAGACATTCTTACTGTATCTGTTTTGTAAGTATACTGTATCAATTCTGCATATATTCTACATATATCCTTGGCATGTTTTTTTCTGGCTTTTTTGCTAGTGGAATTAACAAAGGTCTGGCATTTGTTCAGTTAAAAGAGATCAAGAAGAAGAAGCTACAAATCTTGTTTGTTTTCTAAAGTCCTGATTGTTTAAGGTACAAATTAAAGTTGGTCTGTAGAGACATTTGTTGGTATTTTTTATCATAATTACTTATTTTATAAGCTCAAAACCTGTTAATTTAGCTGACCTCCAAAAAACAACGTCTATTATGTACATTACAGGGCTAAGCACTTATAAACCAAAGTTGACTGACCATATTTTATGATCAGTACACTACTCACCAGTGCCATCTGTAGCAGGTACTATTTGAGTCGTTGTTGGTGACACTGTAACTGATGTATTTGTAGCTGCTGAAGTTTTAGGCGTTGGTGCTGACTCTGTTGTTGATGTTTCTGGTGTTGTCTGAGTAACTGTAGATGGCCTCTCATCTGTTCTAGACTCGATTGTGGTTGTTGTTTCTGCAGGTGCAGCAGTAGTTGATTCTGTGGTTACTCCAACAGTTGTTGATTCTGAACCTACTGTTGACCTTGATAAAAATGTTGATCGTGATGTAAATGTCTCAGTAGTTTCAGTACTAGTTGAAGATGCTGTGGTATCTGGCACTGTAGTAGCTGTTGGAGTTTCAGGTTCTCGTGTAGATAATGTAGTTTGAACTGTTGTGATAGGAAAGAAGTCAACAAGTTTACGTTTTCTGTCATAGTTTAAATATGCCAACGTTTTTTGTCTAGCATATTCATAATGTGCAGTTTATGCAGAATTTTTTAAAATACTAACACTCTTAAAAATATAGCTTCCAACATGGTTCTTTTTTTTTTGGATTTTTGCCCAATTATCTCCCCAATTTAGTCGTCTCCAATTCCACCCGCTAGTTAGGACTCCCCCAGTCACACGATACTATCAACGCTAGGAGGGCGAAGACTAGCACAGGCTTCCTCCGAGACCTGTGAAGCGCCACCGCTTCTTTTCGAGCTGCCGCTCACACAACGTCACTGGACAGCCGAACGCGCTCGGAGGAAAGTGCCAACCGCCAGATCTGTTACGTCAGCTAACAAACACCTGTGCTGACTAGCATCGCGTTGAGTGCTGGGGGAGAAGGAGGGGCCATCCTACCCACCCAGAGAGAGCGAGGCCAATTGTGCTCTCTTGGACTCCTGGCTACGGATGGCTGTAGCATCACCAGGAATCGATCTCGCAATCTCCTGATGATAGGGCCAACGCTAAGACGGTTGAGCCACTCGGGAGCCCAACGCGGTTCTTTTAAAGCTGTAGCATGCAGTTACTTAACGCAGACAATAACGTTGACAATGTGTTTTGAAACAACAGCTATTCTGTTCTATTACTAAGTTGATTCATTATTTTTATGATCACTTGACTACTTACCGGTGCTCTCTATAACAGGTACTGTTTGAGGTGTTGCTGGAGACACTGTAACTGATGTATCTGTAACTGTTAAAGTTGAAGACGTTTGTGCTGACTCTGTTGATGATGTTTCTGTTGTCGTTTGAGTGACTGTAGGTGCACTCTCAACTGTTGTAGACGCCACTGTAGTTGTTGTTTGTGCAGGTAAAGAAGTAGTTGATTCCAGACCTGCTGTTGTTGTCATAAATGTTGTTGGTGCTGTTGATCCGGATGTAGATGTTGCAGGAGTTTCTGTACTTGAAGATGAGGTGGTATCACTCACTGTAGTAGCTGTGGAAGCTTTAGGTCCCTTTGTTGGTGATATTGTTTCAAGTGCTGTGATAGAAAAGAAAGTTTTCTATCATAATTATATGGTTCAGCAATGCCATAGTTTTATATATTTATATATTATATATATACAGTCTTATATATTCACAAATTTACAGCTTATAGAGAAGAACTTTATCTGAATGTTAAAATCTCTGTGGAATATCTTGACTAAACATTTAAAAGGCTTCTTTGGAGTGATGTAGTGGAAGGACCTTTGGTTTCCTAAAGAACCTTTCAAAAGATTGTTTTGTAAAGGAATACTTTGACATTTTTTTCAACCTAATCTCTCTCTGCTACCTCTGTAGCGTACAGTCACTTACCCCCGACAATAATTTAGACACGTTCCCTGTACTTAGCAAAAGAACGGAAAACCTGTTGACTAAAAATATGATGTTTTGAGACAACAGGTTTTCCTGTTTCTAAGTTGATGGACCACTTTTTATGATCACTTTACTTACTTGTGCTGTATGAAACAGGTACTGTTTGAGGTGTTGTTGGTGACACTGTAACCGGCACTGTTCCTGTTGTCGTCTCAGTGACTGTAGATGCACTATCAACTGTTCTAGACTCCATTGTGGTTGTTGTTTGTGCAGGTGCATTAGTAGTTGATTCTGTTGGTGCTGTCATAAATGTTGATCCTGATGCAGATGTATTTCCATCACTTGTTGAAGATGCTGTAGTAGATGGCACTGTAGGAGCTGTTGGAGTCTCAGGTTCTTGTGTAGATGATGTTGTTTGAACTGTTGGAAAAGGAAAGAGGTTTGTTAGATTATGCCTGCTGTCACAAGTACATAGTTTTCTCCTCGCTGTTTTTTAAAAGTACAAATTTACAGAACTGTAGTACTCATTACATTATCTGTACTCTGTGTAGTCATGGCCTCAGGGTAAGGAGGATTCAAAGCTTTTTCTCAAGACCAGGCAAGAACAAGATTCCTTCATTTTCTTAATTCTTGTTAAGATCAAGAGGACCGAGATGAAGGATCAGAAAGTGAGAGTTGGACAAAGTTCAGAGATGGGGTGATGAACTCATATAGTCTTTTATTGCTGTAGTATGATGTAGAATGAATGTAAAATGAACTGTAATTGAAGGATATTTTCTGTCTTTTTTAATATTTTGAAAAAACTTAATCTTGCATCAGTCTCAAGTCTTGCCTGCTTCTGCCTTGACGTCGACTACCACAAGGTCTTGATCCCCATGGTTGTGCATTGTACTTCTATATTGTATTGCAAGGTATTACTCTAACTGATTTTGCTTTGCTTGGTAGATACTGTACCTTATGCAGCACTTAGTTTGCCAAACCTGTTGATGTCGTTCCTGTTTTTGTTGTTGTAGACACTGTGGTTGGTGGTATCACAGAGGTAATCTTTGCCAAAGGTGTCTGTGTCAGCTTTGCAGTTTCAGTTAAGACCAATGTTTCCTATGACAGTGTAGCTGTTTGGACTTTTGACTTTTTTTTTTTAAACCTAATCTCTCCCTGCTACCTCTGTAGCATACAGTCACTTACCACCGACAATAATTTAGACACGTTCCCTGTACTTAGCAAAAGAACGGAAAACCTGTTGACTAAAAATATGATGTTTTGAGACAACAGGTTTTCCTGTTTCTAAATTGATGGACCACTTTTTATGATCACTTTACTTACTTGTGCTGTATGAAACAGGTACTGTTTGAGGTGTTGTTGGTGACACTGTAACCGGCACTGTTCCTGTTGTCGTCTCAGTGACTGTAGATGCACTATCAACTGTTCTAGACTCCATTGTGGTTGTTGTTTGTGCAGGTGCATTAGTAGTTGATTCTGTTGGTGCTGTCATAAATGTTGATCCTGATGCAGATGTATTTCCATCACTTGTTGAAGATGCTGTAGTAGATGGCACTGTAGGAGCTGTTGGAGTCTCAGGTTCTTGTGTAGATGATGTTGTTTGAACTGTTGGAAAAGGAAAGAAGTTTGTTAGATTATGCCTGCTGTCACAAGTACATAGTTTTCTCCTCGCTGTTTTTTAAAAGTACAAATTTACAGAACTGTAGTACTCATTACATTATCTGTACTCTGTGTAGTCATGGCCTCAGGGTAAGGAGGATTCAAAGCTTTTTCTCAAGACCAGGCAAGCACAAGATTCCTTCATTTTCTTAATTCTCGTTAAGTTCAAGAGGACCGAGATGAAGGATCAGAAAGTGAGAGTTGGACAAAGTTCAGAGATGGGGTGATGAACTTATAGTCTTTTATTGATGTAGTGTGATGTAGAATGAATGTAAAATGAACTGCAATTGAAGGATATTTTCTGTCTTTTTTAATATTTTGAAAAAACTCAATCTGGCATCAGCCTCAAGTCTTGCCTGCTTCTGCCTTGACGTCGACTACCACAAGGTCTTGCTCCCCATGGTTGTGCATTGTACTTCTATATTGTATTGCAAGGTATTACTCTAACTGATTTTGCTTTGCTTGGTAGATACTGTACCTTATGCAGCACTTAGTTTGCCAAACCTGTTGATGCTGTCAAGGTCGTTCCTGTTTTTGTTGTTGTAGACACTGTGGTTGGTGGTATCACAGAGGTAATCTTTGCCAAAGGTTTCTGTGTCAGCTTTGTAATTTCAGTTAAGACCGATGTTTCCTATGACAGTGTAGCTGTTTGGACTTCTGACTAACCTAATCTCTCTCTGCTACCTCTGTAGTGTACAGTCACTTACCACAGACAATAATTTAGACACGTTCCCTGTACTTAGCAAAAGAACGGAAAACCTGTTGACTAAAAATATGTTTTAAGACAACAGGTTTTCCTGTTTCTAAATTGATGGACCACTTTTTATGATCACTTTACTTACTTGTGCTGTATGAAACAGGTACTGTTTGAGGTGTTGTTGGTGACACTGTAACCGGCACTGTTTCTGTTGTTGTCTCAGTGACTGTAGATGCACTATCAACTGTTCTAGACTCCATTGTGGTGGTTGTTTGTGCAGGTGCATTAGTAGTTGATTCTGTTGGTGCTGTCATAAATGTTGATCCTGATGCAGATGTATTTCCATCACTTGTTGAAGATGCTGTAGTAGATGGCACTGTAGGAGCTGTTGGAGTCTCAGGTTCTTGTGTAGATGATGTTGTTTGAACTGTTGGAAAAGGAAAGAAGTTTGTTAGATTATGCCTGCTGTCACAAGTACATAGTTTTCTCCTCGCTGTTTTTTAAAAGTACAAATTTACAGAACTGTAGTACTCATTACATTATCTGTACTCTGTGTAGTCATGGCCTCAGGGTAAGGAGGATTCAAAGCTTTTTCTCAAGACCAGGCAAGAACAAGATTCCTTCATTTTCTTAATTCTTGTTAAGATCAAGAGGACCGAGATGAAGGATCAGAAAGTGAGAGTTGGACAAAGTTCAGAGATGGGGTGATGAACTCATATAGTCTTTTATTGCTGTAGTATGATGTAGAATGAATGTAAAATGAACTGTAATTGAAGGATATTTTCTGTCTTTTTTAATATTTTGAAAAAACTTAATCTGGCATCAGCCTCAAGTCTAGCCTGCTTCTGCCTTGACGTCGACTACCACAAGGTCTTGATCCCCATGGTTGTGCATTGTACTTCTATATTGTATTGCAAGGTATTACTCTAACTGATTTTGCTTTGCTTGGTAGATAATGTACCTTATGCAGCACTTAGTTTGCCAAACCTGTTGATGTCGTTCCTGTTTTTGTTGTTGTAGACACTGTGGTTGGTGGTATCACAGAGGTAATCTTTGCCAAAGGTGTCTGTGTCAGCTTTGTAGTTTCAGTTAAGACCGATGTTTCCTATGACAGTGTAGCTGTTTGGACTTTTGACTTTTTTTTTAACCTAATCTCTCTCTGCTACCTCTGTAGCATACAGTCACTTACCACAGACAATAATTTAGACACGTTCCCTGTACTTAGCAAAAGAACGGAAAACCTGTTGACTAAAAGTATGATGTTTTAAGACAACAGGTTTTCCTGTTTCTAAATTGATGGACCACTTTTTATGATCACTTTACTTACTTGTGCTGTATGAAACAGGTACTGTTTGAGGTGTTGTTGGTGACACTGTAACCGGCACTGTTTCTGTTGTTGTCTCAGTGACTGTAGATGCACTATCAACTGTTCTAGACTCCATTGTGGTGGTTGTTTGTGCAGGTGCATTAGTAGTTGATTCTGTTGGTGCTGTCATAAATGTTGATCCTGATGCAGATGTATTTCCATCACTTGTTGAAGATGCTGTAGTAGATGGCACTGTAGGAGCTGTTGGAGTCTCAGGTTCTTGTGTAGATGATGTTGTTTGAACTGTTGGAAAAGGAAAGAAGTTTGTTAGATTATGCCTGCTGTCACAAGTACATAGTTTTCTCCTCGCTGTTTTTTAAAAGTACAAATTTACAGAACTGTAGTACTCATTACATTATCTGTACTCTGTGTAGTCATGGCCTCAGGGTAAGGAGGATTCAAAGCTTTTTCTCAAGACCAGGCAAGAACAAGATTCCTTCATTTTCTTAATTCTTGTTAAGATCAAGAGGACCAAGATGAAGGATCAGAAAGTGAGAGTTGGACAAAGTTCAGAGATGGGGTGATGAACTCATATAGTCTTTTATTGCTGTAGTATGATGTAGAATGAATGTAAAATGAACTGTAATTGAAGGATATTTTCTGTCTTTTTTTAATATTTTGAAAAAACTTAATCTGGCATCAGCCTCAAGTCTAGCCTGCTTCTGCCTTGACGTCGACTACCACAAGGTCTTGATCCCCATGGTTGTGCATTGTACTTCTATATTGTATTGCATTGTATTACTCTACTTGTTTAGCTTTGCTTGGTAGATAATCTACCTTACGCAGCACTTAGTTTGCCAAACCTGTTGATGCTGTCAAGGTCGTTCCTGTTTCTGTTGTAGACACTGTGGTTGGTGGTATCACAGACGTAATCTTTGTCAAAGGTAGCTCTGTCAGCTTCGTAGTTTCAGTTAAGACAGATGTTTCCGGTGACAGTGTAGCTGTTTGGACTGGTGATTGCTCAGATGTCATTCGAGTGGTACTCTCTGCTGTTGTTTGCTGTGTGGTGGTTTCTGTTCGTTGTATTGTGCTTGTTTCTGCCAGCCTGGCAGTAGGTGTTGTGGAATTGGTAACTGCACGCGTAGTTGCTGTAGCCTGTCGCACTTCTGAATGAATATGAGGGAAAAAAGTTGCTTAGTTGTCATGCTACAAATTTTAGAATGAATACGTTCAAACATTTACTCTGTGGATAAGATTTTATACTGTAGCCAAGATGTTTCTATGCAGAATTTAGCAGAATTGCACAATTTATCAACTTGGCCTGAAAGATTAATCCTTTTTTTTATTGGAAAGGCAATTTGAAAGAGAGCAGTTTTCAAATCGCAAGAGCTGCAATTTTAGTTATATACTGCATTATTTACAGTTTAGAATAGGGTTGAGAATAGTTTACCAATCAAAAATTGTACATCTGAACAGATGGGCTACAGTCAGTAGTTGTAAACCTACAAAGGGCATGAGGGATGCACACTGATATCAGCAATGGACAGATTTGAATGATTTTTTTAGATTGGTATTTATTGTACTATGGGAACAGCAGAAAGTTTAGGTAACACTGGTCTACTGTGCTAAAATATCTGAATTATATTCCGGTTACTGCATTTGTAACCCTACAGATCATACATCCTTTTAAACTGGACTTATGCGGATGACTTATAAATTTAACTTAGGACCAAATCCATTTGAAAAGCACTCAGACACTTGGAAACGTGTTTATCAGAGAGGAACCATACCTTCCTCATGTTAAATAGTGACAATACTGCACTCTTCCTCATTGGTTCTGAATCAGCTCTCAATAAAACTGGCTTTGTAACTCTCTCCATTGATGAAATAGTAGTCTCTTTTTCCCCACTGGTTGGAAATCTGTGTCATCCTCGACCGAACGCTCTCATTCAAGGCCCATGGCAGCTCTATTGTTGGAACTTTTGTGCAGTATAACCAAAATTCAACCATTCCTCTCTCAATCTGCTGCTGTATCTCTTGTACATGCTTCCCTCTTTAGTCATCTGAACTACTGTAACTCTCCTCTTGTGGGAATTAATCTTTTTTTCACATTATTATGATTAAATGTTTTTCAATCGCAATTTCAACATTTTATAAATGTTTATAAATTGGCAATGGCAGATCTGTACAAGCAAAATATCGAATAATGGCATTGGCCCACAATTCCCATATGGGTGAATCCCTAAAATGCACTTGTTAAAATGACTAGTAGGTGAAGTTATTAAGGTACCTGTACCAAATACACTGTCAAAGTGTGTTTCTAGTGGGTCAATTGTATAGGCCTCATTTAACCACTTCAGTTCACTAAGAATGAAAAGGCATACCTAAGACAATAAATGGATACCAGTACCTCCTGGAAATGACTTCTGATCCTTTCCTGAAATATAAGTAAATAAAGAATGAAATATATTTGGTATTTACCGAAATACATTTAATGCCCCAGTCAAGTTAAGATTAAAAATATGAGGCAAGGTTATAATCTGTTGTCAAAGGAATGGCAAATTTTTTTATTTTTTTTTTGCAAGTTGAAAAACTAGCAGACATGATCATTCACACCCTCCAGAACTCACACGTTTGTCCACTCACCACATTATTTCCTCACTAAACATGTAAATGTGTATATTAACATGAATTGTACAGCTTCTGTTACCTACCGGGAAGTCGTAGTCTCAGCTTCTCTGCCCACGCTTCTGATATCTAAGATAAGCTGGCCATAACTATCAGGATTTTGTCAGTTCCAACATGAGTGTGTATCTGCACCTCCATTTGAACACTCTTTCATGTCTATTGCGAGCAGTTGCCTTCTCTGTGTGCTGTGACAGAGCCTTTTGAAGTAATGTAGATGCTGGATATTTTTGCACTGTGTTGACTGTTGCAAAGCTTATTATCTGCTGGTTTCATATTAGTTCAGAGTCACAGCACTACTTAATGCTCTAAGTACTTTATTATAATGGATTTCCTCAAATTTCCTGAATATTCCTAAGTTTATTTAGAGAACATGTTTATTTAGCAGTGATGTACAGCGTTTTAAAAAAATACTCTTTTTTAAAACTTTAAAAAGGTGTTACATTTTTGAAGTCTTGAATCTGTTACTTTGCAAGTTCTTGGCTCTCAAAGGTACACTTAGTTTCCTGCTTGTTTTGACAGAAAATTAAAATGAACTAGACTACTTTTAAAACAAATAAATATCATATTCATAATCTTAAAAAAACATGCTAAAAAATATTGCTGTAAATTTTGAGAAATGCCGCAGCTAAATATACATTTTAGTCTTCAGTCACAAAAAGATGTCATCCTGTTGGGTCTGTTTATTACCTAAGCAACCTCTATACGTAAAATCTTTTTATTACCTGAAAACTTCGACGTCTGTTCGGCTGGCGACAGGCCAAGCTTTCGCTGCAGAGTTCTGTAAGAAAAGATCAGAAAGATTGAGATTCTAGTTACATTTCAGGAAGATATTTTGTGTGTCGTAATTAAATTTTTAATTACATTTTTTAACGCCAGTACATTTCTTTGGATCCAGCTTGCACTGCTGGTTTTTGTTGAGGAGGAGTTCTGAGATGAATCTATGTATGAGAGGAGAAAACAAACAACCATTCAACCAACATTTTCAGTGATAATCAAATATTTAGATTGACAGTCTTTCTCATTACCAGTGATCTCTGTTTGATCTGAATCAGAAGCCGTCCCCAGTAGTCCTGGAAAATATGGAAAAAAGTATTATTTGCTTGTGTTTGTATGGTTCTCTGCTTTTATATCGGTTCTTATGAACTGACAGAATGAAAAGTGGCTAATTAGTGACTAATAGGAGTCTTCTTACCTATTAGAATTCCTAGGACTATCAGGGGATCCATTTTTATGATCTTGGATTCCCTGTAAAACGAAATGATATCAATTTAACATGCTATGAATAATTCTAGGGACTGTCAAGAAAGGTTGAATATATAAGATAAGCCCACAAGTCTGTTTAGATCAGCTTATGTATAAATAGCATCCAACCATCAAATAGTGGAGAGTGGAGGAATGTGTGTGTGTGTGTGTGTGTGTGGCAGTACATTCATAACCATTTCATGTAATAACTTTCTGTGAGGAAGCTTGTAGAGGCATAGACGTCTGGTTCCTATCACCACCACTGTGAATAATTCTAAGGCGGTAAGCTTATCTAGAATGATGCATTTCGCATTAAACCACTCTGTATGACTTGTTTGCCTTGAAGGTCTAATTATGCAGAAATTTTGAATAAAGAGAGGGCACTGTATTTTTTGAAAGTGGTGCATATTGTCGCTGTCATAAATATTAAATTAAAAGCTGAACTTTAATGTACATTGACCTAACAAGATTTTATTCCAAGTCGTTTTGAATGATTTAGGTTTGACAGTATGAGAAGCTGTTTTTTAAGCTAGTTGAGACATATTTTAAAAGTAATGCAATCTGTTTTGCTCTTCAGAATCTAATTATAAATAAATAAGAAAATATAACTACCTACAAAATAAAACAGTATGAATCAAAGAAGTAAGGTGCCCATCAAACAGGTACATCATTTATGATTATTATCAGATTTACTTATAATATACAAAGAAATAGATCAATAGTGAATTGTTCCTATTCATTTCAGTGTCACTAAATATTAGCATTAGTTTAAAATGCAATGTTATGAAATATAAGAAAACAGATCAATAAAATGGGAAGCAAGCGTGCCATGAGAGCTATTTACTATCCACTGGTCCATAAACTATCCATAAAGATGCATCAACTACTGTCCTACAGAAGAGCTAAACAGGCTCACTTTCTGGTAAAACATTAAACAGTGCCACACTTGCTCTTGAATAATACTCACAAACAGGCATATTCATACTTACAATTGCATTACAGAGGGAAAAAATAGTTGCACATGAATTATAGGTGATGACAAGGCATAGTTTCATCCCATACCAGCAAGACATGAAAAAAATGAACAAGCAAATAGGACATAAGGCAAAACCGACTGAAATGAGTAAAAGGTATCAGATCTTCTTAAACTGGATACCTCCATCAATCTAGAAGAACAGGTGAGAGTTGATGATTAAAGTGTGTACTGTACCAGCAGTATTAAAATGCTAACACTGGACACAACCTATCCTGAACTGCATATCACCAACTACCAGATTTATACACTCAGATTTAACTCCTGCTTGTTCCACCTACAAAAACCTCACAGCCTAATCATGTCTACCAATTGCTGGACTGTTGATCTTGACTCTAAAAAGACGACTCTAAAACGTGGTGCTTAATCTTGGCTAGATGAGCAAGATGTGCATGAGAATGTTCTCTTCCTGAAGATGCTTACAAAGTCTTGTAGGGTAACAGAATTCCTGTTGCACTGTGGTCATGCAAGATGACCAAGTGAACTTCCCTAAAGTCACAGTTGGTGGCGAATGGTCGAATTGTAAGTTGGCTTGATCAAGGAAATACAGTCAGCACTTGATTAGGCTAGTAACTAGTAAACTCTGCATTTACACTCTTGGCACCACTCTTTTACTACCTTGCTCCTGCCAGCATAGTAGAATTCTTACCTTGTTGACCCCTGACATTGGGGCAACTGAAGGACTTCTTTTAAGGAGCTAAATAGCAGAAATAGCTGTATATTCTCTTATATCAGAACTGTAAATGTGTAAAACAAGTATTTCCTCCATTTGGCCTCACTGTCACACCAGTTCTTTCATTTAACTGGATGAGATATGATGTCTGAAAGGCTCAACAGACAAAAGGGTAACCTGGATGTGAATTAAACCTTAAGCATATTTTAAATACACTTATGAAGAAAGATTGTGTAATCATTTTTCCGAGGAAACCAAATGTATGTTTTTCCCAAGGCAGTTAAACAAGCAGCAGGAGACAGGCGAACATACTAGCAGTGCTGCCCAAGCAGGGATTTGAACCCCAACCTCAGTGTACAAGCTATGAACCTGTGAGTTTTGACTCTATTTAAAAGCTCCACAGAGCCTGCCATAAACAACTGTTTTTAACAATAACAAAAATTTAGTTTACTAAGCAGCAATTGACAAAGTATTGGAGGGAAAGCAGAGATACCTTGGTTGAAATTTTACTCAAATAAAAATAAGATTTTTTTTATATTTGTACTTGATATTTGTACAACATTTCTCCTTTTTTGTCTTCAAGAATTTTTAAGAAATAGTAAAAAATTCAGACTTTCAGAAGCATAACCAACTAATCACAAACATAAGAAAGCCTCTTGTTCAGTAGGCAGCCACAAATATTTAAGTGGCAGAAAACAAGGAAGTACAGGAAGAGTCTGCATTAGAACAACCAGATTGATATTTCAAAAAGCAAGTTACAGACTGTGGCAATGATTTCTGGGTAGGTTTGCCTACTGAAGTTTACATGTACTCAACCCTTCAAAGGCTCATTCAACAAACCTTACTTGAGCTAATACAGTAACAAACAGCTCTCGGAATGCCATCTAGGATTCTCCATACCCCCAAGAAGAAATGGGGAGGGCAAGAAAACAAGCAGACAGGGTTTATCTTTCCAGCTCACATGTGAAAAAAGTTACTTAAAAGGAACCAGGAAGCAGTCAGCGGTATGTAGCAATTCATTTAGCTGGGAGGACGGAGCTTCAGAGACACATCAGCTTCTATGTGTGTTTATGTGTGACAAAAGAGCAGAATGTGATCTTAAAGCAGCAAATTCAATCGAATTTATTCACAGAATTATAGAAGAAAAAGATACAAGCCGTACATAATGTTCAAGCTACATATAAAATATGAGCTCATTAAATAGCCCACATCGAAATATCATCACCTGGATGTTCACGTCAGCATTAAGATTTAAATGAAAGAGGTCCAAATAAACAAACAAAAAAAAAGTAAAAAATTGTGAGATTTTTATTTAGTTTTCATTCTCCACTGTAAAAAATGGCTTGTCAGATCAACTACAAAAATGACTTCATGTGGTACCAAGAAAATAAACTAGTTTTACTGAACTTCAATAAATACTTTGAATGAATGATTCCTTCAATAAATGTAATTTGAATAAAACTAATTCAGTTGCTTGTTACTACATAAAGTATTTTTTTTTTTTTTGAATGACCTGAAAAGCCTTTTTTTACAGTGTCCTTAGGGCATCAGCAACAATGCTGTAGGTCCTGTTTTGAACTTGAGGATAAAGGAACCAACATATAATATATGGTGTACATCCAGATGCAGTTAGCCCTATTCACTTACTGCACATTTTGCATAGGGATCCGCAAATTATGCAAGGGTCCCGCCTCCCCCTCGTATCAAAGGTGCTTATTTACAACTTTGTTGAGTGGATGTAACAGAACTATCCATCTAGTCACAAAAAAGGAGAAGAAACACATGAGACTGAATTGTGGGAACAGCAATCAGGTAAACTTCTCTCCAAGTTTGATGTCAGCAAATAACGATAATCTTTAACAAACCGATGTCCAGAGCTGTGTTCTGTGACTTAGTGAGTGAAATCCAACTATTTATAATGTTGAATGATGAACGCCAATGGGCAAAGGTGTTTACAAACTGTTTACAAACTGTACAAAGTGTTTATATGCGTATGAACGAATTCAGCCAAGCCATTGTATAAATAGTATTTAAATAAATAAGAGCAGGGGTGTCTGTGTGGCAGTTGCACATGGTTTACATGGCTCACAGGTCAGGTAGGAGGAAATTTGCAGAATTTTGCTTAGGGCCCCAAGCAGGTCAGGACTGACTCTGTGTACACCGTCTTTTATCTCATAAGCTGGCAAATGTATCCCTTTTACACTAGTTTCTACATTTCAGCTTCAAACAAATGTGATGCTGAAAGAAACTAGTATGCTGCATGGATGGTAAATTAAAAAACAGTGTTTTTATACACTCACATGAACTATTCTGTTATTTTTACATTACTACCTAATAGATTACAAGTGCTACAAATTCTAGTGTTGTATAAAAGGTACTGAAACACAACTATTAAATGCGCTCTGTCAGCTCTATTCTGTTTTTAAATCTTAAACCAAATTCATATGAAAAAATTATGGTTGTCATGACATGCAATATGTCGAATGCTTTTTTTTGATAAGTCTACTCTAGTCAGCCATCAAGACATCATGCATTATGACATCTGTCATGACAATTACTTATTTTATGCTAATGGAAACATGACACTTATCTTACTAGACAAACTCTGTCATGATACCTCATTACAGCATATAACATGATTCTGGCCTGTTTATGGCATGGTTTTGTCAAAGTTATATAGCATGTTTTTATAAAAGTGCTCCACATTTTTATGCTCTAAATTTATAGATATAAATGAAATAATTGTCCAGAAATAAGAATGGAACTGTAGATTAACCTAAAATGACTGAGCTATAAAACAACAAGCCTCAGCTGAGTGACAGGCTGAACAGGCTTCAATAGATCAGTAGGGTATGCCTGAGGTTAACATAAAATTAAGAGCTTTAACTGTCAAGATTTTGTAGTCAATGCGAAACTTAAAAAGAAGCCACTGTACACAGAATAAGACCATAATAACATGAACATACTTTTAACATGAACATACTTTTGTAAGTACACGCACTGCCACATTCTCAACCAGTTGGAGCTCATTTAGAGAGACAGCAGGGCAACTTGCCAGTAACAACAAAAAGTTCTAATGAAAGCCTGAAAATGTGCATCCAAGGGGCATCATTCCTGTCTTTTGCCTAGAGCCCTAAACTCACTAAATCTGCCCCTGCTCATCCAGTCCAGCTCTGTACCATGCAGTTTGTGTTTTGTGTAATAAACACATTTGGGAACACTGTAAAAAATGACTCATCAGATCAGTCTAAAAAATTACTTCATGTACTAAAAAGCAGTTGAACTAGTTTTATTCAACTTAAAAATTTACATTGACTGAAAGAATCATTCATGTATAGTACTTATTTAGGTTCAATAAAAAGTATCGTTTATTTACTTGTTACCACATGAAGTCATTTTTTAGGTTGATCTGCCGAGTCATTTTTTACAGGGTAAATACTCAGCATCTTTTAGGGTTTACATGCATCTCATTTTGGATATTTTTTTTTATCATCACCTGGATGTTTACATCAGCATTAAGATTAAAATTAAAGGGGTCCAAACAAACAACAAAATAATTCAAAAGCTTTTGAGATGTAAAGATATTTAGTTTTCATTCTCCGCTGTAAAAAATGGCTCATCAGATCAATCTAAAAATATTACTTAATGTGGTAACAAGTAAATTAACTAGTTTTTAAACCTAAATAATACTTTGAGTGAATGATTCTTTCAATTAAAGTAATTTTTTGAGTTGAATAAAAGTAGTTCTACTGCTTTTTACCACATGAAGTCATCTGACGAGCCATTTTTTTTAGTCATCAGCAATGCTGTAGATCCTGTTTGGAATTTGAGAATAAAGGAATGATGCCGAAATGTCAAATTGAAGACTACTTCTACTGAAGGAACTTTGAGTATGACATATTTAGGAATTTGCTCTGGCAGGTCTGCAAAAACAACAAATGTTTCAGATTCATACTGGATTAAAATCACTCTGTAAAAAATGGCTCGCCAGTTCAACCTAAAAAAATACTTTATGTGGTAACAAGCAGTTGAACTAGTTTCATTTAGTTTAAAAAAATTACTTTTATTAGAAGAATCGCTTGTTCAAAGTATTTGTTTAGGTTCATTAAAACTAGTTAATTTACTTGTTGCCACATGAAGTAAATTTTTTAGCTTAATCTGATGAACCATTTTTTACAGTACAGATCTCTTTAATGAGTACTCAAAGTACAGCTGAGAAAAAAAAACGAATCCAGTTGGAATAGGGCTTTAGAGATGTTACTAATACAGGGCTTAGTTAATAAACTAGCAACCAGTGTTTCACCGAGGACTTTAACTGTAGCTTTTGTTTGCACTGGAAAACCATTAAGGTCAAGGATAAAATCTGTAACCCTCAAGATTTATTTGTACCTTTTTGAGTATTTTCTAAGGATAATGCTCTACCTTTTAGTTCAGTAGATTTGTAATATTTGTAGTCATTAACACTAGTTCCGAATTCATGTTTTGTGTTTCAATTCATTCTGTTATGCTGGTGACAGCAACGGTACTGCTTTGTGAATTGTCAAACTGCTAACTTTTGAAGTTTTATCATTTATTTTAGGTGAAGAGTAAAGAAAAAAGAAAAGAATAGCACCTGACAAACTTTACTTCTTATACTGAGTCATTATTTCACAATACTTTGACAAGATATGGGTTTGGGGATACTCTCGCCACCTCTAGTACTGAGTAAAACATCTACAGAATACCTTTAGGTGTCTAGTTTACAATATCTAAATCTACATTATGATGATTATACATGCTCTTACTACTCATATTAATACCAAAAAATAATAAAATGACAAATGATTCTAAACATTTGAATGGTAGTGTATATGGGCCAGGTTGCTTTGTATTTTTACATTTAATATTGTCCAATACCTTCACTAAATTTGCATTTTTACTTATTTTTGTTTAAATGTCTAATCTTACTTTCACACATAGAGAATTTTGCCTTGTGTGAGAGGCAGGGGCAAAAGAAATACATCACTGTACTGTCAGCATTCCTTATTGATTGAACTGATTTATATCATAGTCACCCACATGATGCTTTTCTGGGTGTGTACGCAGAAAGCATTCTCATTTTCATTATTCTAGCCTGGAATTTCAAGTATATGTAAGCAAATAAGGAAATCAATACCTCCCAGACAAAACCGCACGGGAGTACAATGATGTGACAGGTTTAAGGAAGTTTTAAACATCTGTGCTAAATCTTCAAACACACAGACAGGTGACAAAGTAATGCAAAAACTGATCTACAGAGATTCACAGTCCAGTAAAAGTGCATTCAGCCTGAGCAGCAATACTAATTTGATCTGGTTTTTGGTTTTCGTAGACAATACAAGCTCACAATTCACAAGATATGCAAGTCTGCTCATTAATTCCATGCACGTAATGTGATGTTCTGATATGTACTGCTTTCTACCAGTTTTATAGTGCGTTTAATATTGGCTTCTGATCCATTTTGATTGACCTCCTCGATGATTTGGCTTCCAGTCGCTTTACAATTCTGCATTAAAATAAATGTATACAATATATCGCTGCTGTTGGAACAAAACCTCTTATCTCCAAAATGATAACTTCACAGGAGAAGGAAAAAAACAAACTTTACTTTTAATGTGAGTCAAAGAAAACAACACTTTTTTCCAAGTCATTTTAGGCCATTTGTTTTGGTCTGTTAATCATGAAATTTACACACAAATAATAAAGAGCAACAGGTATTTTCAAATATGTGAAAAACTGAAAAATGACAAAAATGGAGATACAAGGTTTTGTTCCAACAGCAGCGATATATTGTACATTCTGAACTGATATGTTTTATGGGGTTTTTTTTTGGACTACTTTTTGGAATACACTATGATTTCATGCTGCTTCAGTCTGCTCCTTTATCTTGATTTTGAATGCGCTGTTTCTGTTAGCAGCGTTTGTGAACCATAAAAGGGCCTGGGTGCAGATAGAGCATTTCTCGAGATACTTTCATTTTCAACCAGTCGTCAGACTTGTGAGTGAAAGGTTGCTGGAGTATATTTTATACATGTTTTCCTGTAAGCATCAGTAAAAAAGATAGCGCACCCACAGTTGAAACACTGGCACTGCAAAAATTACATTAAATTTTACATAAAGTTTGTTAGGTGCTGATTTGTTAACATGTTCTGTAAATGCTCCTCACTGCCGCAAGTTGTGGATATAATGTCCATTTAATAATCAGAAGTGCAATATGATTAATATAGCCGATATCTCGTCCAGTGGAACAAAAACAGCGTGTTCAAGACTATGAGATAGGAGCAGGCTGAAGCTGTATGAAATCATAGTGTATTCCAAAAAGTAGTCCAAACACAATAAAAGTAATTGTGCATTAAAATGTTCAGAAGTGTGTTCCCTGTAGAGGATGTTTCAACTTATTGTCACTTTGAAAATAAACGAAACGTCAATTTGACCGAGGGTGCCAAAACTTTTGCTTATGTAGAGTACTGTTCTGAGCAGTAAGTATTTATTTGCTCATAAAACACCAATATTAGAATAAATACAAGTTATATTAATGTATATACAGTAATGTGCAAAATTCTTACTATACGTTCACACCGGCAGGTAACAAAGCATCCAGTCATTTCCTATGGGAGTATGTGATTTGCAGCCGTGATTTAGCGACTAGCGGCAAGCGTCACAACGGAAGAGCAACAAGCGACAAGTCGAGTTATAATATCCTCAACTTAATGCAAATGAACTGACACTGTGAAGCGAAAATCTAAGCAATTGGCTTACAAATTCCACAGGCATATCGCAGACACAAGGTGCGAGGTCCCCAGGTTCTACTGTCCATATAAATTTTCAGTAGTGTTAATATATGCATATAATTTACTTTCACTTAGAAAATCGACACATTTTAATAAAAGAACAAGTCTAGTACAGCCAGACTTAAGTGTAACTAATCAATTTTCTGTTTTAAACTAAAATTTAAGGTAAGAGGACCACAGTTTATGATTTGTTGAAATGGGTGAACACTTTCTTCTCCAACTACATATCTTACGTATTCACACACCCTGTATGTACCTTCTTCATTTTATATAGCCTAATGTCCACGTGGCGCTCTATATCAACCTAAGGTCTAGTGACTACTAATGACAATGAACTAGATTTTGTAACTAAAAACAGACTTCAGAATGTCTGTTTTAGCCAATATTTCAACAGGACATCTGATGTTAGAACACTTCTTTTTCTGCTAAGGTTCACTTCTTGTTTTTAGCCACAATATTTCAAATGATTTTATTAAATGTTATTTCTTCCCAGAAAAAAATGAAGCAGGTCCCAGAAAAAAAAAATGAAGCAGCTCTTCATTGAGTGGTGACAGTACCAGCCCGTCTGCTGTGTAACTGCTGTACGTAGGGCTGGGGCCACTTATCAGTTTAGCAATAGTTACCAATAATGGCCAAAAAAAATCATCGATAAGTAGAATCCATTTTGTATGCATAAAAGTTCTGCACTACAAAGTTATCCGTAACTCCAGTCCTGGTTTATTTACACTCACAGTAACCAGTTCCTAGTATAAGTGAATGTCACACTGGCGTGCTGGCAGAAAGAACATATTTTTCACTTTTAATAACAGTTTAAAGTTCAGTCATTGAGGTCATTTCATACTAAGTCTTTTTTAACAGATTTACTGCACTAAAACCTTCACATCAAGTCAAAGGTGTGTTTTTATTTAATGATGACAATGCAGGAAGAAGCTACAGAGGAAGAAGTAATGGGTTCATCGAGTTTTCTTTACTTGCATCAAACTTTGTACAACTCATGAGGAGGATTTATGGCCTTCAAACGGATATTTATCAATATTTTTGTGCTTTGTAATTTCATCAATCAAATTTTTCATGTTTTTCATTTTCAAATGTTCTAAATTTGTCTAAACAGCTGTTTTCACAAATAAATCTCTAAAACTAGTACAAAACACAGGTACAAAATTCACAGAATAATAACTAATCTGTCAAATAATAGTGATTAAAGCATTTGTAAATAATGAAAGGGTTGAACCTGAAAGGGTTGAAAGCATAAATGATTTGATATGAAATATCTTAATTGTCTACCTTCGGTACCCTTAATAAAACAAAAATCATATTAACTTAAGAACATTATAGTCCATGTAGTTACTGAATTAAGATGCCTTAAGAGCCTTAAGATGTAATAAGGCTGGGAATTTAAGGGGTCCAATAAATCTAGAAGCACAAACCAAACAAGAAATATACACATAACATATAAATATAATGCTATATTTTTTTATATAACTAATTTGTATACTTTATAGACTTAAACCTTACACATGCCTTGCTAAACTCTCTGGAAAGTGGAATGACTCAGCTCTAGATTTACTGGCAGCTGACTATTCAAGAAATGCGAGTTGCATACATGAACTGAAATGAAACCAACGCTGTGGCGTCTGACAGTAAAGAAACACATTTTCCTTGTTCATTTAAAACTTGTAAAAATGGTACTGTATCAATATAAATGTGAGAACAGATAAAAAAGAGTGAATATACATACAGTGGACACAGTGCAATGCCAAAGCCAATAAATAACCATTTTGAAACCACAGACTTAATGACAAAGTATCATCAGCAAATACTTACCTATGGTAATCCCCTTTATCTGTTCAAATGAGTTAGCATGGATGCTACCAGGTGAAGCCAGATACTGATTTCAATTAGGAGCCAAGGGATAGCAACTGCTCAGTCCTTCTGTATGAGTGAACTGCATAGACTAAAGAGGACATCAGTGCTGGGTGACTAGCGATAGAAACATGGAATATTAAGACACTTAGTTAACATACTTGAAATACTCGTTTCAGGGCAGGCCCATGTGACCAATCCAACTGCAGTTGATTATACATAATGACGTGAAGATATAATAGAGAGGCATACCTGTGATGCAAACATTTCAACAATTCACCTCAACGAGAAACTCTTTCGTGCATGAGGAATAACAAGTTTTTTTCTTTCTTTCTTTTTTAAGGCTTGGTTCTCGGCATTCTTTGTCAGACAAGCTCTCTGGGGGATAAACCAGAAGGAAGTGTTTTCATGCATATATCAGTAGTAGGAATGTTAGGATCCACATCTGCTGTTAATGTTTCTAATTTGTTTCTTGAGAATTCAGTATGTAAGAGAGTCATACAACATAGACATAAGCACATTTCCTCATTTCCTCAGTGGAAAACAGTTTCTGACTTTCAATTTATAAACTGCAGAACCATACATACATACATACATCATCTAAACCGCTTATCCTTCTGGGTTGCGGTGGGGTGCTGGAGTCTATTCCAGCTGTCATTGGGCGGAAGGCAGGATACACCCTGGACAGGTCGCCAGTCCATCGCAGGGCAAACTGCAGAACCAGACTGACAGAATTTTTGATGCATAAGTGGCTAATGTCAGAGGCACACATTTGCCCAAAGGCTTTTACAACCCCATATTCTAAAATTTCTGAAATGAGTGCCTGGAGATATATTTCAGATTGCAGATGAACTAATAACTGAAGTAGTCTCTTTCTGTTATTGGCATTTTTAACCTTTTAACTCTTGCCCCATTTTTGCCTGAAACCCAAAGCAAAAGGAGCGCTGTGCCCACATGCTTTGATCTTGATCTCATTTGAAAGGTAACACTCTCAAGTGTTTCTCCCCAACAGTTAGAATAATTGCATGAATTATTAACACTGAGTAACAGATGCTAGAATGGTGGAATTTATTTCCACCTGACTCATAGAACTGATACCTGACTCTTGCCATGTCATCACAAACAAATTGTGGATTATGAAGTCTCTGTGGATTTGATGCACAGAATTTATGTATAAAAGCCAGAACACTTCGACAGTATTCGGCACCCATACACTGATCTAGAAAAGGTAAATTAATGTAATCAAATAAAATGTTCTTCCTGTGACTCTGTTTGCTCTGCATGTCAAATGTTGTTACTCTGCGTTGAGCTGCTAGTGAGCAATGAGGACTGAAAGAAAGAGCAGAGGTGAGAACTCCCTGCTGTAAAAGTAATTCACACATCTTCACAAAAGACGGTCTGCTGAGATAAAACTTGATACCAAAAAAGTCAGTGGCGAACAATGACTTTTAGAGCTAGGCCTTCAGTTTGGGCCTAAATTTCAAAACTCCGTCAAAACCAAGAAAATAATCCACCACAACGATAGTGCTGACTTCTGCTAACATCCCTATAAGATTCTAATAGCTTGTTATTGCTAAGCTAAAGGTGATTCACATGAACACTTTCTGATGAGCTTCTTATATAAGTTTTCCATTCCACCTTAAACAGTGCACTGAATGCAAAATAAAAGAGGCAGTTCTAGATTAAATACAGACATTTGAAGATTCTAAAATACATTATATGTTTTACTTGAAGCTTGTAATAGACATATTAGTATATATTTTACCATGTAGCAGTTTCACAGTGACTTAGTAGTGAGCTCTGGTATAAAGCTGCTGCTGCTATTTTCTATTTCTAACAACTCACTGATTAAGCTGCCACTCCTTTTCAGTCTTGTCAGTGATATATCTAAGACTTTCAGAAGACCCAGAGTGATGTTTTTTTTCTCATGAAATTGGTCCCACCCATTGGAAATCAAAACATGACTCGTTAATTACTCGGCCACTTCCTAATTCTGCTGGACATCTCTTCAGCTCCAGAAGTTCTAACCAATAGAAGAGCTTGCTTATATCTATCTAGAAAACCAGTTCTTGTTCGGCCAGTTTTACGCTTTTCAAGAATTTACCCCTTTTGTTTCCATTCAAAACTTAACAATGAAACAAGAGTAGTGCTGTAATACTTGCAGATTTTAAATAGAAGCATGATTCTATTGCATGTGTCAGGCTTCAGTCCTCGCAGGGCAAAACACATTGCAGACTTAAGCTCACTGCCTCATTAAACACACCTGATTCAGCTCATCAGCTAATTAGCAAGGCCTTCATGAACTAAATTCAGAGTGTCTGATGAGGGTAAACGCTAATCTCTGCAGCACTTTGGCCCGGAAGGTCCCTGTTTTGACATTCTTTGTTATATTGAATAGAAATTAACTATTAACTTTTTTAGTTCCTAGAAATCATTAAGCCTTCTCTGAAGGCCTAGAATGCCCTGGGAGTTCACCTCTGAAAAAAATCATGTAAAACTGGCCCACTAAAAATTAGCATACTACTACTACTACTACTACTACAAATAATAATAATAATAATAATAATAATAATAATGATAAGAAGAAGAAGAATAGCATGAAATACAATAAAAAGTTTAATGAATGTTCACTTGCTTACTCTCATTAAGTCAAAAATTCAATTCGCTATTCATTTACATTGAAATCAAAAGTTACTGAAAATAACTAAGGAAATGACAAAATGGGCAGAGGTGACATGTTATGGCTACTAAGACATAGCGGTTAAATGCTTTCCTTTTTTTTTGCCAGACTGTTGACAATGTAGTCCTGTTTTGCTGATCAAAAATGAAGCTCTCCTTATCTGTTCTTCAGTCTTTCCTGATAAGCAACTAGACATTTTCTGCTATAAATATGACCCTACTGTAAGATGATATAAGGAAGAAAACATCAGAAATATTCAGTATCTAACATCTGAGAGAGCGGTTCTGTATATCATACCACATAGTATGGCTTAATGCCAGGATACGTGTCTCAGTGTACTAAATTGAGGAAATACTTCATGTACATCAATACATCATGGCAGCGATTTAACAGTAGCCAAACAGTGTAATAATCTTTCAGAGGAAAGTAAAAGAAGTGTTGAGTTTTTCCAAAGGCAGCCAAAAATACAACAAGCAATCAGGAATCCGAACTTCACTATTCAGCGTGTGAGGCTGTAACATCATCCACAACGATATCTACTTGGCACAAATCTCAGATTTGCAACTTTAGCTAGGTCCACAGAGCCTTGCAAATCCCCCTTATTTTTTAACTATAACAAAAACACGGTTTAGCAAGTTATTGGTGTATCTTAATACTTTTTTTTTTAATGTTACATAGAATATGAAGCTTTCAGTGCCAGCTCTACATAACAGGCAACATGAGCAGCTGCTTAGGGCCCCATGGCCACCAGTGGTCCCTCTAACAACTTCTGAGTTATTATTGTACCATGATGTTGTCTAAGGTGCTCAAATCTAGGGGGAAAAAAGCAACTAGTTAACTATGTCTACCCTTCTAAACCGGACCTCCGTCATGGCCATAACTAGCTACGAGGACACTGAGGTCCAGACCTTGGTCATGGCCGTAACTAGTTATGAGGACACTAAGGTCCGGACCTCGGTAGTTTAGAAGGGTTTTTTTTACTTTCCTCCAATCATGAGATTAAATGTAGAAACAGTGCTATTATGATAATACAGTCTACTCAGCGGTGCAGCGATATTATCGAGGCCACCCAATCAAATGGGAACAGAATATCTATTATGACACATTTCTGGGATGATGAAATTTGATTATTTTTTTTGCAGGGCTACCAGAATCATGGTGGCGAGCGGGCATTTGACCCACTACTTTTCAAAGTGCTGTGGCGACGCCCCACTACTTTATGAGTTAAAAACGCGACATAAAAACCTTCGCTTTCCATAAACTGCATGAAGCACTGACCAGCAGGAACAGACAGTAAAACTGAGCGGCAGAGCCAATCAGAATCTCCATTTCAGCTGGGAGGAGCTTTCAGGCATGCCTTGTCGAACTTTTTCTTTAGTTCGGTGTTGACATGCGACTACACCTAAATTCTGGCAGCACCAAACGACTGAACCATGCTAATGCACAAGAGCATTCAGCACCAGAGCAAGATTTCACTGTACTGTCTGCATAACCTGCTGCTTTAATATTCACTCTTCACAAGCGCTTATATCATTCCTGCACTGTGAGCTGCTGTAAACAACGAGAGACAAGCAATCAAATAATAATATGCGTTTGATTTTGGATTGTGGAGCAAATTTTTGGCCAAGCATCAGCGACCTGATCAGTTAAACTGAAACTAGTATACACACAGTCGATAAGCATCTTTATTGTCTGTTTTTTTGTTTCCATGATGGTGAATGTGAGAGTAACAGAGCGCTTGCATCCCTGCAAAACTTCTGATCAATAAACACACAGTGTGTAATTTAGTCCACTTTAGCCCTTACGGTCCACCATCCGGACCAAATGAAAGAGATACAGTATCACAAAAACAAACTGTGGGGCGTCTTTAGAAAATGAACTGGGCATGAAAACAGCCTGATGTTCTTTAGAGATGTTAGCTAATAAATATTGCTATGTGAGGCTGCACCTACTGAAACAGCATCAAAACAAACAAAACAAACAAAAGTATTGATACTTGCATAAAATCATTATACAAGAAAAAGTGACTTCCCCTAAATATGAAAACTGATTTGGCTAAAATGGCTGAGTATAAAGATTTCTTAATTCACTAATATACTTTAGTAGAAGTAAAAGTATTATGATTTGAAAATACTCAGGAGAGTAAAAATCCATCACTGTTTTACTGAAATATATCGCTGTTGTCGGAAGAAAACCTCGCACCTGCAATATGGGAACTTTCCAGGAAAAGGAAAAAACTTAACTTTTACTTAACTTTTAATGTAAGTCAATGGAACCAGACTTTTTTCCAACTAATTTTTGGTTGTTTTCTTTGGTCCATTTTTCATGAAATTTACACACAATGTAAAGGACAACAGGCATTTTTAAATTATGTCAAAAACTGAAACACGACCAAAATGGAGATACAAGTTGACACTACACAGCGAGGAGTCAGAGGTTCTCAGCTGACCTCAGAACAGCTGTGGTTCGGCCATAGACTGAACTGCCCACTCTGTTCATCTCTGTAGGAGACGCTACACAGCCGTGAGTGCCAGAGTGACTTGGACTTCTTGAGATGTTCAGGTAACGTTATACAGCACACATGCTATAGTCTAACATATAACATCGTAAGAGTTTATGAGCATAATTTACATATTAATGTAAAATTTTCCATTCATGCAAAATGCAAACTCCATTATTCATTTTTTTATTCGGAGCACTCACAACATTGCTAGCTAAATCAGCATGCTTTAGTCTAGTTCAGGAGCTGCTCAGTTTAGGCTACAGGTTCCATAGTTGGCTATGTTAGCGATTAGATGAGAAATTAAAGCCGTATTTTGTTACCTACACATAACAAACTACAGCCAGCATGAGAGAGTTCACTGTTAACCAGCAAAGATTCATGTAGCTGACTTTATTAAGAAACCAGCAAGTACATTAGACTGTATTTTGCCTTATTAACTGTATGTGTCTTTCCTGTTAGCTGGGGTTGTGATAGACAGCATTTTATAACATATGTTTAGCATGCTTTTTTTCAGTAAACAGTGAGGACAGAGATGCAAAAGAAAGAAGCAGAGAGAGAGAGAGAGGTAAATTAAGTAAAATCAATTCACCTGATTCAGTGTAGGTTTCGATAGATATTTTCAGCTAAAACCAAACATTTAATAAGTAGTCGAATTTTCACTAATTTGTCAAATCAGTTTATAGAACAGTAATAGCAGTTCAAGGAAGTATGGAGGGATGGGGAAGGAACAAATGAAAGGAAAAGGTGCAATTATAGATAGGTAAAAACACTGGTGTAATTCTCATATTTCACAGTTATTTTATTCACTCTCAGATGTACGTCACATTTTTGCAAAATGGACCTTACTAAAATTCTGATCCTCATAGCTAGTTACAGCCATGACTGTGATTAATGCAGGTTTAGATACATTGGCTGTGATTTATCCAGGTTGGATTCAGTGCACTGGAAAAAAAGAAAATCACATTGCCTAATTATGAACAAAGTAAAGCATTTAAAACAGTACAAAGGAACACTGTTGCTACTGCCACCAGGGTTAGATCCAACTGAGCTACTTGCTGGGTAAGCAAGAAATGTGTGGTGAGACAGACCCCTGGATGGAGAATGCTGAGAAGGTTATCTGTATACATTTTAATTTAACAGAACCCCAACAAGCATCCAATCATCAGCGATACACAAATTATCTGGTTATAAATGTACACAATTTAGACAGCTTGTAGAGTTTATGGAACTCAAACTTCAAGGTTTGTTCTAGGCTCAGCTGATCCTCCCTGCAATGAATCTTGAAGAATGGCCATATAAAACAGAATTATTATACATGTCGACGAAGAGGGCACTTGTAGAGTCTGAGAGCAAAGGGGCTCGATCCCCCCAGAGTAGATCGGAGCCACTGCCAGCATAAGTTGGTGACACTGTTTATAATTTGGGTAATGTTAACCATTGCTAGCACCAAATTATGGTAGCAGTGGCTCACATTGCTTTCTCCAGAATGCATGATGTTCACAACCAATTTATGAAGATAAAAATAAATGCACATCTCTACATCTAGGTCTTTACGGTGGCAAGTTTCATGTTCCAACAAGATGCATTCTGCCTAAAAAAGCATGCAGTTTAGTTGTAACGTATGAGCCTAAATGCACAGTTTAGATGTTATATGCCATTGTTTCTATTCTATTTTCTAAATTCTATTTTTTAGCCAGAGTACAGTTAAGCCCCTCTAGCAGAAGCCTTCAAATATGGACCTTGAATCCAATTTCCAGTCATGAATTTTCTAATCACTGATATGTATGATACTAAATGACCAGTCAGTTCCATCAAGAGTTCAGTTAACTACCAGTCAGTACAAAATCCAGGACCAGAAAACTGGATTTAAGTTTCAGATTCAAAGACCTCTGCCCTACAGCACACTTCATATATTAACTTTGCTATGTCTTGATCACTGAACTTGCAGTCCCTTGTTTGTCTTACATTTGCCCACATCTCCATTGTTTAACTGCAACTTAATCCTGCAGCGCACGAGCATAGCACAAGGCCGTCTTGTGCAGATACAGTAACTTTTACAGTAACAGTAAACTGTAAAATGGAAAAGTTAATTTCAGATGCTAGATGCACTGCGTCTACACCTATATGTGCGTCTAGCAGTGGTAAGAAAAAGCAAACATGCAGAATCAGAATATTTTAATCACCCCAAACGTTCCTGTTTTCTTTCTCTTTGTTTGCATGCACTTTTGAATAGAACTTGTCTGGACTGATGAAACTCCAGCCAATGCATCTAGGGTGAGTTGGAGTGCAGCCTGTGATCCTGAACTTATTGTCTAACATCAGTAGCTGACCTAACGAATGCTCTTGTGGCAGAATGCAGTCACATCCTCTCAGCAGTGTTCCTACCTCTAGTGTAGTGGTCTCCAACCCTGGTCCTGGAGAGCAACTTTCTGCAGAACCTAGTTTCAACCACAATCTGCCACACCTGCTCCATCTAATCGACCCAAGTCCGTGATTGGCTGGATCAGATGTATTAGAGTGAAGTAGGGGGCGGGGCAGCTTATTGGATAAAGGACCTGATAAACTCTGCAGGAAGGTAGCTCTCCAGGACTAGGGTTGGAGACCACTAATCTAGCATAATGCCTTCTCAGAAGAGTAAAGGCTGTTGCTGCAGCAAATGGGTGCAAACTCTTTTATAAATATTCTTGACTTTTGACTGAGCATCAACATTTTTTGTTATCAAGAAAGCTGCAGTGCTATTCAATCAATCTCGACATGGCCATTCCCTTTCACTCCTCATTGCTTGCCAGCAGCTCAACGCAACGAAACACATTGAACAACAGAGAGAAGAATACTTTGATTATATTAATTAAAAGATCAATTTCTATTCTAGGCATGTTAAAGATCTGAAAATAGGGTTCAGCCCAGTTCACTTTAGGAATATTTGGAGTATCCTGTCAAATGTCTGCTAACAGAGAAATTATTTATCCATTTTTATATATATTTTGCTGACAGTTTAAAAAGCTACAACAATCCATTCCATCTGGGAAATTTGATAAACATTTAAAAGGTCTGCTACCTGACCCAAGGCTGACTGGGCCTACGAAATATCAGGTTTCAAGACGCCTGACGGCCGATTTTTCATGCGCAACGTGGATGGGCTTGTTTTCCAGAGAGTGATTTTTAATGTAGTAGATTTGCCCTTTTGCCAAAATTTCATGCACAAGGAAAAAAAAAAATCTACTACATAAAAACTCACTTGCTGGAAAACAAGCCTAACCTGAGCCCAATGTTGTGCATGAAAACTGTGGCTCTTCATTTTCTCTTTTACTCTCTCTCTCTCAGATGCGCTCTTGCATTCTTGTGCTCTCTTTCTCTCTCTAGTGTTATAGTCTACGTCAGGGGTGTCCGATCTTATCCGCAGAGGTCCATTGTGGCTACGGAAAAGATTGGACACCCCCTGGTCTACATAACTGTCTATAGCTTTACAGGAAATATCTCAGGAATTTAAGCAGTAGGTGAGTGTGCTGCTAAATGAAGCCATGGATGATGAGAAGGATGTGCAAAAGAGGGTAAAACACGTGACATACTAACATTCCAGAAATTTTTCTGACACAGCTACAGACTACACTATACAAAAATGGTCATTAGTTCAACCAAAAAAAAAAAGTACATCATGTAGTAACAAGCAGTTGAACTAGTTTTATTTTTGTTTTATTTACTCTAGTTCATTTACTTGTTACCACATGAAATTTTTTTAGGTTGCATTGATGAGCCATTTTTACAGTGTTTAACACTGCTAGAGAGAGAGAATAAGAGAGTGCAGGAGTGCAAGAGCACATGTGAGAGAGAGACAGCTTAGACAAGAGAGAGCAAGACAGGGTGCAACAAATGAACTTGTATTTTTTGTTTTTATAATCAGTCTGTGGCAAGGTGTTCATCATCAATGGGAATTCCATATTATGTCTGGAAAGCACGTACGCAAATAACAAAAAAAAATATATATATATATGTATCAGGTTTCATATAGTCATGGGCATGGATATCAACTGTGGTTAAAAAAGAAAATTGGGGAAAAAATTGTATATTTTTATTAATCTTATAACTCAGATCATCTAACAAGCCCAATATAAACATGTAGCTCTGGGCTAATTAGAAGTTGCCAATGCCTACTTACAGAGATTACTTTTTGTGATATTATGTAGAAGAACCTGCGTCACCACCATACGAGTCACACTCGATGCTTCTCTTACTATATGTGCCTTTGTGTTCTTGGGTTGTTGGCTGTTCAGCTTTAGAAATAATGTACATTCATAAAAATGCACCTCTTGACTATGCAAAACTGTATAAAATCAACCCGCACCATACTTTCAAACAAGCCAAAAACTGTCTGGAAAACTGCAAATCTGGCAACCCTGCATGATGGAGAAAGAACCTGTGAGTGAAACACGTGCAGAAAAATGCAGTTTTTCTGGTTGCCATAGTGACCCGGCAGCTCAAAATTCCCACTGTTAAAATCACTTTCATCACTATTTCACTATCAGCTGTTTTCTGATTAATACAGTTTAACCACCATGGCTTTTCAGAAGCTTTGCACTAGGATTGTTGGGGTGTTATCCCCCTCTTTAGTTTTGAGGTGGCACACAACCCAGTGCCCCCCGTACTTGGCGTCTATGCAATAAGGTATGCAAAAAGTATGCGCTACAGACATGCTTGCGGTCTGTAGCAGCTAGGTCTGACAAACCTCTGTCCCTGTCCATCATAAACAGAGACATGACTGCTCAACTTTGGCATCAAGTATCACTTTGTTATTCTTCATTACCTCTTTATGTCTTAATTGCTCTAGTTTTGTGTGTCTATGTGTTTTACGATACCTGTATACTCATCTCGCAGATCAGGTGGGATCATTCATTGTCACAGTATCTGCAATTCCAGTGAATTGCCAATCTGCAGTGCAGAAAGTAGATTTCATTTCAACCCTAGCATCCTTCCATTCACTGCACTTTCTGGCCTTGACAGAGACCTGGATCACCCCCACAAACTCAGCGACTCCAGCTGCCCTGTCCTCTGCCTTTCATTTCTCCCATATTCTGAGGCAGACTGGCAGGGGTGGTGGCACAGGTTTGCTTTTGTCCAGAAAGTGGCGTTTCACTCCACTTGCTTTTTCTCATGGAGGAAATCCCAGCTCGACTTGGATCTTCACTCCTACCAATCTCCTTTCTAAGTTCTCACTTGAAGTTACTGCTGCAAAGTCATCTTTCTACTGGAAGCATCAGCATCGGATCCACGCAAGCTCTTTAGCTTGTTCTCCTCTCTCCTCAACCCTCCTCCTCCCCCTCCACTGTCTTCTTTCACCCCTGAGGATTTTGTCACCTTCTTTGAGGAGAAGTTAAATAGAATCCGCCAGTTTTTCCCCTCTGTCTCCACTCCTTCCACTAGAATTCGTCCTCTTGATTTCAATCCCCTAAACTGTTTTTCTTCTCTTTCCACAGATGATGTCCTACAACTGATCAAATCCAGTAATCCAACCACCTGCCCACTGGATCCCATCCCATCCACTTTCTCCATGGATCTACTGCCCTTCATCACTATTCTCATAAACAACTCCTTGTCATCAGGTCAAGTGCCATCAGCTTTCAAGACTGCAAGAGTGGTTCCCATCCTGAAGAAGCCCATGTTTGACAGCTCTGATGTCAACAACTACAGACCAGCATCACTTCTTTCTTTCCTTTCAAAAATTCTTGAATGTGCAGTCTATAATCAACTGTCTCTCTTTCTCACTCAGAACCAGCCCCAGGACCCCAACTAGTCTCGCTTCAAACCAGCGCACTCAACTGAAACTGCCCTTATAGCAATAACTAAGAAGCTCCAGGCAGCAAGATCAGCCTGCTGTCATCTGTTCTAATTCTTCTTGACCTCTCAACAGCTTTTGACACGGTCAACCACACAATCCTTCTGGATGTCCTCACTAACCTTGGAATCACTGGCTCACCGTGGAAGTGGTTCAAGTCCTATCTGGAGTGTCGCTCTTATCAGGTTGAGAGGGTCCACATCCTCTCCATGCAGGGTCTCCACTGGTGTCCCACAAAGCACGGAGCTGGGTCCTCTTCTCTTTTCACTTTACACTCGTTCTCTTGGTGATGTCGTATCTTCTTCCTCTTACCACTGCTATGCTCATGACACTCAACTAATGCTTTCCTTCCCACCTTCTGACACCCAGGTTTCGAGTCACATCTCGGCATGTCTGACTGACATCTCTTCATTGATGGCAGCTCACCACTTTGGTCATCATCATGATCTTGCCATCTCATTCGAGAACTTTCTGATCATTCCGTCTGAAGATGCCAGAAGTCTTGGTATGATTCTGGATGGCCAGTTATCCTTCCCAGCTCATACTGCAAACCTAACTCGGTCATGCAGGTTTTTCCTGTACAACACCCAGAGGATTCGACCCTTACTCACTCAAGAGGCCACCCAGGCGCTCGTTCAGTCTCTTGTCATCTCAAGGCTTGATTACTGCAACTTATTCTTGGCTGGTCTTCCTATGCAGGTCATCAAGCCTCTGCAACTCATCCAGAATGCAGCAGCACGGCTTGTCTTCAGTCTTCTTAAGTTCAGTCACGTCAGTCCACTGCTGCGCTCCTTTTACTGGCTTCCTGTAGCCGCACGCATCAGATTTAAAACCCTGATGATTGCCTACAAAGCCAAAAACGGAACAGCCTCTCCCTACCTAACGGCATTGGTCAAAACTCAAACTGTACCTCGAGCCCTTCGAGCTTCAAGTACAGCTCGGTTTGACCCGCCATCCTTCAAGATGTGTGGAAGACAAGCATCAAGACTTTTCTCTGTCCTGGCACCCAGGTGGTGGAAGGAACTCCCACTGGCTGTCTGAACAGCAGAGTCTCTCACAGTCTTCAAACGCAGACTGAAGACTCATCTGTTTTTACAGCACTGAAGTATTTATTGTAATGTATTGTACTGCACTTATTGAAATGTATTGCACTGTTTAACTCTGTTTCTTTTCTCTAGGTATCAGCATGGACTTTTGTTTCTAGCACTATCTGAGCATAGGACTAGCTTTCTCTCTAACCTATTTGTAACTAGCAAAGATACTTTCTCTAGATAGACAACAAAGCGCTTTTTGTATGTCGCTGGTTTTCAAATTAATTTTTTTTTATGTACACTGTAAAAACTGTTTTAAGGTTAAAAAAGTAAATAACATGGCTGCCTTAATTTTTAATTTCATTGTACTTCAAATAATAAGTTAACAGAATGTAACACACATTGTGCTGTTGGCTCACTGTTACATATTCAGTGAATTTGGAATTTTAAAACAGCCAGTTTGCTTACATTTGTAAGTTGAAGTGATAACTGCATTTTCTTTCTTGCACTTTGGCATTTTCTTGCTTGCTTACTTTCACCATCTGTCACGTTGTGCTCTCTGTCCGTCTCTATCTCTGTTTTTTTTTGATTTGTCAAAGTGGCAAAATGAGAGGAAGTGCCCTATTGGCTGCTTTTTACATGGTAAAGAATGACTGTGTGCCCTCTACAGGGCCCCTTCGTGCAAAAAATTATAATGTTGTGCCCTCTAGAGCAGGAAAATTTGATAACATATCTTAATAATTGCCCCTCCAGTGGAGAAAATGTGATGTGGTTCCATAAACTACCTTCAAAAGGGGATAACCTTGATGTTCCCTGCTGGTGCCTTTCTGATGAAACGAAGAAGTGAAAAAGTGCCCTCTAACATGGCCTTTGAGCGCACCCTTTCGAGCAGCCTTTTCTAAAGCGAGTGCCGTAACAACAATTTATGGGCGCTGCCAAATACTTAAGATTTTGATTTAGATAAGATTGTAAATTTACCCTTCAACACACTATATGGCCGCTAACAAAACTCTTCTTCATTTTAGCAAGTGGCGTATAAGTCTGTATACGTTTTTGTTGTAATCTGATCTACACTATCCTTGTTTCCAGTGCACTCTTTATGTTAGATTAGAAAATGTTAACTGTATTTGACAGTAAAAATATAGTAAACTGTTGCCAACAATGACAAAGTTTAAAATACTCATTCCTCTTGTTAAAAGCTTTAAAAAAAAGTAAAAAGTTTTCGGTTTTTGCCACACCCCCTCTAGAATGTTCAGACGTCAGAGGGGCCTTAATACAGTCTGAGCTGTAACCCTGACATCCCACTACAGATGAGGAGGTAATACAGCAATTTTCTTAGAAGTTGTAAAGAATGAGTTTTACCAATGATGTGTTACTAAATACTAATGTTTGTACACTGCAAGTGCTTTTATAGACAGCTGGATCACAGTTTTTAGCCTAGATGTCTAGATAAGGAGCTAGCTAACTAAACAGGCACCACTAACACTTTATTTGAAGGGTGCCGACATAACACGTTAATAACATCTTACTCAAACACTTCAAAACATATTCATTAATCAACATTCCTAAAGTATACATGTTTTAAATTATATTAATATTGGCTACTAAAGGATAGCACTGTTATCCCAAATACTGTAGAGGTTTTATTTTTATTGATGTTCTTCTAAACTTATGGTATTCGAGAAGGCACAAGTATAATTGTTTGATGGTTTTCCTGTTTGATTGACACTTTTTGAGGTAAAATGTTATTTGCAGTGTTATTCCAAAGATTGATTCATTCTGTGTTTTTTTTTTTCCCCTGGTGCTTCAAAGTATAATCAACTTACGTCTGCCATTCATCCATCCTCACTCAGGGTGCTGATAATTTTGTAAGAAATGTGCTTTATAAACTTGTCTTGCTTTGCCTTTATTACAAAAGTGATGAAGCCACATTAACTTGATTGAAATGCATGTTATGTTGGTCTTTAAATTGCAGTGTGTTGTAGTCTACTTACATTCATCAAGCATCAACAGGGAATAGATGAGTATTCTGTCCCTGTAAAATGTCCTCGTCCCACCACAAGTTTCAGACTTTAAACTGAATGAAGGGTTTATAGCATATTTTGTGAGTAATTTACTGTCTATATAGTAAAGTGACATGCAAAACAACATTCATAAGTGATTCATGAAGTGTTTATACACCATCACAAAAAAAAAAAAATCTTTGAGTAATGCCATAGAAGAAGCACCTTTGGTTTTCTAAAGAACTATGCTTGATAAAGAGTTTTGTGGTAGCAAGAAGCCTTTTTTTTTTAAAGGTGTAAAGATGCTAATTCTATACTAACTTATGTTATGTTGAATGTTTAGGTTCATTAAACTCTAGAAAAGTTCTTCACATGCATAAAAATATTTCTCATACATCTATTAGAAGTTTTTTTGTTTTGTTTTTTTTTCTCCCAGGGAATCAAAAGTGGTTCTTCGATGCAAAGAACTCTTTTTAGCATCTTAAGAGTGTACTCCTTGTTAAACCTTTCCAGTGTATGATATTGGTAGCAACATGCCCTTTTTTCATCTTGGTTACCTTCTCAAATTTCTTCTGTGATGGTTGCCCAGCAATGGGCCTTAAATACTACTATCTTCTCCAGATCTGGATCCCATGGTCCTATGGTGAATTCGAATTCATAAATCCAGGGCATGCAATGTGCAGCTTTTAGCCATTTTTATGTAAAAAGCAAAACTTTCAATGCCAAACTTTAAACTTCTTTAAACTTTCAATTAAAAAAAAACTGAAGGTCCACCATACCCTCATTGGGTTCATTACTAATTCCCATCTGCAGCTTAGGATCCCTCCTATCATATGATGTCCCCAGTCTGAGGACTCCTGACCACAGAGCACTGTGGTGTTGCTGGGATTTGAACTTTTGATCTCCTCTTTCTCTTGAATCAGGCAGCTTGATTAAACTGAAACTGAAGCTTGATATTAAAATATCTAAATGTAAATATCAACAATATTATCTAAGCACAGACAGTGCGCTCTCTCTCTGAGCATGAGGGACTACTTGTGGAGAGATCACACTGGTCTGATTAATATTACCTCATCTTTGTTTCTTGTACTTAGAAATTTACAGAATTTTACAGCTCTGGAGTGGCACAGCAGTCTAGATGTCCAATCTCTGGTCAAAGCCTGTCAATACCACAATTCTGTATGAAGGAACACCATACGGGGTCACTGGAGTCCTAATCTGCATAACGGAAGTGTTTTTGAGTTAAGAAGTCTGTAAAATGATTCAAAATTTTGGCCAGCACTAAATAAATTACGAGAATAGTAATCAAATTTTGGTTCTTTATGAATTTAAAACTTGCTTCTCATCCTTTGAGGCTGACAACTAATGCTCTTCTCACACATTTTCTAAACGACTTATCCTTCTGGGTCACTGGGGAGCTGGAGCCCATCCCAGCAGTTATTAGGCAGAAGGCATCACTGAAAATAAAACCTCTAAAGTATTTGGGTCAACAGTGCTAGCATTTATGTTTTCCTCAACAATGAATAGACAGAAAAGAAAGAAAAACATGGTGCAACACGCAGATGCTTAATAAAAAAAAAACAAATAATTAAAAAGAAGGTGACCGTCTAGGCAACAAATGCAAGTGTCAAAGCACCAAAGGTTTAAAGCCAGGTCATTTTTTTTCTTATTTTGAAATGTTGCAAATGTTGATTTTAAACATTCATGAACATGTTATGAATGTTATGTAGACACTTCAAATAAAGTGTTACCCAGGTACCTTACTTAGCTGATTCTATGCTAACCTTTGGACTTAATTTGAAATCAAGCAGAAGAATAAAAGTTCTTCCCTAAGTGAATTATTTTAGGGTAATTTGCACAAATTGCCCATAGGACTTTAAGGTTTGGTGTGACATGCTTTTTCAGTTAACTTAAGAGTGGCTATTTCTGATTACAAGACTCCCAAATCATAGATTTCTCATTGGCATTATCATGTCTGTGAGTATGTGTGTGCTTGTGAAAACCCCACAGTGTAGCTGAATTAAAACGATTCTGCAAAGAAAAGTGGGCCAAAATTCCTCCACAGCTATGTAATAGACTCATCAAGGTACCGCAAACATTTGATTGCAGTTGTTACTGCCAAGGGTGGCACAACCAGTTATTAGGTATAGGAAAGCATTTGCTTTTTCTCATGGGTCATATAGGTTTTGAATAATCTTTATATTCATAAATGTAATGACCATTTAAAAGCTGCATTTTGTGTTTACTCATGTTGTCTTTATCTTATATTAAATTAGTTGGATTATCTGAAACATTTAAAGGTGACGAATTAGCAAAAATAGAAGAAGTTTGCAAATACTTTTTCACAGCACTGTATGCAGGGTTGGGATAGCTACTGAAAAATTAGTAGCTAGCTACTTTGTAGCTACTTTTCTACAAAAAGTAGTGGCTACTTTTTAGCTACTTTCAAAGACACACCAAACAAGCCCAACTGATAGTGTGAACAAGACACTGCATTTAATCATGTGCCAGAAAGAAACATACAATTGAAAAGCTGCAAATATACAAAAACATCACCAAAAATTAAGTTTAAGTGTAACCAACAATCAAACTTACACAACTAAAGGTGTTATATCCAACAAACATTCAGACTAAAGGCAAAGTCAATCATTCCAGGTTTTTCCTAACAAAAATCAACAAAAATAACCGAATACAAACCAAAAATTTTGTGCAAAGCACTGTCAACTGTTGAAATAAAACTGCTCCAATTTAAACATTTCAGCAAGATTTGTATAGACATGACATTCAGAGTCGTTTGTTAAACTTCAGCAACACTTTAGCCTCAAATTCTCATCAGTGACTCTGGCTCTGTTTGAGGTGAGAATCAGGCCTGAATAATCTCTCCACTGCTGCAGAGCTGTTGTGGCTCCACAGTAGAACTAGATTTTTTAGGTAAAATAACATAATCCTCCTTTACTGTAAATCGTTATAACACACAGTTCTAACACAGTTTTCACAATAAATGGTCTTAAACGCTGGAGTTAATGTAGAACTGCTAATTCACCAACCTTAACGCTGGAGACTGACGTGCAGACTGCTGGTCACACAGCAACACAGATAACGAAAAGGCAAAGAGAGAGATTTAAGACAAACATCGATAATTTGGAGATGAATGAACTTATTTGCATTTATAAGCACTCAGCTGGTTTCCTCATTCGTTTAATCTGCAACAACTTGCGAAGCTGAAGTCGCTTCTTGTTCTCCAGCTTCTCGTTTGAATTGTCCAGTTCCATCTTAAATGCCGCAGCAGTACAATCTGGCACCTCAGGCACCATTTAAGGTGGAACAGGACAATTTGAATGAGAAGCTGGTGAATGAGAAGCGACTTCAGCCGTGTAAAAAGTCGAACATTGAGGAACATTGACAGAGGTGCGAGAAAAGCGGCTACAGCTGACCTAAAGCTTAAAGCAGAGCAAAGTAAGTCTGTGTTTGCGTTTATATTGTATTTTTAGCCTGTACTAGTGCATTAGCACTTATTGAGACATGTTTACAGCCATGATGGTAAAATGGACATAAAATGTGGCTCCCAAGGTGGTTTCATTTTTGTTGATGGACAAAATGGCTCTTCTTATCATTTCGGTTGCGACCCCTGAGCTAAGCCTGCTAGTAAGGGGTGATCAGCACGGGGGTCCTGCGCGTGACCATTTGCTCAAACTGTCTGTGGCTCAGTCAGGATTCAGCCCAGTTAACGACTGTCTGCAGCTCAGTCGCCACCAGCCCAGTTAACGACTGAGTTCTGTGGTTCAAATTTTGCGCGGATTGCCTGAAGCCTGTAGCGAAAATTATCACTATAGCTACGCAAAAATTTGTAGGCACTACAGATATTAGCTACATTTCATAAAACTGTAGCGGCTACAGCTATTAGTTACAAAAATGTGCAGTTAGCTACAAAAAGTAGCGTGCTACTTAGCTACGTTACTACTGTTTATAAAATAACAAAAATATGTTAATATGGCAAGTGATTTCAAGCTGTAATATATTGTAAGCAGTGAAAATACATCTTCACTGAGATTCAATTGTCTGCATGTTTGCCTTTGCCATCGCAAAGGAAAGGTTACATGTGAATTTCTGAAAATGAAACTATGCAGAAGTTATTGTACAATACATACAGGGGCTGTAAGGTTAGCACGGACCAAAGGAACAGAAAACTTGTTTGGTATGTGTCCTGGAAAGGTGTGGAGGAAGCAGAGCATGATGTGGTATGTACCGCAGAAGTCAAAAGCTCCATAAAAACACACTTAAAAAAGGTATTTAGGGCTCCCGAGTGGCGCAACCATCTAAGCGTTGGCCCTATCAGGAGATCGCGAGTTCAATCTCTGGTGAGGCTACAGCCATCCGTAGACGGGAGTCCAAGAGAGCACAATTGGCCTGGCTCTCTCTGGGTGGGTAGGATGGCCCCTCCTTCTCCCCCAGCACTTAACGCTATGCTAGTCAGCTCAGGGTCTGTTAGCTGACGTAACAGATCTGGCGGTTGGCGCTTTCCTCCGAGCGCATTCAGCTGTCCAGTGACGTTGCATGAGCGGAGAGTGGACAGTGGACAGTGAGTGAGTGGACACAGTACTGCTCCACTGATCCAGCACAACACACACTAACACACCACCACCATGTCAGTGTTACTGCAGTGCTGAGAATGATCCACCACCCACGTAGTACCTGACACTGATGTGCTGGTCTGAGTGGATCAGACACAGCAGTGCTGCTGGTGTTTTTAAACACTGTGTGTCCACTCACTGTCCACTCTATTAGACACTCCTACCTTGTCGGTCCATCTTGTAGATGTGAAGTCAGAAACAGTAGTTTCAGAAAAATCTTGTATCTCTTTTTTTGTAATTTTTACTCTTTTACAGAATTTTAAAAAATGCCAGCTTCACTTTAAAAACTGCTAACATTTCATGGTGAATGAACCAATAGAAAAGTTTCAAAATGGAAAAAAAAATCTTGTTACATTAAATTCCATTAGAGTTAAGAAGGTTCTTCCTTCTCCTGTAGGGTTTTCATGTCAGAGATAAAAGCTTTTATTCTGACAGTGACAACATGCAACGTCCGTCCTGAGAGATCACTTTATTAACAGAGGAGAGCAGATTAAACTTTAGAACTAGCCTACCTAACAAATCAATAACAAGCCTGGGGAACGTAGGTTAATAAAAGCCCTGTCATGTCATCAAAAAGAATGGAAAAGAATGAAAATGACGTGCAGAAATAATGGTTATGCAACAATCCATCATATTTACTCTCCAATTATGCCGTACACTGTTTAGATAGTCAGGCCATAAAGATAGTATGCTTTGGATCATGGGCCTCATGATCCTGTTGAAAGAATTTGCAGGTTTTTACATTCATCCCACCAGTAGTCATATTCCACTGCTAACACAGCAGACATGTTTACTGTATCCTCTAGAATACTGTGTTTAAAATAATGTGCACCCTTCTTTTATTCAGTTTCCAGTCAAAGCACCCATTAAGTACAATTTATTAATTTTTTAGGAGATATTTCAGAGGAGATTAGATATAAGATAATCCTTATGCATAAAGAAGGAGAAAGTCAAAAGGAAAATGAGTTTCCAAAACTAGAGTTCAAAAATTGAGTAAAAGCTACATAGAAAATGAGACTGAAACTGGACATCTGAGAAGAGGAGGACTGAGATGGGTGGACTGAAGAGTCTAAATCTGTCATTTGGATTACTAGGATCATGAAGAGCAGAAAATGCAACCAACTTCTAAGACTGAACTTTGGAGATGTGGACAAAAATTCCTGAAGGTTTCTTTGAAAAACTGAAAGCAAGTCTCCTGAAAAGAATGGAAGCTGTAACAAAGGCAAAGAATGGACACACCAACTGCTTTACAGACCACACTGTGTCTTTGCCATTTTCTCAAAGGCTCTTTTTGAAGAATAACATGGCAGATACAGGAGTCTGCAATTCATTCAGAGCCACAGTTGGGCCAACCCTTTCCCTACGAATGCTCTTGTTGTTAAGCAACTAAATCAAAAGCTTCCTCTAGGCAGAATAGCAGCTACATCAGAACACAGATTAAGCCTAGTCTTAAATTAAAATGTAACGTCAGTGGTGATTTATGACTGAAATGCTTTTTTAGTGCAGGATTAAGCTTAATCCAGGGCCAGGAAACCAGCTCAATATGTACTTTTTACCACTTAGATATTGCGCTTGGTGCCAAATATGGAATATGCAGTGTTTCTGAAGGATTTCCAGACATGTATTCTTACATGTCTGTTCTCAGAAATCTATTCAAAGCAAGCAATCTACAGATTTTTCACTAATATGATGGATGAGGTTACATATCATGTCATAAAGAAATATTTCTGATATATTTCCAAAGGCTTTGTAGATCAGTGACAATCCTAATTTAATTCTTTTCAGACTGCAAATAACCTTTTCACTTTGTAATGATATTAACTGCTTGACAAACGTAGGTAGCATACAGGTGAGGAGCAGACAATCTGTCCTCACAGTCATAAAACAAACAGAACACATACCAGTTGTTAGTGGGCAATACTCCAAGAATAAGTTCTCTTAAGTTCACTTGGGTTTCGCTTTCGTTGTACCTTCTTCAGAATGAGGGTTTGATGTACTTTTGTATATTTTTTGCACTTACTGAACTTCAAACAACGAAGCAAAAGTACAACCCTATTTCCAAAAAAATTGGGACACTGTGTAGAATGTAAATAAAAATAGGATGCAATGATGTGCAAATCTTGTAAACCATATTTTTAAAGGAAAATACTACAAAGACAACATATCAAACGTTGAAACTGAAAAATGTTATTGTTTTTTGAAAAATACATGCCCATTTTGAATTTGATGCCAACAACACGTTCCAAGTTGGGAGGGGGGCATGTTTACCACTGTGTTTCATCACCTCTTCTATTAACAACATGCTGTAAGCGTTTGGGAACTGAGGACACCAATTGCTATAGTTTTAAAAGTGAAATGCTTTCTTGTAATTATTTGATACAGGATTTCAGCTGCTCAACAGTTCTGGATCTTCTTTGTTGTATTTTTCATTTCATAATGCACCACATGTTTTCAGTGGGGACAGATCTGGACGGCAGGCATATCAGTTTAGCACCCGGACTCTTTTAACACGGAGACATGCTGTTGTAATACATGCAGAATGTGATTTGACACTGTCTTGCTAAAATAAGCACGGCCTTCCCTGAAAAAGACGTTGTCTGGATGGTGCCGTCACAGATGTGCAGGTCACCTATACCATGTGCATTAATGCACCCCTATACTATCATGAATACTGGCTTTTGAACTGTACACTGATAAACAAGCTGAGTCATCTTCAGCCTGGAGGACAGTGTCCATGGTTTCCAAAATTAATTTCAAATGTTGATTTGTTGGACCACAAGTCACATTTCCACTTCCCCTCAGTCCATTTTAAATGAGCTTAGGTCCAGAGAAGGTGGCAGCATTCCTGGATTCTTTTTATATCTGGTTTCTTCTTTGCATTTTAGAGTTTTAATTAGCATTAGTGGATGCAGTGACAAACTGTGTTCACAGACAGTGGTTTTCAGAAGTGTTTCTGAGCCCATGCAGTGATTTCCACTACAGAATCATGTCCGTTTTTAATGCAGTGCCACCTGAGGGCCCAAAGATCATGGCCAGCAAATACTGTTTTTTGGCCTTGTCCCATGCATAGGTTTTAAATCATTTGAATATCTTTGCAATTTGTTTTAATTTACATATTGTGTCCTAACTTGGGGTTGTATTAGGAATACTTGTATTTTCTCAGATCAACAAACTAACAACTGTGCTTTGACCAGGTGGACCATCAAAATGGTCATCAACAGATAAACAGCATTTAAAGCTTTAATATTTGAGAGAGAGGAGAAAATCAAACTCCACTCTCGATTCAGATCTGAAAAAATCCACAGGTCTTTCTGTGCATCCTTCTACTGCGAGAGGACAACTCAACACTATGAGTCTGAAAGGATGTGAAAGAAGTGCAAATCATTTAAACCCTATCTTTAATTGAAAATACTAAAAAGACAACACGTCAAATGTTAAAACTAAAAATGTTACTGTTTTTTGAAAAATAACACACACCATCTAATTAAATAATTTTCAGGACATTTTTTTCTCAGTAGTCTTAGTAGTTGGTTGCATTTTCAGCTTTTCACAATCCATATAGTCCCAAACACTGTCAGTGATGTTGAGATCTGGACTCTGGGGTGGTCAGTCCATTGTTCTGAGAACACCAGCAGTTTCTTTGTTTGATTTCCAAATATTCTTCCTTTTTGTCTTTTGTCTTAACAAGGGCTTGCATTTCAGTGTAAGTTTATGTAACAAAATCTTATTCCAAATAGTTTTGGACCGTTTCTGTTGGTCACCATGACATTTCTGCACAGTGCAAAGGTCAGCTTGCCTTTGTAACCTGACTAGGATCGTATGAATTCTTATGAACTTTAAATTACACCAAGTTAGCTTTTTTAAAGGATAGAAAACAGGTACTGGTAGTGTATTAGTGTATACAGTAGGTGGAGCCATCAAAAATATGCTATAAATCTGTGAGCCTGTTTGTACTGGACCTTCCACTTTTCAGCTATTACACTGACAGCTAAAGAAAAGCCACCCAATATGTTTTAATTCTTGCCAAAAGGAGCATTAAGTCAATCATTTGGTCTAAACTAGTCAGTCAGGATTTTAAAGAGCACTGCCTTCTCATGCCATCACAAGCAAGGTTATTTTTAGCATGTTGTGTAGCAGGATTACAGAAACAAAGTTATAGTAGATAGGTGAACTAATAGCTAACACAATACATGCTTTCAGCATCTCTCTTGAACATGTTTTAGAAAAAATACATCCCGTTTTTCTTGGCTAGCATTTGTTATTCTAAACATATCTAATTATTTAGGCATGGCTAAAATGTGGGTGTGGTCATGGCTTTCGCCGAAAAGGAAAGGACATTTTGTTTCCCTGCCATTCAATGCACAACTATTTGATACTTTTTATCATTTCGCAGCAGATACATGTTAATCATATGCAATATTACAGAAATTAAAAGTAAAATTCTATGACAAATTATCCACACTACCATTCAAAGGTTTGGAATCACTGCTTTCCATGATATAAAACCCACAGTGTTGCAGATACAAAAGCAAAATGATTATAATATGATGCTACTACTCTACAACTTCACAGATAGAATATTAAACATGACGTTATAATAGAATTAAGATCCAGAATGCCTCACATATGACATGTAATCAAATCTGAGGCAGATAATTTATCAAGAAGTGATTGTAAATAGAAAAAAAGGTCCTAAATCACTTGAAATATTGAAATACAGTCTGGTGTCTAGCTTACAGTATAGACACATGCAAAAGTTTTAACATCCCTGGTTAAATTACATGCTTTGTTGATTTTTGTAAGTAAAAATATGTGAATCCTCTACAGACAATAAAGTTAAAAAATGCAAGTTTTAGTGCCCACTTTCTATTTATTTGCTGAATTTAACATATTGGGGGGAAAAAAAACAATATTTATTATGCGTCATAATATTTACACTTTTTTTAAACGTAATTTTACCAGCCCTGCGATGGACTGGCGACCTGTCCAGGGTGCATCCTGCCTTCTGCCCAATGACAGCTGGGATAGGCTCCAGCACCCCACCGCAACCCAGAAGGATAAGCGGTTTAGATGATGTGCGCGCGTGTGTGTGTGTAATTTTACCAGGGGCACCCAAACTTCCCCATAAGGCTGTATTTCGGTCTGCAGTACACTCAATGAGTAAAATAAGTGATTATTAACATAACAAGTGATCCCAAACTTTTGAACAGTAGTTAATGAAGAACAAAACGACATTCAAAAATGAAAGTCAATGAGGTGCAAAAATGAAGTGCTAGTTAAATCTATACCTAAAGTACAGAGCCTTTCCAGTATGATGAAGAAATTCCTGAGCATCATCTTTTTTAAGATTTTCACCTTGTGATGTTGTCATAAAGATATACAACCGGCATGAATATGAATGTAATGTGTGCAAGATGGTGAATGAAGTGGCTACGGGCCATGTTACACCCTGTATATTAACACACGGAGTCCTGAACACAAGAACATACTTCAAACGCCCTTATATTGTTCTTATTACCTATATCCCATTAAGTCAACAGCAGGTAATTAACTGGCTGCCCATTACTACTTTATTACACAACCGTCTTGTTAAATAAGGTCAATTAGATATTGAATAACAGTTTTTTTCAATTATTTTCCATGACTTTCACCTTCCTTATAGAAGTGAAGGAATCACACCTAATCTTCTCAGAAATATCTCCTGAAAAATGAAGAACTTGTACTTAGTGGCTGTTTTGACTGGAAATTACATAATGAACTGTGGTCTCTGACTTGACTGGGTTGAGTTCTGCTAACTAGTTTCTTTCAATTTTATTGTTGTTGTTATAACTCACAGGGCTTAGCATTGGCTACTAGTGAATATTTGCATGTTTTGTAGTGCTTTTAGCGATCCTCTGGGTGTTACTGCCTCGCCTGCACTAGTGTAAGAAAGCTTTAACACGGAGTGTTCGGGTTCTAACATGATTCCTGATTGTGCTTCTTCCGTGTTGACACTACCCTATAATTATGAACAGCAATAACAATAATGTAATGTTTACTCAAAATGATTAAACTGTTACTCCCTGTGCTTTGCTGCAACTGCTCTTTCCTGTGCCAATGTACTGGTATTGTGGCATACTGCCATTGGCTCATGCTATCGTGATAGCGTGGGAGGCGTGGTCATGCAAAGCGGCCACATGTAGAGCGTCTCTACACTCATGGTAGAAGAGACATTTCTTGTAAATAAGTTGTTGCTGTTAGTCTAAAGCAGAGGTCTTCAAATCTGGACCTTGAATCCAGTTTCCAGTCCTATATTTGGTAAACACTGGTAGTTAATTGAACTATTGATGGAGTTGATTGACCACTTAGGGCTATACTTGCCTGTGACTGCAAAGTCCAGGACTGGAAACTGGATTCAAGGTCCGGATTTGTCATCATTTTCTTCATCATCTAAACCCCTTATCCTCCTGGGTCTGGTGTGGTGCTGGAGCCTATCCCAGCGCTCACTGTGGGGTGAAACACGGCAGACACAGAGACAAACACAGTCACACACATGTAAATTCCACACAGAAAGAACCCTGTTCACCCAGGCCCTTCTTGCTGTGAGGCAACGGCACTACCCACTGTCAGCCATTTCAGCTAGCACTGAGCGACGGTTCTCTCTTATTGCTTGTTCAATAAAAGAGCATTCACCTTTCCCATGTCACCATGAGAATTCCAAAACAAGTAAAATGCATCCGAACTTAACATACAGCTTGAGAGTATGCTATGACAGAAAATAGTAGTATGCAAAGAGAACTAATGAAAAACTTGGAAAAAGAAGTGTTAATTAACAGTCTGTAGGACAAATCTAAATAAATCTAGAACTGTGTTTACAACAGGAGCAGCAGGGACGCGACAAAGCGGCCGGAGGTCATTCATTTGCAGTGAGAGCCGACGATTTACGGTGACATGAGGCAGCACGAATGTTGGCTCCGCGAAATGCACAGAGTCTGCAACGCGGCAAAAATGGGAAGAGTTTAACTTTATGCAAATAAGGAGCAAAGCAATGTGGTGACTACCAAAAAAATGTACTACTGAGCAGCGTAATATGCTCCACCACTGTGAAACAGTACGGTCCTTTTTTTAGTTCCTAGATAATTGTTTCTACTACAGGTAGAATAGTGGCAGTGGTCAGGGGGTTTTATGAACTGTGCTTATTAACGTAGCTGAAAGTCTATACCCTAAGGTGCTAGATTGTATCTCATCAGATTGCTTAAGCACTATTTGGGTGTCTTCATGTCAGTTATTGTGCTGTGTCTCTAATAGCTGTGTAGTTACACATTACCAATACATGCAATAACAGAATAACTAGTGGTGGTGTATACATTGTTACAGATGGATTACAACTGTACAACTTACGTAAACACAAGTGTTTCATCTTTAGTTTTTGCTCATCGAAATACATGTCTTGGTAGCTGCAACAGTTTTCTCCTAATGGTAAATACATTTGCATAAATTACTGTTTTACCTGAATTCACTGATTGTATCAGTATGTCATCAGTAATTACCTTCATTGTGAGAGTACTAACACTGCATCATGTGGAGGGGTTTTGCTACAAAATAATAACACACCATGCCTTATAAATAATGAATGAAATCATTAATTAATCAGTCTCATAATTTATCAGTCTCATATATAATCAAATATCATAATCTTTCATTTCTAGCAACATCAATGATTTGACAGAAGATTTTAATAAAAGTGAATTATTTTACATGGATATCAGCAACAACCAGTATTTGAATGAAATTACGATGAACAACTTGATGAAAATAAACGAAGCATTTATTAACACATAATTTGCTGTAAGACACAAATGAAAGCTATAGCAGTCAGTATATTGACAGTGAATATGAGCTAAATGGCCATGTAGCCAGTGTGCATGTGAGAGTGTATGTGTGTGTGTGTGTGTGTGTGTTGTGTGTGCATGTGATTATGTAAGAGGAGAAACAATGTTACTTCTTTGATCTCTGAACAGACAAAATAGAGCTGCTTTCACATAGAGAAACATGGTGTTCATGGATGATTTGCAAGCAAACTTCCCTGTGTGTTAGTAAGGTGACCTTTTGTTTTAGTTCGAGCTAACTCTAGTAACACTAGTAGTCTAATAGTGTTTAGTAGTATTTCTCACATAATCCTAGTTATTAAGGTGAATCTAGTTAAGTCAATGTCCTACATTAACTTTCTTGAAGTCCTACAGACTGAAGAGTCTTTTGCCCAAAAAGCTTTCCAGCATTCTTAGCGTTTTCGTTGGTTTCTGTTAATTAACTCTTTATTTTTTATTTTTGAATAAAATCAGATCAACCTTCACGTGGTAACAAGTAAATTAACTAGTTTTATTCAACTTAAATTATTACTTTAAATGAACTAGTTAATTTGCTTGTTATCACATGAAGTACTTTTCTTAGGTTGATCTGATAAGCCTTTTTTTACAGTGTAGAAAACACAGGGCCAACAAAGCCAGCACAACCAGACATGCAAACAGCTTTTTCCCCAGAGCTGTGGCACTCACACTGTAAAAAATGTTCAACTCAAAAAATTACATTGAAATAATCATCATTCAAATATTTATTTAGCTTAAATAAAACTAGTTAATTTACTTGTTACCACATGAAGTCATTTTTTTTTATGTTGAACTGAAGAGCATCTTTTTTACAGTGCAGCTGCCTTCTAGCCTGCATAACTTCAGAACGACTTAAGCTACAGACATGATACACATATCAGAACACTCAGCAGACCCAACCTTCAATAGCCAGCAGTCACCACATTATCAACAGCGAGTAATCTGCCTAAAATCAAAAATCACCTGATTTCTTGATAAAACAGCCAAATCCACTGCACAGTCCATAGCAATCAAACAAGAGCCCTCCATGTGTTTCTGCCATGAGAGAGTATCATAAATAATAAATTTGTATTTATCTACATAAACATTTATATTTATATCATTAGAAATGATCATATTTAGCTTTGTCTTTCTATTTACATTGATTTTGAGTATTAAAAACAGCTAAGAGAAAACATGCAACTCAATTCGTAATTAAAAATAAACCCTGTCTTGCTGTGTATCAGAGTTTTAACACTCAGCATGAATCCAAGAAGACAGGAAATCAATAAAAACATGGCTGCCTTATGCTAATCATTTATTTTTACTCAATAATAAGCAAGAGAATTAACAATCGAAAATTCTTGCATTTTCAGCTCACAGACACTCCAGACAAACAATTTACGAAGGTGACATATGTTTTAGGAATCTGTATAAGCAAACATTTTGCAGGCGCTAACTAGATCTTTTATCAAAAATTAGCCAAATTCACATTTACATGTCAAATAAACGCATATCTGAGTGGCCAAGGGTTTTCCAAAAATAAAAACATACAGCATGTGTGACTTTCTAATAATAATAATTTATTATTGTAACTATAAATATAATTGACCACAATACCAAAACAAGTATACAAAATTATGCTAGGGCTCTTAAAGTGTAATTATTACAATGCTTCCAAGGCATCTTACAAACTCAAACATCATTTTTGTAAAGATTCTCATATTGTTTACTGTTATAGTGTTTTAAATGTATTATAGCATTTTAGATTAAACTTTGATATTTTCCCATAGAATTGCATAATGGAATCTTCACCCTGTTTGAGATCTAGTTCAGAGATGCTATGTGATTATTACATGCTAGAAATTACATGTTTTGTTGATTTGTGAAAATAAGTTAATACATACTCGGCAGGGAAAAAACTGCACATTTTAGTGCACAGTTGCTTTATATTTGCTAAGTTTAACACATTAGGAAAAAAACATACAGTATAAAAGTTGCCACAACTTTTGCACAGGGCACATTTTAGGGGCCTAAGCATGTAGAGCTGGAAGTCTGTTATAATTGGTAGGATATTTCTTATTCTTCTTCTGTTTTTTATTCTAACAAATCTTGCAGGCCAAACCGTAAGTCTTACAGACCTGAAAATTGGTCAATAGGCAGTATTCCCTCCTGCTACTCAGGTGAGCATGGTCAGCCCCATTGACATGATGGTGATGCTACAGTGAAGCATTGAACATTTTGCTCCATATTTCCTGGACTGTATGTCACAGAAACAAAATTCTTGTTCAACTGATTACAGTATCTATGTTCTACAAAAAAGCTTCAAGAACCATACAACTCCACCCAGATTGAGATCATTTGCATTTTATGCAAAATCACACATATTTTAAGCATAAACTAGTCCCTGGGTTTTTAGACAATCTGTACAAATCTAGTGTCAAAACAATCCTATGATACTTAATTTTAATAATTATTAAAGATATTTTGGAGAGTCAACACTATGTAGTGTTTAGGCACCAACCACAAATAGAAGTGGAGCTTACATTGCATAAGTCATGCATATACAGCTCTAACTCAAATGCTTTGACCGATTGTTACAAAACTTCACAGACATGTATCCTAGAGGAGTAATAGAAAACCGTCAAATTATCATGTGACTGCATTGCTAAGTGGCGCAATAACATCCAAAAAAAATGTTATGCAACCAAAGCTTTGACATTGACATAAAATTTTTCATGCTGCTAAAGTGTGTCTCCTGTCTCAGGTTCTATGAGGCTGATGTCATACTTGAAAAAACATGGCTGCTTCATGTAAAATCAGACCATGTGTATTGTCTGATGTTACACCAAACTTGCTATGCCTACTCAATGCCTAATGTTGAAATAGGGTGCAAAGATTAGTGGACATATGTTAACAGGAGGTGCTAAAACAATAAATAAAAATGTTGAACCTATTTCCAAATTCATTATTATAAAACAATTATTTCCAATAAACAGTCCAAACAACCAACAAATTTCGGAACAAAGTCTGTCATACTATGTGCATACAAAAGACAAAAGTCATTTGTAAAGTCATACTGTAGCATTTTAAAATAACTGGCACCCAAACTCATTACACTATTCTACTTCACTCTTACATTGGGCATACTTGCTAAACGTGCTTGGACCCCTGAATTGCCACTTGCAGCAAACAGTAACTGTGCATTTAAATGTGTGTTCTATGTAGAGGATGTGTTAACTTCATTTCACTTTGAAAATGTCATTTCTCCCAGGGTGTCTAAATAGCATTGCATACTACATACAAAAACAGTAACACTATGCATACAGAGGTATAAATTAAATTGTTAAGAAGTTGTTAATAAGTTAATACGTCAGTTCACACAGTTTGGCAACAGCAGAAACGTCTAGTCTGTATATAGACACTTTTTGAGTCTTTAGAATCACTAAAACAACAAGCTAAGCTTAAGAGCCATTAGCCATTCCAAAATAAATCTAATCCTTTTGTTGTGGCAGGTGTCTGGGGCAAAGTCTCAGGCTCTCAGGTGCTACCCTCCTAGTACACATGTGACGTGCAGCTCTTTGAGTGATGTCTGAATGTCACGTTCAAACTGAAATAATAGCAGGTCTACATAGACAAACATGTCTTCGGAGATGTGAAGCGTGAACATTTTTGGTTTTGTTTAATCACACAGTTCTCAATGCATGCAATGCCACTATCACCCTGTCCCACCTCATTTCTAAATCAGCATGATCCAGTCTGACTTGTCCCTGGGAATGAGGCTTCTCACAACAAATACTTGTAGCAGCTGCCATGGGAACAAAAGCACTCAATTTCCTCAAAAGCCGCATGCACCTTCTCCAGTAGGTCGAAACCTGCCAATCAAAAAGCTCCCCGAGCCTGGCTGCGAGGTACAGTGTACCACATGCCTGTGAACAAATGGAGGACTTTAAATGAGCACAATTAAGTACATTTTTTTACAGAAGCGCCGTAAAACACAGGAGTAATTTTCCTTGACGCAAGATCTTTACTGAGGCACAAAAATGGTGTACTGAAAATACCTTGGCACCAAGCCAACTATTTCCTCTTTCAGGTCTTCCTAAAAACAGCCGTGACAGATCAAGAACATTCAGCTTTGGTGCTTCTTGTATAAGGGTCATACAATGAGTTATGTCAATCAACCATTCGTCTAGCAAAACTGGAAAGAAAATGTTCCGTCTTGCAAGCATAAAACATTGCTGAGACAAAAGTGCTTCAAATGTAACTTCAAACTTCAAACTAATATCTCAACAACACATACAATCGTTTTGAAGTTTACTGAAGCAACATGAAGGATAACTATCCAAAAGGCTACGCAGTACGTGGAGTTCTTGATGTCACCTTGCTAGTGTACCCTCTATTGCAGTGCCCCCTAGTGGCCATCCCTCCAGCAGACTGGAAATCTACATGAATATTTTTAATTAATATAGTCAACTCCACAGATTTTTCTCCATAATTAAATGGATAAGATGTAAACAAAGTCATTCAGAGTGGTTTGATGTGAAATGCTCTGTTCTAGAGAAATTTCTTGAGTCAAAATTTTTCACAATGGTGGTGATAGGAACCGGATGTCTTAAACGTTTAATGCCTCCAAAACTTTCCTCACAGAAAGCAGTGACAGTAAAGGGTTATGAATATGCTACCTGATGTCTGAGACATTGTTTAACAATAGTTTTACAATAAGGTTTTGGCCTAAAATGTATATTTTGTCTTTATGGTTGAGCGGTACACGTATGATGTTACGAGGAAAATAGTCCCCAAAGACTATTTTTTTTTCAGATTTACAACTATTTTAACACTATCAACAACAGATATCAAAATATCAGAACACATGTAGGTTCACTGGTGGTTTTGAATAGTAAATAAAATAGCAATTTTTCCATTGTACACATTGTGAACCCTGATTCCTATCACCACCACTGTCAAGGAATTTGGAAAGAGTTTGGAAAGTTTCTCTGCACTGGATCATTTCACATCAAACCACTCCGAATGACATTCTTTACTCTGTAGACAAAGTCATTCAGAGTGGTTTGACGTAAGATGATTCACTGTAGAGAAACGTCGTGACTGAATTATCCAGAAATTTTGAAAAAAATAGGTGGAATTCCTGTTTACCACTTAACTCCTTGAACCTGAAGGGCAAAGTTGTCTTGTTGTCTGCATAGTTGCCTTCTTATCTTTATAACTTAAGAACGGTTTAAGCTACAGACATGATACACATATCAGAACGCTCACCAGACCTGGCCTTCACTAGCCAGTAAGCAACACTGAGCTGTGAAGTCAGCATCAGTGAGTAATCTAGCCTGAATAATCACCCAAATTTCCTGACATTATTGTTCTGCTTTTAGCCTTCACATTCCAACAAAGAGTTAAAATTGTGGCATGAGTAAGTAAGTAAGTAAGCAAAGTTTATTTATATAGCGCTTTTTACAACAGGTGTTGTCACAAAGCAGCTTTACAAGGAAATCAGCATTACAGAAAGAAATCCGGGTCCAAGCCCCCATGAGCAAGCCAGTGGCGACAGTGGCAAGGAAAAACTCCCTAGAGAAACAGGAAGAAACCTTGAGAGGAACCAAGACTCAGAAGGGGAACCCACCCTCCTTTGGTCGACACCGGATAGTAAACATTGTTAGTACAAAAACAGGGAAAACAGGTGGAGCAATGATTAATTTGATTAGTTTAGTACATGCAGCAGCAGCGGCGGCAGCATCAGCATCAGTGGGGTCAGGTTGTGAGGGTGAGGTTTGCACAGCGTTGTACAGCAAGAAGCTCAATGGTGGTCAAGCCGGTCCAGAGGGCTGGCGAGCAGTGGCACCCGATCAAGGCAGAGAGGCAGCAGCATCAGAATGAACAGGATGGGCAGCTGTTCAACTCGGCAAAGGAAAGAAAGAAAGGAAAACACACAGAGAGTCAGTTCTGTAATGGGTGTCAGTTCTGTAATTAATACAGATTAAAGTGTTAGCAGAGCAGCGGAGACTCTGGCAGGTACAGAACTGACAGGGAAAACTAATTACCAAAGGCTTGACTATACAAGTAAGTTTTTAGCCTAGACTTAAAGACTGAGGCTGTGTCTGAGTCCCGAACATTAACAGGAAGATTCATAGTGAGAGAGAAGTTCACTCAGGTACTGAGGGGCGAGTCCGTTTAGAGCTTTATAAGTCAGTAAGAGAATTTTATAATCAATCTGAAATTTAACTGGTAACCAGTGTAAGGTTGATAAAACTGGGCTGATATGGTCAAACTTTCTGGTTCTAGTAAGAACTCTGGCTGCAGCGTTCTGGACTAGCTGAAGCTTGTTAAGGCTTTTGCTGTGACATCCAGACAGCAGGGCATTACAGTAATCTAGCCTTGAAGTAATAAATGCATGAACTAACTTTTCTGCATCCTGTAGAGATAATGCATTTCTCAATTTAGCAATATTGCAGAGATGCAGGAAGGCTGTTCTAGTAATATTAGTTATATGTGCGTCGAAGGACAGATCAGGGTCTATAATGACACCAAGGCTTTTTACAGATGAGCTTGATGCAACTGAGAAATTGTTAAGTTTAAGTGTTAAAGTAGACAGTTTGTTTCTAGCCGCTTTCGGACCAAGAAGCAGAACCTCTGTTTTATCCGAGTTTAGAAGGAGAAAGTTACTCGACATCTAGTCTTTTATGTCTTTTATACAGTCTTCAATCTTGCTAAGTTTAATTTTATCATCCAGTTTGCTTGCTAAGTATAACTGAGTGTCATCGGCCTAACAGTGGAAATTTATGCCGTGTTTACTGATAATGGTGCCCAGTGGTAGCATATATAATGTGAATAATACAGGTCCTAAAACAGAGCCTTGTGGAACACCATACTTTACTTTTACGAGGGCAGATGATTCACTGTTTATATTAACAAACTGATAGCGATCATTGAGGTAGGACCTGAACCAGGAAAGAGCTGTTCCAGTTACTCCTACAAGGTTTTCTAGTCTGTCTAGTAAGATAGCGTGGTCTACTGTGTCAAATGCCGCACTAAGATTGAGGAGGATTAACAAGGTCACATTTTCTTGGTCGGAGAATAATAACAGATCATTTACAATCTTTACTAGTGCTGTCTCTGTACTATGATGTGGCCTAAAGCCAGATTGGAATTTTTCATGGATTTGATTCCTATGCAAATAGGAACTTAATTGTTTTACAACAACTTTTTCCAAGATCTTAGATATTAAGGGGAGATTCGAGATGGGTCTATAATTTGATAGTTCGCAGGGATCGAGGTTAGCTTTCTTAATCAGCGGTCTAATTACTGCTAGTTTGAGAGTTTTTGGGATGTATCCAAGGCTAAGAGAGGAGTTTATTATTGACAGAACAGGATTAGTTATTTCTGGCAAAATTTCTTTGAGTAAACCTGTAGGAATTGGATCTAACATACAAGCAGTTGATTTTGCGGAAGAAATTATTTTAACTAGTTCATTTTCTTGAATTAAGGTAAATGATTCCAGCCTCTCTGCAGGGTTTATAGTATTCTCAAGATTGAGGCTAGCATTATGGGGAAGCAGGTTTGTAGAGTTTAATTGTGTATTCTGAATTTTCTGCCTAATTTTTTCAATTTTGTCACAGAAGAAGTTCATAAAATCGTTGCTGCTATAGGCTAATGGCATCTGCAGTTCACTGTTTTGTTCTCTGTTAGTTTAGAGATTGTGCTGAATAGTAATCTAGCATTATTTTTATTGTTTTCTATGAGAGAGGAGAGATAGGCTGAGCATGCTGTAGCAAAGTGCTCTTCTATAGTCTATAAGGCTCTCCTTCCAGGCGGACTGGAACACTTCTAGCTTAGTCAGGCGCCATTTTCGCTCTAGATGTCTGGCGGTCTGTTTTAAAGCCCGAGTGTGATCGTTATACCAAGGGGCGAGTTTTTTCTGCCTTACTATTTTACTTTTTAATGGAGCCACACTATCTAGAGTAGATCGAAAATTATCCTCTAAGAGCTTGGTCATAGTATCTAACTCAGTAGGATTAGATGGAGTCACTCATCACAGCACTCAACAGACTGTGTCCACAAACTAGAGTGATTTTATCCACCCATGACCATCTGTCAGCCAGCAAACAAGCTCCAAAATCACCCCTAACCCACTTGCTGCTGTTATATCTCTGCTTTAAAGTCTTCGTGTTATAAACAAAGGGTTAAAACCGCAACACGATTCACACATCAGAGCACTCAGCAGACCCTGCCCTTACTAGCCCGAGTGGAAAAAAACCCAGCTCTAACCAAACACCAGCCAGAAATCCAGCACCAAACACAGCCAAATTCACTGCTATTAGCTCTCTGCTTTAGCCTTTTTTCATATGGCAACAAAAGTGTTAAAAGAGCAACACGATTTACCCGTCACAATCTTTACTGACGTAAGAATATGGTGTACTGGAAACATCTTGGCACCAAACCAACTATTTCTCTTTTAGATTCTTCCTAAAACCAGCCGTGACAGATCAAGGACCTTTAGCTTTAGTGTTGTCTTGTATAAGGGTCATACAAGGGAGATATGTAAAACATGTTTTTACAAGTCGTTTATGGTGGAGGGGTACACATATGACGTTATGAGGAAAATAGTCCCCAAAGAAACTGAATTTTTCAGACTTACCACTATTTTAACACTATCAAAATATCAGAAAGTACATGTAGGCTCACTGGTGGTTTTGAATTGTAAGTAAAACAGCAATTTTCTTGCTGTACACACTGTGACCCCTGGTTCCTATCACCACCACTGTAAAGACATCTGAGTTTGACATGTTTCTCTGCAATGAATCATTTCACATCAAACCACTCTGAATGACTTTCGTCCAAGCCCATCTTTTGAATATCTGCAGTTTTCAATGTACATTCACGTTCTAGCACACTGCTAAAAACCTGCCAGAAGTAGTGGCTAAGCAGTGTTTGAAGGAGAAAATGAAAAACGTAGAGATTGTCAGGATTATGTTCGGCTGTAACACAAGGATAAGGCTTAAATTTGTTAATTTTACTGCTGTGCCGCTAGCAAACTTTCCATTGTGAATCAAGACAGCTGTTTAGATTTTGTCATCATTGCTCACAGGGGCCCCCTAGTGGCTCTGGCCTCAGAGCATGCACCCATAAAGCCCATGGTATGATCCTGGCCTGAGAAAAGGTAATGTGCTATGCAAGCAGCATGCAATCTCTAAAAACAATTTAATAGTGGTCAGAAATCTTTAATCTAACATTTTGAGGTACCCGACACTTTAGCCAAACACTTTAGCCAGCTAGCTAACTTTATCTGCTGAAAAAAGACCATCAGAATCATTAAAAAACCTAATGACCCATCAAGAAAAAGCTAAAGCCCATGTTGCATAGGGTCCACTGGCTCTGAATTAAATGAATTCTGTATTAATGTTGTTTTGCTGAAAGTATTTAAAACCATTGTGCCCTTCTTAGAATTACCTTTGACTGACACCTAAAGCCTGCTGTTAATAATCACTGCTTGGCCAAATATTTTCTACTTCTTATACTTATTATTTCTTTCTTTGATTTATCATCTTTTCCAATGTTTATTTCTTTTATATTGTTTTATTTGGCTCAATAACTACTGGTGTTGTGTTTTATTTCCATTTGCCAAACGCATTAAAAAACACTTTCAAGAATTTTCTTCTTTATTCATGATATACATTTTTACACATACAAGACATATCAGTGCTATATTATGATTAATGATTTTTCTTTATAAGAAAAATAAAAATGTCTTTCCATTATATGTTATTCTTTATAAAAAAACATATTATAGCTAAAGTTGTTACGAATGGAAATACAGCGCTTTGGAACAATAATTTTTAGCATCGTTTTTGTACTTTAAAGACAAAATTATTGTTAAAAAAATATTATGGAAAGTATCAGTGGTGCGCCCAGATATTTTTCATAGGGGTGGCCAGCTGAGGCCAGTGAAAATCTTGGGGTGGCAAACCAAGAGCCATTACTGAATTTCAGGAATCCTTTTATGCTGTTATAGTACATGGGCTAGATGAAATATGTCAATATGAGAGTTAAGAAACTGCATACTGATATATATATATTTTTTTTATTTTAAAGTTAACGGTATTAATTATATGATGTGCTGTCAAAACTGGCCAAAAATGGCGTTCAGTTGTTCCGTCTAAAACACATAGGTTCAAACCATTCAAATATCCATTTCTGTGCACCGTGTCCATAAAAGAGCAAACCAATACAACAACAGTGTTGCATCAGATTCAGTTCCCCCTCAAAATCCCGTTCATAAATCAAGTTTACAGGAGCCGCTTTTACTGAGCAGAAATAAGCACCAAACGGCACTGCAACTACTGAAAGTAGGAAACTTGATTATTTAATGGAAACATAAAACTTTTTTAATTGCTGTCTTCAACAGGGAAGAGGTGAGGTCAACTGTGTCACTTCCTGATCTGCTTCTCAGGCAGTGGAGCGGGAACATGCGAGATTACATTTACACCTTAACGAAGTAAATCTCCAACTTGCAAGCTGCCCGGCAACATTTTTGTGAACATGTTGAAGGAAGATGAATCATCACAACCATTTAGTATGACACACTCTCACCATCTAATGAATTTCAGTTAAGAGACTTCCTCTATCCTCTATTCCTCTTTGTGTAACATAAACAGTAGATTTAAGATTACAGAATCAGTCTCAACTAAATATGTGAATATTAAAATTATTATTAGTAGTATTACACAATGATCATTAACGTAAACAATTGCACTTATTATTAATTATTATTATTATTTATATTATACAATACAACATACTTGGCAAAATAAAGTAATACTGATTCTGATTGAGCTGTCACTCTAAACCTCAAAAGCCAATGGGGAACAAGCCCTGTAAATCCCACCCACTAGATACTAAAACCTAAAAAGTCCAGCATGGTAAATGAACATACTGGTAGCAAACATGCAAAAGCTGATGATGACAATGACTGCAGCTGGCTCGCTGGCTCCTCTTTCATAGCAGTGAACGCTACAAAATATATATAATATGGCAAGTGGACCAAACGGATGAGTGTAGGTACAAGGTGTACCTAATAAAGTGGCCAGCAAGTGGATATCTAAATTGGCATCTGCTTTGCCAGATATGTATGTGAAAACTATTGGATATTGGCATTGGCCCAGATTTTCAATATTGGTGCATCCGAACTTGTAAAATCATGGTCTGGCCTGCAGATTAATAAAAACGGGCCAACTTTAAGGCAGGAAAAGTGTCATATATCTAAGATTACAAAAGGTATATGTGACACAGTGTACTCTAATAATACAAAAACAAGGTGTTAAATTGCTGACAGTTCTGCCAACACAAGCCTTCCTATAGTAAATGTTACGTAAACTCAATACAAGAGATTGAATCAAACAGTATACATTTATTGACAGATGTTGGTTGTAGATAAACTATTTCAAAAATTGACTCTTGAAGTAGCTAAATGGGCCAACTGGCATTAGGATCATGTTATGAAGTCACATAAATCCTGCTGTAGTATGAAAGGGGAAAAGGGTAGTGTTGTCAGAAGTGGGATTCGAACCCACGCCTCCAGGGGAGACTGCGACCTGAACGCAGCGCCTTAGACCGCTCGGCCATCCTGACAGCTGAACATACCACACAGAAGCAGGACAGTTGTAGATAATTATGCACGGCTCACTGGTGGACATGGTCCAAAAATGAAGTTGTTTTGCTGTAATAATGACCCACATTGTGCTGCAGTTTAAAATTTGTTCAAATAATCCCAGATCCCCCAGTGCTGACAGCATCTTAATGTTAGCTACTTCCCAACAAGCTCACAACCATGATACTATGATAGCTTGTTTACAGCACTATTCCTAGTCCCGAATATAATAACAAACTGTTATTAGTTCTATAAATGTTAGCATTGAATCAGCCCGAAAAATATGAAATATCTGTGCTTTACGTCTTCCTGCTTGTGGAACGCAGCGGTGTCATACTGCCTCCCTGTGGATTTAAGGTGTCACTGCACCACATGTTTCACTCTGATAGCCATCCATTGCTGCGTATATGTTGGGGGGGCTTCCAGGCCCTCTAAAGGTTTGACTGGATGATAACTTTTTCTGGCATTTCTTCTCTGTAGTTCTATGTTGTTCTGTCATGCATTACAAATCTGATACTGTGAGTTTAAAAGGAACGGTCAACTTGTACATTAGAGTAAACCGAACAAACTGAGAAAAACATTATACTCTCTGATATCCCACGCACCTAATTTTTAGACTGTTTAGTGCTAGTCAGCAGCATAGCTAGAACGTTTAGAATCAGGTGGCCAGGTTAGTCCCAGAGCTAGAGGAAAAAATTACAACAACATAAAAAGTGGTGCATTGGTGTTTCCCTAACTAAATCAGTCCGTCATAAATCAAATATTGCATCAGCACAATTATTGCCAGGGGTGCCACTAGAGGTTCATAGACAGGGGGGCTAAGCCTGTACTAGCAGGGGTCTGGGGGAATGGTCCCCAAAGACATTTTTTTAATAGCCCCAAAATGTTTATAATGCACTTTTAGAGTAGCAACAGTCAAAAAACAGTTATTTGGTCGAACTGGCACACAGTAGATCTGTCTCTTCTCCTCTCTCTTAGATAAGCTGCAAGGTCCTGAATATATTATTTAAACCTACAGATTATGGATCAGTTGAGTCTCAGTTGGTGCAATCAGAAAGAGTGCGATTTTGCTCTGCAGGCATGTTTAATAAACTAGGTGACACAATTTCATGGTCCCTGTGAACATGAAATTCTCCTTTGCTTTCTTGTTCACTCACCTCCATCAGATCTGCTCCTTCAACCCTGTCAGTCTCCTTCAGCTTCTTTCTCCCTCTCCCTTCCTGTGTTTTGCAATACATTAATTTTGTTAAACTTGGATTTACAAGGAAATAATGATCAATCAATTAATTTTTTTTACCTAGTAAAAATCATATGATCTGACTGGCCTTTGACAGAACTCTCTGTCTCTTAATTTCCATCTACAGGTTGAGGAATTGAGGGACAGAAAACTGTTATGATGACCTTTTTTAACACAAAGCTGAACTGAAGAAATGTCCACCTTAAACGCTGCAACAGTTTCATTCTGGTGCCTCAGAAAATTCAAATCCAGTGAAAATTCAAACCAGAATCTGGAAAACAGGAAGCCAAATACAGCCTTGTCCTTCACTGTCATTAATTTTACGTTACTGTAAAAACAACAATATATAGCAAATACTGGTGTCACTGTTTCCAAACACTGAAGAGAAATAAAAAAGACTATAAAGAGCTGTCAGCCATGTTATTTCTACCCCTCTTGTTCCTTCACTCTCACTATGAAGTTAAACCAGAGACTCTGTGGGTTAAATTAGTTAGCTAGTCAGCTAGTTAGCTACTGTCAGTGTTAGCCTAGCCTCTTTTCTTCACCTCACTTAAACCAAAAGTTAACTAAACTTAGCCAGAGTTAACAAGCAACCAAATAAAACAGTCCATATTGTAGGTGGATATATTCACTCTGTTTAACACCATTTCATTCTGTATATTACAGATTTTGAATAAGGTCTAATACAAGGGTTCTGAACCTTTCCCACCCAAAAGCCCACCTGTTTATACACACAAAGCATATCGGCCCACAGGACAGCTATAATCAGCTTATTTTTAAATGCAATTTTCATTTATTTTCTTAAGCGCTGACACTAAAAAACCTGAGAATTAGGCCCTGAAAAAGATCAGACCGGCTCAATCACAGAAACCAAAATGACAGTTAATATTGTTTCGTCTCAGGATTTCTCTTTAGTTGTGAAGGTTTTTGTGATTCATTTGAACTAGCCAAGGCACACTCCTCTCAAAGAAAACCTCCTGCCTGCAAAATTAATTTTTTTTTCCTCAAATGAAAATTTATTTGAGAAAAATCTTGAGATAAATATGTCAGGATAATTATCCTGAGATATATTAATTTGAGAAAAAAATCTCGAGATATATAGGTAAAACCTGAAAAAAATGACATGGGTTTTTCTATGACCTGAGATTTTTTTTCTTTTTTTCTTCTTTTTTCTTTTCTAATAATTATTCACTCCGCTCTGTAGGTGCCACCAATACGTCATTTAGACAGCATTCCATATATACTATAATATAACGATTTATAAAACTGTTGGTGAGCACTGAAACCATATCTTTGTATTTGAGCTTAAGTTCAAATTTAAGTATATATAGCGGTCAGTTTTCATTAGAATAGTTTCAATCACGAATACGGAACTTCAAGCACCCCTGAAAAATGGACAGTGGGCTTGGCGAGATATTAGTGAGTGGAATGCTACCTAAAAAATCTGAGGTCATTTTGCAGACAGGAATTTTTTTACCCATCATAGAAAAACCCATGTCATTTTTCTCTTGTGTCCTTTCAGGGGTCTCCGTACGGGTTAGCGTTGTCACAATCAACAATATTAATAAACCTTTCTTGATATCGGCTTCTTTGTTATTGGCTGATCAATTTGAGTTTGACCACCCACTTCACACAATGAGACGAAATCAAACGTGGATCTTCGCCATTATTTTAGCTATTCGTTTTTAACAACAGCTCGAGCTGCAGGAACGATATGAGAGCGAATGAAAGTCTGTACAGAGTCAAACGTTAAAACAGGCAGATTATAGTGACTGTCGAAAGTGCTGATAGAAGAGGAAAGCTAGCTCTATTGATGGATTAGTCCCCCGTTTGATCACAGAGCGCGTTTCCATCAGCGCTGAACTGAACCGGGATTAGTCTGAAGAGGACTGAGACTCGCGGTTTCTGCCGGTCCGCTTCAGTGGTTTGTTGCAGACCCGAAAACGGGTGGAATGTTCACACATGTCAAAACAAAGCGAACTAAATAAAAGGTGTAATGATCCTCAACAAACACGGCAGCCGGAAACACCCAGGGCAGCTTCAACTCTGGCGCGCGCCCGCGGCTGTGTTGTTTAAAACCGATGACGTGTAGCCTAATTAACCAGCTACTGCGGCGCTTTTATTTGTACGTCTGCATGGATATTTATATTGGTTATGATTTGACAACATTTGATTCTTAGATTTTTAATCATGAAGTTAATCATTTTCCACTGTTCATGACTTAAAGTGGCGGTACTGACCCAGTGCGAATGACTGCCTCCCCCCGAGTAGCTCGAGCCCGCTGGAGGGTGCTTCCCGGCCCACAGGTTGAGAAACCCCGGTCTGATGTTCATTTTAGAGAACTTTTAGCCAAAATGATGTTTTCAGCTCAGCCAGAGCCGGTTTATGAGGAGCCTCGACACTTATTTATCCCCCGTTGTATCAAAAACAGGACTACAAAACAGCAGACGGCGCCCGCGAGCGAGTCCTGGATGATTGGGGTGAAAGGAGCTCAACGGCTAAAAACGAAAAGTTAAAATAGTTTCTGATCATTTGCCCAGAACTTTCCTTTAATTTTAGAAAACAGAGGGACGTATTTCACTAAAAAAAAACAAAGAAAACTCACCTGTATGTTTCCTGTTTTGGGCAGCAGAACACTGGCGTTAATGATACTGAGTGCTGATTGATTGGCGAGCGGAGCAGCTCATTGGCTGTTCGCGCTCACTGACGTCATTGACGTAAATGGGGCGCCGTCTTAAACTCCTGTAACTCGAGCTAAAAGCTTTTAAAAATATAACAGCAGTGTTAAAATGTTTTATGCTGTTCTGTTCTTGAAATGATTGTATTCATTTACGTGAAAAATCTTTAAGCGTTTATAAACTATGATTTTGCTCAAATGCTCAATTTTAACCCATTCATTTTGCACTTGCTCGGGAGCGCCCTCTAGCGTTTGAGAAACCCGGAAGACATTACAGAGTGGTAATTCCCCTCTCTACAAGTTGTCCGGCTTGGCTACCGGTTACTTTGCAGTGCATAAACAGAGACCCTCCTCCAGGTCTGGTATGATTGGCTTACAACGTATGAGGTCTGATATGATTGGCTTGCAATGTATGAGGTTTGATATGATTGGCTGAACGTTATGTTAGTCGATCTCTGGTAGTACAGCAGAGGCAGTGCTGCATTAGAGCAGCAGCAGTGCCTCCCCCAGGCCGCGCCCTGCTATTACAGTGTACTGTGAATGAGAATAAACCATAGATCCCATGTGTCAAACACAAGTCAAGTGAGTGGCACAGTCCTATTTGGCCTGCAGAATTATTCTAATTTTCTATTAATACTAGCCCATTTCACCATGAATTGCACTACAGTTCCCAGCATGCAGTGCAACGTAACGTGTGCTACCACCCCTCCCCAGCAACAATCTATGGGACAGCACCACTAAAAAAAATAAATAAATAAAATGCCAGGTGTCTGGTTCTAGCGAATGGGCAGTTTTAAAAAACTACTGTACACTGGGGATATTTAAAGAGGTTTAACAGATATCTGCATCTAGTGTAGTCTACTGTTTTGCATAAAACAATTTGTTTTCATTTAAAATCGTTCACATATTCAGTGCCTATTTTTTGCTGTTGTAGTTAGACATATTATGAATAAACTGTGGCCAGCTGGGGTTAAGTAAGTAAAACGTTAAGTCAAAATAAAATAATACACAGCTGGCCCTTGAAGTTGTTTTTTAATATAGCCCTTTCAGTGGTTGAGTTTGACACCCCTGCCATAGATGATTTGGGCTAGTAATGTACATTCAGGGCTAAATAACATTGTTGGGGAGGGGTTAACCACTCTATAATTGGCCTAGCAATGCCTATGATTGTTACCAAAAGTTGTTGATGTATTATTTAGAAGGAAATGATGTATTTGAATCAAGTAAAAGTCATAATTAAATTCATTTTTTTTTCAGTGTGCAATATTAACTTTGGCTACACCTCTGGTGTTAGTATTTAACTAAACATTACGTTTACTTAATATACATTTTGTGTAGGAATTGTGGTCCTGTAATCTTCACAGTCAGAGAATGTCTGTGTTGATTTATTCTATACACTACAAGCCAAACGTATGAAAGTAAAGTGTGATTTAAGTTTTGACAATATACTACAATTAAGTCAATTTGCAGTACCACACAACGTTTGTTGTCATCTTTTTTTACCAAAGTTTGTTTTTTTTTTAACCACAATGTTCTATTGATTTGCTGTACTATATTCTTATTATGAAGGAAATAAAAACCTGCTGGTTGTTAATAACATTTCTTTACAATGACCAATTTAAATTATTTTCAAATTCCTTTAAATTAACACAGCTGATTCAGTTCATCAGGCCTTTAGGAGCACCTGAATGAAGAGTCAGATGGATCTGACTAGGTCTGCAAGAAAAGTCAGCAGGCAAATCCAGAATGAGTTAGAAAGCTAACTATTAATGCAGATATTTATTCAGACCCTTTTGTTCAATGTTAATAAAACACATTAGTGTGTGTTACGTCTTTCAATGTTTGTTTTCTATGTTTATTTGTTTTTACTTTTGGCCTCTCATATACAGTGTTGCATGAACAGCTTCCACTGCCTGATTTTACCTGGAAATACTATCACAGAAAACACAAGATCACCACTTCTGCTATTACGTGTTACATGCTTTTATGTTTTCAAAACGTCGTGGAAAAAGTGCCGTTTGTGAGGGAAAAAATGAAAAAGTTGTTGTCAGAAGTGGGATTCGAACCCACGCCTCCAGGGGAGACTGCGACCTGAACGCAGCGCCTTAGACCGCTCGGCCATCCTGACAATTTATGCCCGCTTTCAGAATCATGGCAGTTGTGGGTATCTAGTCGCGGTCTACTGGTCGATACGGACCAGGATGAGCTACACTGTGTTGCAATTTTAAAACCTGTTAAGAGATATAATTTGTAAGTTATTGTATGAAACTATTACTTGTGTTGTCACTGAATTAGATCATGAAGCTGCGCTGCGGGCATGTGTACTATATTGGTGTGTCATTGCTGCCACCTTGTGGATATAAAGAGTAATGGCGGCAAACGTCCATTTTCAGTTTCTCAGTCAATTATTACTGTTTCAACTGTTCTGCGTTTCTCTCTGATAGTCATTGCTCTGCTGGACCCTGCAGGGCGGTGAAGGTGTGACTGGATAATAGATGATAATTTTTTAAAAACCTGGCATTTCCTCCTTGTGGTTTTTCTTTCAGTGTGTCAGTTCTCAGATGACACCCCTGCTGAAACAAACAGCATCCACCAGCAAAACCAGCATAATGTTGTGTTTTGGATGCTGTTTTGCTGGTCAACCAGTATGACCATGCTGGGGTGACCAGCTAAACCAGAACCAAACCGGCACTAGACCAGCATAAACCAGCACAAACTAGCATTACATGCTTGCTGGTCTGTCCTGGTTTTTCCAGCAGAGACATTACGTCTGCAGTCATCTATAATGCAGGAAAAGGGATGTTACTTTCAAAAGAGATTATTTAAAGGAACATTTGTGGAAGCAACAGATACATAAAATAAATAAACAATTTCCTTGCTGAAAAAAAGAGAGAAAAAAAAAAAAAAAAAAAAAAAACAGCACAGAGCAGCATACAACATACACCTCTTGGTACCATTCTGTTTAATTCATCTGTGCATTCAAACCACAGTCAACAAAATGTACAATTCAAGCAGAAACAAGACATATATGAGATCTTTCACCAGACAGACTGTCAGTATGTATGGTGTACAGAAGTGATTATAGGCTTATACTTTATTGAACATAAACTCTGCAATAACACAAAAAACGTCTGGGACAGATCACATCTATTTTGAATATATAAATTATAAGCTAGAACAATGTCAGAATTATCAGCCATGGATGTTCACAAGTCATGCAAACCCTAGCCAAGTGTCTGGGGTACTAGTCCAAGTCTTAAGTCTTTTAGTTTAGTCTCTGTGTTTGCTACAGGCATTGCATTGTACAAAAGTAATCCCTACTGTCAGATTCAACACAGCTTCAGATAATAAACCTTTCAATAAAGAAAAATATTCTGAAAGGCAAAACTGACGCGCTACATGCAGTAACTGAGGTTTAAAAGATTGGGGCAAAACAACTCAGCCACTCTCTGGTTTGCACAGCAAGTATACTAGCTAGCGAGAGTAAAAGCTAATACAGACTACGTTTCAGTACGTTTTAAAGGAATGTGATCTGTAACTGCAGCTATATTAGCCGACAACTTCAGCTAAACTAGCTCACGCTAGCTAGCATTCTTGCTATCAAAACTATGTGCTAGCCAACTGTTGCATGTTGCTTTTCCTTTTCTTTAAACACCACATTTACTGCATGTAGCACTTCAGTTCTGTCCTGAACACTGAAGGGTTTTCTATAATGAAAGGCTCATTTTGCGAAGCCATTTTGATCCTGAGACTGCTGCAAACAGGGGGAGCTAGCTAGCCATCAAAACTGTGTGCTAATCAAGTATGTGTCGCTAATTCGAGTTACTTTCTCTGTTATTAGTCAATGACTGCAGGCACAGTTAATACTGTGCTCTGTTGGCAGTTAGGCCGAAACAGCCCATACTACAAAAGCATTATATAGTGGGCTTGTGCGTTTGTCCATCTGGTGCCCAACGGCCTCATAGGACCATGGTCTGTCCCTGATTACACCTCTCTACTTTGCTGGTATATTACACCACATTCTTTTGGCAAAAACATTTAGAAACCTGTAGTTATTGACATATGAGTCTTTTGTCCATTACAAACTCAATATTATGAGCTTAAAAGAGAAACTGTCATGTTGTGCATTACATTAGAGGATTCATAAATGGTGTGAAAAGGGAAGATGCATTCAACGAAAAGCTTGCCTCCATGTATCTCTGTGTTCTTTGAAATGCAGTAGTGCCCTGTATATAACTAGCTTTTATGTGAACTCTAAATGAAGCCTACACGATAGCGCAGTGAATTAGGTTAAAGCTAAATGAACTTGCAGTCCTAGTACAAGGAAAACACATTCCCACCTAAAGATGACCTCCCCAGAAGGGTTTGACAGATTAGGTGGTATACCTGAAACTTTACATAACTTTTCCAGCAACTGTCTGAACTTGAAGTTCCCAGGAGATCTTTTGGATGCGTCTTGCAAACGTTGACTTTACCATGCCACAGTTGTGTTATCCTTGGCCAGGGGACTACGGTATTGCTTGTTCTTGGTACTGAGTAACTACACTGCTTTCCAACTCCAGCTCCAGCGATCCATTAAATTGCATTTCATCATTGTGGCCCTCTGTGAACAGGAACATCTCAAACATCAAGCTTTTGATGGCGTTTGGTGGTATTTAGCGAAAGGCCATGTTTTGTGGATCGCCAGGATTGGAGTTGGGTATAACTGAGATCTGAGCACAATCTGAGGCACATGCACTGTGTTCAGTTCCTCGTCTCAGTCCATGCTGGTAAGATATGTAGGAAGGGAGCGACTGTGGTCAGATCTTCTTTCGGTCATTGGTTTTCGTGGCAGTCTCTTTTTCTGTCCCCAGGCACCGCACGCCCTCCAGCAACATCGGGGTTCCATGGTGGCGGTCTGCAAAATTCAGGGCAAAACTGTTAGTATGTGTTTGGAATGATGATCCCAAATTAGTGCAAAGTTTGGAATCAGTGTTTTCAATGATAGAAAACTATCATATCAGATATAAAATGATTCTAATTTGATTCTAGTACCATAATGATTGAGACGGCTGTCCATCTAGAATGAATATCAAATCTTCAGGCAAGTGTATGATGATGTTGGCAAGCAGTTTACATGGTGCTAATTGGTGGGATGTAAGTATTACTTGTAAGCTCCATCAGACTTGTAGCTCCAGTGCAAAACCAAACTTTTTGATGTAACTGAACAATGCTTTGGGTCAGTTTAAATAATCGCAATCACCTCAAATATTTGCGATTAGTGATTAATTAATAACTGTGACAGGCAAGCACAGGATAAACCTCTGGCTTTTTATTTTCAGGGTATTTACACTAAATGACAAAAGAAAGCATGTAACATGTTTTAATCCTCACAGTACTTTTATTACTCTACAAAGGCCAGAGAGCCCTTGTATTATTAAATAGACGGAAACAGAAGTGATTCTGGAAATAACCAAACTGGAATTTGAGTATCGGGAGTAGTCATATTCTGACAGGGTAGTCAGGCTTAGCTCTGTGTTGTGACTAGTATTTAAAATCCTGAAGCGAAAACATTACTGTCAGAAGTGGGATTCGAACCCACGCCTCCAGGGGAGACTGCGACCTGAACGCAGCGCCTTAGACCGCTCGGCCATCCTGACAGGTGGATAACGGTCGTTTGTGACAGTCCACATGCAACGATTACAAAGCGTTTCTTGACTTCAGTCTCTATCTACTGTAGCGTAGAGAGAAGCATTCACATAAAATAGCAAATAAAATAGCTTGACGTTTTCTTTCGCAATAGCTGGGACAGATAAGAAAAGCATGTTAACCCCGAATTTACAATAATGGGACAAGATCCTATATGAACCACCAGAGGGCGCTGCTGTCTCATTCACTCAAACATGAGCCGTTTCACTGTTAGATTGTAGTGTCAGACAAGCAGGTCAGACGGATGAGAGAGTGGTGGCTGAAATCCTGATGTCACTCAGGATTATAGCTCTCTCTGACGGACGAAGAGGACCAACCAGATGGTCAGTGTGTGAAAAGGTCTTTGTCCACACAAGGAACTATGCTTTTTTAATCCAAAAGGAAAAAAAATGTTTTGACATTTTTTGCAGTGTTTAGACTTTTTGAACCTTCAGGTGCCTTAGGCTGAAGGGGAATTCCACCATTTGATCAAAATTTAGGTAATTCAGGTAGTTTGGTGTGAAATGCAGGGACATTGTCAGAATGTTTGCAATGGGGCAGCCAGGTTAGACCTAGTATTTTTTTTATCAGGGTTTCAAACTACTTGAGAAGAAAAGAAATACTAAAAGAAACAGCAAGATAATAACCTTCTTCTGCACTTAAATTAGACCTACATTAATAAAGTAACTCTTTGTTTTTAAAACAGCTGTTTTCCTGTTTTCAGTGGGAAATGTTTATCTTGTTTAATTTATACTGCTCAGTATTGCGTCTTTGGTTAAAATCATGCAATTAAAATCATAGAGGATTCAAAAATGTATTTAAAAAAACAAAAACACTGTACTATATTGATGTAGAAATGTATTTGGGTGCTTAACTGTGTTTCCCTAATGTGGGCGTCCAAAGCTGCTTCTTTAAGCAAAATGAACAAAGCTAACATTAAGGTTTTGACCAGCATCTTCTGACTTTTTAGATGTAGCACTGATAGTACTGAACATTTGAGCTTAGTTTTCTTTTTGTATCTCTGTCTGAATTGTTCAGTGTGGGAACTTTTATGTAATAGACATCTGGTTCCTATCACCACCACTGTGAACAGTTCTGAGTCAGAGTTTCTCTAGAACAGAGCATTTTGCACCAAACCACTCTGAATGACTTTGTTTACGTCTTAATTACATCTTACAATTATTTAAGCTGACCACACAGTTCTTAACTTTCATAATCATAAGTTTACGTCGCAACACACTACAGGTCTATGCAGGACTGTCCTGCAGAATATCTGAATTATTTGTCCCACACCTGCCCGCAACCGAAACATTTTGTCCCGCCCCCGCCCTTTCAGTTAAGTCAAGTAGAACTGACATCTAATATCTGACACAGTCTATTCACAAATACATTATTCTCGGCTGAAATAACACTGCAGTCATGGTCATCAGGCTCACTGTGAAGTAACTTCACCAAACGCCCTTTATTCCAAGTAAACACAGTATGATGGAACAAACATACATAACACTTGATCCACAGAAAATGGTAGGTTTAGGTGTTGCACAGCAGTTGTATCGAAGTTAATCAAGACCCAACAAAGATAGGAATACAAACTTGGGTGTACTTTCGCTTTGCCAGCACTTATGTAAATGCACAAACACGATGAAAGGTTTGTGTGAGGTTGTATACACACGTTTTTCACCCATACGTCATTCATTGCCCATTGTTATGTAAGGCTGTGTGCGTGTATGTTCCTCACCCATCACTCTGGCCTGCACTCTGACCCGAATGCTGCTGTCCCTCCTGCTCCTGTTAACCAGAGTGAGCTCCTCCTGCACCACTCCCTCCTGCTGCGCACTGTACTCACACACCACTTTCACCCCACCTACACAGAGACGGACGAGGGGGAGGGGAGGCGGCAGGAAAGGAGGAAAAGAAGAGGGAGAAGTGGGGGTGAGAGAGTGCTCACAGAAAAAAAGAATAAGATGAACTTAATGATCGGCAAAGGGAAATTCAGTTGTTAGTGTATAGCTCAGGGTACAACGCTTAAGAAGATATAAACATAAAAAATGAATAAGTAGACATAAAAATAGGATTATGAATAAGTTCTGGTTCTAAAATCTGATTTTATTCTACTGAATACATCAGTTAAATTTGCATAAATGTGCCAGGTTAGTAGGGATGCAATAAATACATCATCTAATAGTCAAATGTAAACATTTATCTAATGCTTGTCATTTTAAAGCAGTTTCCAATACTAATATGATGTCATTGTGCATTTCTATTCAAAACTTATGTTTCACGGCAACCAAAACTTGCTGTGAGCATAACCTTCCATTGACTGCACTGATGGACAGAATAATGGATTGTTTTGACTGTTATTAAAAAGAAAATAAATAAATAAATAATAATCTTGTATTTGAACATTGTAATAAATTAGAAAACATTTTTATGAAAGCATGAATATAGCCAAAAGGGTAGAACAATCAGCTATTGCACTTTTTATTAAAGACAAAAGTGCATTAACTGAGTATTCTTCCTTTTGTATATATTAATATATAAGTGTCTATTCATTTTATTAGATTTTTTTTATATGTACGGCTGCCGTGATTTTTTTTATTTTATCTTTTAAATGTGATCCTAAAAAACAATACAATTATGAAACCATGCACTTCCGCTTCACTGCTAACCACGTCACTGGTCATCACTGACGTGTTTACACCAGAGAACTTGTAGAGAGGAGAATCACCACTCCGTAATGTCTTCCGGGTTTCTCAAGAGTTAGAGGGCGCTCCCAAGCGAGTCCAAAATGAGTGGGTTAATATGGAGCATTTGAGCAAAATCATAGTTTATAAATGCTTAAACATTTTTAATGTTTCATTTCATTTTAATAATGTAAAAGAATGCAATCAATTCCTGAACACAGAATAGCATAACACATTTTAACACTGCTGTTATATTTTAAGAGCTTTTAAACTCAAGTTATAGGACTCAAGTTATATATATATATGTTTAGATGTATGTGGGCACAAACAGCTAATGAGCTGCTCCGCTCATGCTAATGCCAGCCTCAATCTTGAGAATACTATAAACCCTGCAGAAAGGCTTGAATCATTTACCTTACTTCAAGAAAATGAACTAGTTAAAATCGTTTCTTCCGCTTGTATGTTAGATCCAATTCCTACAGGTTTACTCAAGGAAATTTTGCCAGAAATAACCAAGCCTGTTCTGTCAATAGTAAACTCCTCTCTTAGCCTTGGATACATCCCAAAAACTCTCAAACTAGCAGTAATTAGACTGCTGATTAAGAAAGCTAACCTCGATCCCTGCGAACTATCAAATAATAGACCCATTTCGAAGATCTTGGAAAAAGCTGTTGTAAAACAATTAAGTTCCTATTTGCATAGGAATCAAATCCATGAAAAATTCCAATCTGGCTTTAGGCCACATCATAGTACTTATAGTACGTATCTTACTAGACAGACTAGAAAACCTTGTAGGAGTAACAGGAACAGCTCTTTCCTGGTTCAGGTCCTACCTCACTGATCGTTATCAGTTTGTTCATTTAAACGGTGAATCATCTGCCCTCGCAAAAGTAAAGTATGGTGTTCCACAAGGCTCTGTTTTAGGACCTGTATTATTCACATTATATATGCTACCACTGGGCACCATTATCAGTAAACACGGCATAAATTTCCACTGCTATGCCGACGACACTCAGTTACACTTAGCAAGCAAACCGGATGATAAAATTAAACTTAGCAAGATTGAAGACTGTATAAAAGACATAAAAGACTAGATGTCGAGTAATGTTCTCCTTCTAAACTCTGATAAAACAGAGGTTCTACTTCTTGGTCCAAAAGTAGCTAGAAACAAACTGTCTGATTTTACACTTAAACTTAACAATTTCTCAGTTGCATCAAGCTCATCTGTAAAAAGCCTTGGTGTCATTATAGACCCTGATCTGTCCTTCGACGCACATATAACTAATATTACTAGAACAGCCTTCCTGCATCTCCGCAATATTGCTAAATTGAGAAATGCATTATCTCTACAGGATGCAGAAAAGTTAGTTCATGCATTTATTACTTCAAGGCTAGATTACTGTAATGCCCTGCTGTCTGAATGTCCCAGCAAAAGCATTAACAAGCTTTAGCTAGTCCAGAACGCTGCAGCCAGAGTTCTTACTAGAACCAGAAAGTTTGACCATATCAGCCCAGTTCTATCAACCCTACACTGGTTACCAGTTAAATTTCAGATTGATTATAAAATTCTCTTACTGACTTATAAAGCTCTAAACGGACTCGCCCCTCAGTACCTGAGTGAACTTCTCTCTCACTATGAACCATCATGCCTACTTAGATCACAAGGTGCTGGCTTACTATTAGTACCTAGAACTAATAAAGTAACGTTAGGGTGGAGAGCTTTCTCATACAAAGCCCCCCAGCTTTGGAATAATCTTCCTGTTAATGTTAGGGACTCAGACACAGCCTCAGTCTTTAAGTCTGGGCTAAAAACGTCCTTGTATAGTCAAGCCTTTGGTAATTAGTTTTCCCTGTCAGTTCTATACCTGCCAGAGTCTCTGCTGCTCTGCTAACACTGTAATCTGTGATCAGTCACCCATTACAGAACTGACACCCATTACAGAACTGACTCTCTGTGTGTTTTTCCTTTCCTTTCTTTCTTTCCTTTGCCGAGTTGAACAGCTGCCCATCCTGTGCGTCTGATGCTGCTGCCTCTCTGCCTTGATCGGGTGCCACTGCTCGCCAGCCCTCTGGACCGGCTTGACCACCATTGAGCTTCTTGCTGTACAACGCCGTGCAAACCTCACCCTCACAATCCCGACCCCACTGATGCTGCTGTTGCATAAACTAAACTAATCAAATTAATCAATTGAACTAATCAATCATTTAAACTAATCAAATTAATCAATCACCCATTATAGAACTGACTCTGTGTGTTTTTCCTTTCTTTCTTTCCTTTGCTGAGTTGAACAGCTGCCCATCCTGTGCGTCTGATGCTGCTGCCTCTTCTGCCTTGATTGGGTGCCACTGCTCGCCAGCCCTCTGGACCGGCTTGACCACCATCAAGCTCCGTGCTGTACTACGCCGTGCAAACCTCACCCTCTCAACCTGACCCCACTGATGCTGATGCTGCTGCTGCATGAACTAAACTAATCAAATTAATCATTTGCTCCACCTGTTTTCCCTGTTTTTGTACTAACAATGTTTACTATCCGGTGTCGACTAGAGGAGGATGGGTTCCCCTTCTGAGTCTTGGTTCCTCTCAAGGTTTCTTCCTGTTCCCTAGGGAGTTTTTCCTTGCCACTGTCGCCTCTGGCTTGCTCATGGGGGCTTGGACCCGGATTTCTTTCTGTCATGCTGATATCCTTGTAAAGCTGCTTTGTGACAACACCTGTTGTAAAAAGCGCTATATAAATAAACTTTACTTACTACTTACTTACTCATAAACCATTTAAACAGCATTAGCAATTTCCTCAGGGTTGCATTTTAACTTTTCAAAAATGTACAATGTTATTAATGATGCAACAACAGCAACAAATGTTTCTTTTTTCATTGCCACTAAAATTGTGAAATATGTCTCAAACTTTTTTCTTATAGAACTTGGATATTATAGATGCAGCCCAGGTTTTATGACATAAACATATTTGGCAGAGAGAGAGTTAAAGCATCAGGGAGCAAGTAACGTAATAAAAGCATTTGCACGTTACGAAACCAAACAAAAGACTTAGGATTAGAATTAGAATGAGCAGAATGGACAGTGTTATACAAATCAGCCTCCTTTGTCTCTGTGGAAGCAACAAGCTGACCGTGTACCAAGAAACAGACAGGGTTGGAATATATTTCAGTCATTATTATACCTATTGCTTAATTAGACATGAGCTACCCTACCTGCCTTTTTATTGATGCAATGAAATAAACAAATGCATGACACAGACTCCCTCCTACTGTCTCACAGACCTCAGTCGGTGAACCTCCGGCCAACTTGATTAAAATATTGAACCGCTGAAAAATGATGCTGCCATAAACACGCCTACAGTGTTCCTGCTAATGGCAGGATCGATGAAAGAGTGAGATGTGAGTGTGCGTATCGATCTCGCCCTGTCCTTCGGCACTTAGCTGGACGTATGAAGTATTAACAAGATCTGACACCCATGTAAGCTGATCCAGACTGAATGTTCACTAATGCAATCATGATGTTGTTTTAGGTCCAAGTTAGAATTCCACTGACTGGTGTCAAAATATAGATCAACAGAAGTGCAGAAAAAGACAGATCCAGTTTCAGCTCCTGAATGAGTAATGACTGTTCTAAATGAAGTTTCCAATCAATTGTAAAGTCATTCATGTATAGGGATGTATCACTGGTATGACACTCATCTATAAAGACACAGCCACTGTATGTAAAACAACACGCCTACCATTCTGTCGTTGTGCAGTTTATCATAAGCGCACATCCATCTCTGACAGCATCACAAATAATCTGCATGTACCAGAATGGACAGGGCTGGAAGGCACTGGTGTCTTTGGTGACTAGCAACTGTTATGGATTCAAATGCAGAGCACAGAGCTGACTCCAGAAATAAACTCAAAAGAACCTTTTTTACTCACACTGTGACTCCAGAAGACTCAAAACTTCAGTTCTTTTTTAACTTGCCCTCACCCACTTTGCGTCACACCTATGTTAGAGAAGTGGCCACTTGCAGCAGAAGGGGAGGAGAGGACAGTGAGGAGCAGAACGCACTCACCTTCAGCTGGGTCTTCCTCATTGAGCTAATAGGTTAGCCAAGCAAACTTTACACTTCAAAACATTTCTTTTACAAGTTTGAGCATAATGTACATTATATTTATGAGGAATTGGTTTGTATGGCTATAAACTTGGTGTAGAACCATAGTGTAACAGCTTTCTTTTTGTTGTTCTTAGCTGTGTAGCCTTTAGCATGCTAATGAGCCAGCTAGCTGAGGAAAGTGATGATGTATCAGCATTCATGCATCACAGATGGAGTGGTTTGTAACTTAAAGCCTGGGGAATCAAATGTCATGGTTTTTAAATGTTAAGCATTTTAAAGTAGTTTGTTGCTATAGCTTATAAACAGCTTTGTCCACCTCTATTTTGTTGCGTGAAAAGGAAAATGCGTCAGGTCGCAATAAATTTGGTATTCTCGCAACATTTTGAACAAAATTCAAATGAAGACAAAAGATGACTATGATGTTGTTGCACTTACTAATGATACTAAAGGTTGCAGGAGTGCTGGAGTGAGTTGTTGATAGGTGTTAATTGATCTTCAAACAATGCACTTGCATTAGCTGGCATGCTGAAATAATGTTTATTTTACAAAATGCCTTCTTCACAGTTTTGCACAGCGATATCACAATGTCACAATGCGTTGTTACATCTCTTCTGTTAACTAGTAGCAAGTAGTAAATAATATGGAGGATACATTGAGGACATTTATGGTGATGAAAGGCAGTTGCTCATCCAAGACTAGAGGAGTGTTTTATTAGCGCTGGGTGTCGTAATTCGGTCAGTACCGTAAAATTTGACTTTGATAACCAATCCGATGTCTTACAAAGCAGAGTCTCTTTATTGAGTTGGATAAACCAGCCAAAAGTGATGCTCATCCAGTAGGAAGGTCCTATATTTCTTCTCCTATTGGACAGCCCTGATTTTGGACTTGCAATGAGTTTAGAAAGCAATGATGGCCAAAACTCATATTTATACAACTTATTATACAACGGGAGCTGCAAAGCCAATGTAGCTAACAAGTATGAAAAGCTTATGGCTGCTAGGTTAACGATGTGCACACTGCGTGTCTAAATGCAGCGTCAAGTTGTTGAGTTATGCAATAAAGATGAACTGGCTGATGAACTACATATTGGCTAAGGAGACTGCTCTCTGCTTTAGCTAATAATAAACTGTTAGAAATAAAGGTTCTGTGCAGGTACATTTTTCGTTCATCAAGGTACAAACAATGTAAATGTGCCCTCAAAGGTACAGCAGTGGTTTTAAGGTCCATCTATGAACCCTAAATACGTTTTAGAACAATAGTTCTAATAGTTAGTAACAGAACAATAAAATAAAAGCCTGGAGACGAGACGGGGTGTGTGGAGTCGGTACAACTTAGAAAATATCATTTCAATGGATTATGGTACAATTATGTTCCCTGACTAAAGGTACTGAGATGTACCCTTGAGGGTACCACCCCAGTGGCAGGAGGGGTACTGCTCCAGTGACAATTTCATACCTTTATTTCTGAGAGTGCCTATCCAGCCTGTGGAACTTTGTCAGAATGGTAAAGTGTACCTTCAGGGCATGGTATGATGCGTGTTGCACGTAGACGTGGCTTGGGCGTGGTCCGAAGGGCTGGGGACAGGGTGGCATCTTTGCCCAGAGTGGGGACTTGTGGGATAGTGAAGACAATCTCGTACTTGTGCTGGATTCTTAGAAATCCCGCCTGCACAGATAAGGTACAGCACAGCGCACAATTCACACAGTGCACAATCTTCTCTTCTTCAACTTCAGAAACACTGTAAACCCCAGTGAGGAATGAAAGCCCCAGCCCACCTACACTACAGCTGAAACGTCTGGAATCACTTGTCATACTGATCATTTTTGTTGTTTGGTATACTTTATACACTCTTAAAAAAGATGGTTCTTCAAGGGTTCTTCAGTAACAAAAATGGCTCTATATAGAACCATGAACACTTAAAGAACCCATTTGCATGATTAAAGGGTTCTTGTGAATCGTTCTTCAGATTGATGGACAATGTGTTGTAAATGGTTCCATATAGAACCCTTTTTGAAAAAGGGTTGTATATAGTACCAAAAAGGGTTCCACCATTGTTACAAGCCAAAGAACCCTTTTTTGCTACTATATAGAACCGTGTTTGCTAACAGTGTATGCTATGCATTGAAATATTGAAATATTATAAATATTACAAACTGGAATAAATTATTGTTACTGCTTTGTCACGTTATCTGCCTTGAGTTTCAAAATGCAAGGCTTTCTGGATATTCATTTTATAGTGCATCCTTCTACTAAAACACTGTTTCTATAGACTACAGCTGAAATCTCACTCACGCAGCTTCTTTTTGGAGAAAATATTAGGTTTTTAGCTCACTGCTTGTCTATTGTGGAGAGAGAAAGCAGTTGATGTGAGGGTGAAGAGTGGGCAGATGTTCCTGTGAGACTGTGCTTCTGTCATGCTGTGTGTTTGTCGACCCCGTTCACCTTAACCAGGTACGTTCCGTCCGGTTCCGCTATGGCTGAGATGACCTTGTCCTGCTGTGTGTCATTGCAGCTATCGCTGAGAGGGTCCTCCTCCGCATCGTCAGGAAAGCGCACGCCTCCACCCTTGGATGTCGAGCCTGTCGGAGCGAGGGAAGGTGGGAGGGTGAGGGAAAGAGAAAGAGGAAGACATATAATCAGGGAGAAAAGAGAGAAAGAATGGAATAGGGACTCATGCAGAGATGATCAACACATGTGAGACCCTGTACTCAGTGTGTGGGAGAATGAGAAAGAGAGGAGAGATACAGTTCTGTGAAGTTACTGAGGTTTAAAAACAGGCCTAGAAAATTCTTATTTCATACAGCTACTTATGTAGTACACATGGGACATATACTTATTACAATAGGTACTTATAACACATATGAGACATGTTCTTTTTACATAAAGACATTTACATATATAATATTGATAGATTTTTAAAAAGCTATTGTTATGGTAAGTAAGCATTTATTTGTGCAGGAAAACACAAATATTTATAATGAATGCAAATAACACAATAAATAGTGATTTTACATATGTCTCTATGTTCGTTCGACAATTTCTAAACCCCTGCTTGTTGTAGCCCAGTATTATGTGTAATCATCCAGTACCTAGTTTGGCTAATCAGTCCTTACAATAAACCATAAATCAAGTGTGCTGGTAAGGGAACTTTACAAACCCATGCAGTGACTGGAGGTGTGAAGGAGGTCTTGTTACATATAATGCATAAATTTTGTAAAGGTAAACTGCCACATTCAAATGGCGTAGAAGAAAATATATATATATATATATATATATATATATATATGCATTCCTTTTATACATTTTATACAAATTTTACACATGAATGTTTTCACAAATTTCAGAATTTTTTTATATTTGGTACAATATGTCCCTCATTTGGTATAATGACAGCATGAGCTTGAGTTGGCATGGACTCCATGAATTTGTGCAAAACCCTCTAATGAGTACATCAAATCCACCAGAGAGACATTCTAACATATTTCAGTGGAAGAAATCAGACAAAAAAATCTTACTTTTGTACAAAAAAGCACCTTAAAACAGTCAATTTCACAAATTTGCTTCAATTTGAATTGAGACTTAGAAATAGTGCAGAATTTGTACATTTCTTTCGCATTTCAATGGTCAACCTTTTCTTTGTTTTATCCTTTTTTCAGGATTCTAAAATTTTATTTCTATTTCTATGTTTAAACTAAAAAAATACAAGCACCCCACGTCGTAAAAAACAAGGGAGTGTCTGTGTGCGTGTGTACGTGTGCGTGAGAAACAAGAGACAAGAGAGAGCAGGGCAGAAATTGGGACATCAGGCTGCGTTTGTACGTCACTGTGTGCATGTGTGTGTGTGTGTGTGTGTTTGTGTGTTTTATCCACTATTGTGTCAGTGGGCTTAAGTCAAATACGTCAGTAAGACTACATATGAAAATCTGGGTTTTGAAAGTACACACAAAAAAAATGATGAAACGGATTAAAGACATCAGACTGGAGTGCATTAGTTCAAAAAATGTACATATTAGTTTCATAGAAGTTCTGAATTATTTATAACACTTACTATACTTATGTAATCATTTATAGAACTTAATAACAAGTCTTAAAGTGACAGTTTGGTGAAAAATTGACTTCACACAATTTTCCACTTAGTCCAAATGTAGTAGCTTTGCACTGGAGTTACCAGGCTAATGTAGCTTAAAGCACTGTAAGCTTATATTCTTCTGTCAGCATTGCGCAAACTGTATGCCTAATCATCACATTTTGCCTCTACCCATGTTGAACTGCTAATCTCGAATAGACTTGCTGATGTGGTTTCCGACACATGCTGTCATCTATATAAATGAACCAGTGTTAAATAACTGAATAATAAGCATGAAGTGTAACACACAGGACACCAATCATGCATGCATGCAACATTCAGTCACAATCACATATACACACACATGAACACTGACTTTTTCTTCCTGTTGCCATGTCAACATAGGGCCCGGAAAGACCAGCGATGATGAGGGATGTCAGTGGGGTGGCATCTCTAATGACCAGCCATTCACTGTCCGGCCCCTGCCGAGAGAGAAAGAGACAATTTCAGTTTAATGCTGGTCCTTTGCTGTCTTCAAGAACCCATATCTTTTTTTTAAGTCCACTATATCTTTTGTCTGGTTGTATTTACCAAAACTGACTTTTACCTGACTATTTTATAGCCTCTTTTTACTGTGCCTTTGACACTAATGTGTTGCCGCTGTCACTAATGTATTTTGTCTCTTTTCATGCTAGTTTTTATTTATATCTTGTCAATTTCATAATAAATGGACCCAATAAAAATGCTCCAAAATTGGCACAAATAACTGCTGTGTTAAAGTTCAATGTTTTTTTCCCTTTTTCTGTAAAGTTACCCTTTTCGGAGATATGTGGTTTTGTTTTGACTGCAACAATATGGAAATGACCTCTGTTCTTATTGTGCCTCATTCAACAAGCAGTTGAATATAACGCAAATGTAAGACGTTATAAATGCCAGCCACTTCTTTCGAATATCTTCTGGTCATGTAAGGCAGCAATGACATATTTGCCTCCTGACAGACAGGAACGGCACCACGTTTAACTGTCTTCCACTCATAACTCTGCTACAATGCATCTGCATTAACAACACTCCATATCACTTTAATGTGCTTTGCAGGCTAAACTGCCGTAGGCTGAATGAGTGGACCTGTGTAAGTGTGTTCATGGTTGTGATGTCACAAAAGCTTAATTTCCATATATACACTGTAGCATCTGGTGTGTTTTGGAAAAAATAAAATGTGTACATAGTAGAAACTCGTTTATTTCAAAAAAAGCAAAGGCTATTTTTTTTTCTATGATTAAATACAAACCTTAGCAACTATTGCATCATGAACCAGCCTTGCATGAGTGGCAGAAAACAGCTAACCAGCTGGCTTGCCTGTCAAACAGTGCTCCTTTTCTAGATCTATTTTTAGTTTCATCAAGAGAATGGGAGAAAACAACTCGGAGCTGGACAGACATGATTAGTCAAGTGCCATGTGTGCTTCAAAGAACTGCCCAATCACTGTCCAATGTCACATCAATGGCAAAATTGAAAAGGACAGGTACAAGGAAAGAGTGTATTATAGATTCACTGGAGTTTCCATTTACTTTTATCGTTAGTATTATTAGTAGTACTGTTCAAAAGTCATTATGAATAATAAGTATCATATTGTCTTTTAAATATAAACCATTAGATTCATCTGCTGCAGGAGAGCAACCATTTCAAGCAAATTTGAATATTGTTGTTGTTGTTCATTTACATTTTAAATTACAGGATGATTGAAAATTCAGAGCCACGAACACTCATGACCTTGCAAAAGTCAGGGAGGATGATCTCACAAAGCCTCTGGGAACTGGAGCACTGTTTCTGGATCATTTCTGCTGGGTTTGACCTTCTTCTGAAGTCAGATAAGAGACAGAAGAAAGCCTGATCTGAAAGAACTGCTGCTCAGCTTCACGAGTTATGGACTTGGATTGCTCTGTCTCCAGATCAGCTGGCCCCTAAGGCAATGTAAATGGATCAAAAGGTTGACTTTTCAGAAGGACGTGACCTACATGACGACTATAAGCTATGGCCATTCCAGTTCCCAAGAGGCCAAGGCCCCGCTCTGTTATGTTCAGCTTTTAACAGCACACATCATTACACTCCTATGAGCACTGCTCTTAACAGAGATTGAAGACAAAAAAGTAAAATGGCAGGGTCTCCATTCTGAATGCTCTCATTTATCCCGTCTTTAAGGAGTCACCCTTAAAGAAGACATATTGCACTCCTTTTTTTTTGGTTAATATAGTTTGCAGTGCTCTTTGAAAGACAACTGTGGAGAATATAAAAAACATAGCTCCTTAATTCACTCTTTCATTTAGCACTGACATTTAGGACTGAAACAATTATCTGATATTATTGATAATGTTGACCAAAAAAAATAACAGTATTCCTGTTACACATTTTTTGCTTACATTTTCAAAGTGCTGTTCAGCCTAGAGTGAGTTAATCACTAATTCTGAAAAGTGCAGCTATCCATTTATAGTATCGTACCTATGTGCGCAGATAGAAAAAGAACAATGTCTGGGGGCATTTTTTAAAAATGAATGACGAAGTAGTCACATACAACATATGCATGTCTGACCTTCCACAGAAGCACTATGTTACCTTTGATTACCAGAAAAGAAAATAAGCTGGTGTCGAATCAGCAAAAAGGGACGAAGCAGAAGTTAGGCTTCTTACAAGCACCAGAATGAAAATGCTGGCCCATTTAAGGTGGAACAGATCATTTTCTTTATAAAAAAAAGCTGGCAATCAGGAAGCCAAATTCAGCCCATAGTAAACAGAAGCTTTCCCTCCATGCCAGTAGTTCTGACAAACCAAACTAGGATGTGTGGTTTGCACTGTAAGGGATTTGTCAGAATGAGCTAACATTCCATTACAGAAATCACTAAAGCTCATGCTACATTACTAACATTAGTCACTGGAATATTCTAAGCTGTATCAGTTTCTGTTAACTAGTAGAATTTAGCAGCTACTTCATAAACTATTGAACTAGGGAGGCATCAATACCATTTTTTTCAAGTGTGTTTTTAGTACTTGCTAATAGCTAGACTGATACATAATGAGTAACCTACTTAGAATTAAGTAGTTGTGAGTGTAAATGACCTTAATGTACCATAGCAGTTAAATGATTGAAATTTAGCTGATTTTACATAAAGTGCAATAGCTAGCTACGTTACATTATGTTATGATACCCTGCATTCAATAGGGTTACAGTGGAGAAGAGTACTGTTTGTTCCATATGAGAACAAATAGTACTTCTGCACTTCAGTACAGGTGTAAGTATAGTACATTTCATAGTTTTGATCCCTGCTTTTCATCTGTCTCATTTAAATGTAGCACAACAAAAGCAGGAAACACATCTAATGGATCCTGCAGATCACAGTATATAGAGGCCACACATGTTCAACTTTGTAAGCTCATTTAAGCTAAAAGACTACATAGAGTCACTGAATCCTGAGCATGTGCCAGCCAAGCATGTTATTTTATATTTTAGCAATCCTTCTGAAGAAATTTGTCATTTTGCTGCCTGTTCAGTCTGGAAGCAACATGTCTTCGCCCACAGAGCCGTGCCACCTGGGGCAGTTGGGGGTTTTGCCTTTGTCAAGGGCACAGCTGGGACCCAGTCACTAGGATGTGAACTTGTGACCTTTCAGTTGCTGGCTCACCTTGCCTGCCAGTAGGCTCTTGGCTACCCCAAGCAATGTTACACAACAAAGTTTAATGCAGAAAACGTTAGGTAGCATGTTCTTTACTTTGGATGCTACGATTTAGATGGTGATTTGGGTGAAGAATTGAACTTAACCCCTTGAATGGCCAGGGCCTGCGGGCCCAAGGTTTTATTACATACTTCTGTGACCTAAGAATAGCTCAACCAGTTTGCAGTGAAGTCCCTATAGTTACTGAATAATAAGCCTTAGTATGTAATTAGCCTGGGATTTTAAGGAGTTAAAGCCCTGCATAAGTCTCTGAATATTACTAGAACCTGTTAGCTCAGCTTTGTGCCAAATTTACTCTGGATTTACTATAGTGAGAACTGAATAAGGCCCAGTTTGCCCACCGAGAGCCTGTTAACATCAACAGAGAAGAATCTGCTGTTTCAGTCACTGACAATGTAGTTCAATGTTTTGAAATTACATCACTGTTTTATAGAGTCCCGTCTATCAGAGACGTCCGTTTGTGAAATGGCAGAGACTTCACATTTCACGATTTCTCAAGTGGCCGATACAGTGACAAGTGAGGTAAATGTCAACTGGCAAGGAAATGCAGTTTTGTTTACTATGCCTCCTTTAATGCTGAGGATAAACTAAGTAGACAGTGGCTTTTTGTTAGGCTTTTCTCTCGCTTTGCACAGTCACACTTTACTAATTGCTGCAAAAAAATAATCTATCTTGGCTTTTAAATATAATCTCATGGGACAAACACTCTGCAGGAGTGGAGCAACAGAATTTGGAATTAATTGGGATGGCATTTGATGAAGCCAGACCTGCTAATTATTTATAAGATGCAGAGGAATCCCACCGAGGGACCATTCAGAGTAAAGTTTATGAGCATCAGTAAATTCAGATGCACAGTAAAGCTGAGTCGTTGCAGCTACTGCATTTGTACAGTACTGTGCAAAAGTCTAAGTTTAAAAAATAATAAAAAGATGTAGAGAAAATGGGACTCCTAACAACCATGCAAGACCTGGTAGACCATCAAAACTGCCCCATCAGATAAACAGCAGATTTTTCTCAGATAAGAGAAAAAACAAGCTTTATCCTTGCTTTAGATCTGTAAATATCCAAGTGTTTCTGTCTAGGAACTGAACTTTGGAGATGTGGAAAAATATCTCTGCATTTTTTTTTTGAAAAGCTCAAAGCACATCTCTTGAAAAGAATGGAAGGTAAAGAATGGACACATTAAATATTGAACTTAGTGGCGGTTTTAACTGAAAATAAATGAAAGGATGGTCTCCGACTTTTACCTTATACTGTATAGACAGGCACACATCAATATGTAGAATATAAAATAGGCCTACAAGGCTATGATCAGCAGAGGCTAAAAGAGTTGGGTCTTCACATCCCCTGGTTTCTGATACTGATATCATTAATAGCTTTTAAATATAGCTTGTTCTGTCCTGAGACTTACAAATCTCATCTCAGAAACCACGCAGGAAGGAATTAATAATGAAGCACGGCCTATTGACCTGAAAATCACTGGGCTTTATCCATGTTATTATGCCAGGCCAGCTGTGTGCTTGGATATTTCAAACAATAGTAGGACTTACATACATATCAAAGAGGCTTAAGTCAACCTGAGCTTTCCCTTGAATAAGGAAAGTTATTTCTGGCCTTTTAACTGTGTCTGAACTTTCCCATTTAAATCTGCTCTGACGTGCCGAGGGGAACAAAGAGGGTTTATGTAACTCTAATCACCAGTGAACGGGGAAGAACAGCAGCAGACGTGATGCAGGTATCTAAAGATCTGGTGTCCCAGGGGTTCACTGACTTGACAAATAGGAAACTTCATCTGCAGAAGCGAGTCGCAACGAGGAATCGTTCATATGTAACTGTTTCCCGACCCTGCTTGTGTTCCTTGATGTTTTAAATCAGCTCACAATCTGCTTTATGCCCATATTGAACTTCTTACCATGTTCTTACATCTAATTCTGTACACTCTTAAAAATAAAGGGGCCAAAAAGGGTTCACTGGAGAAATGCCATAGTGGTAGCACTTCCTTTAGATTCCCTAAAGAACGTTTCCTTGAAAAAACTCATAATTGAAATCACCAAAGTGGTTCTTCTACAGCCCTAAACACCCAACATAACATGCAAGAATCTTTCTTTTGCAACTATACAGTAATACAGTATTACATAAAGTAAAGTAAAAATCTGATGCAACCCAGAGGAGAATGGGTTCCTATTTTGAGTCATGACCCCTCCTTGCACTCTTAAGGAGTTTGTCCTGCCACTATCAGCATCAGCTTGCACATAAGGGGTCTATACCTCTCCATATTTCTCTGTGACAAACCAAGCTGCAGTTAAGTTCCACTGGCCTCCACATTGCACCATTTCTCTTGGACTAACACACCATTTTAAAGGCTTGTTTATGAGCTGATGATTTAAGTCAGGTGAGTTTTAGCAGGGAGAACACTCACACATGCAGTGCAGGGTTGCCTGAGGACCAGCACTGGGAAACACTGATGCATAATTCATAAGGAGCACAATCCAAGCAGAGTGTAATGTTTAAAAATAATAACAATAATTCCAGTTTAGTGCTGTGGGTTATGACATAAATTGCAGTCTTATCTTTGCAAGCCAAAGCCATGGCACAGATGACAGATGCAGAGGAACGACGGGACACAAGGCGCACAGTTGGTGTGCCAGTATGGGTGGACTATAAGATTATATGTCCTGTAACTGGTGAGCTGATGCTGTGGTTTTGTGGACCTGGACACATTGTAGACTAACACACACATATATATATATATATATATATATATATATATATATATATATACATATATATAATGTATGTGTATTTATATTAAGGTTATAAGGGACACACAGAAAAGCCCACATCCCCATATATTTCTTTCTTCGATAATAATCCTGCTTACACAACTGGGAGACTTACTGCAAAAATATCCATGAGATCAAAGACAAAACATGCCTCTTACTCACCTCTTTACCTCTATGATGGATGGGTGCTAAATGAAGGCGTGTGCTCTGCTCCGTCCGTCCGGTCTCTTTCTGTGTCCTCCTAGACGCAGTGAACAGCACAAATTGTACAGCAACCTTTTGGTCCCACCTGTATTCCGTCAAACCCCGCCCTCCTGCGCTCCGATTGGCTGGTAGTCCCATCTCTGTGCATACGATTGGCTGGTTGTTCATACTCTCCAGCAGTCCGAGCGCCGTGTCGACAGACTGCCTAGGGCGGTGATATAAGGAATATTTTTCTTTTTCCACCCGTATTCCGCCAAATTCTCTTCCCTTGAGGTGTGATTGGCTGGTCTCTCGCGTCCTATTAGTTCATATTCCCAAGCAGTAGGTATACAGTGTCCCCCATAAAGGCGGGATACTGGCAGCCAATCACAGTATAGGAGGCGGAGTCAGTCCAAATACGGGTGGGGAAAAACAGGAGTCCACATTCACCGATACTGGATTATGGACCACAGAAATGGTCCGTCAGCTTAAAAAGGAGTAAACTGGTTTCATGAACCTCAAACTGTCAGAATAACAGCAGGTGTTTATACAGTTTGAACAACACTAAGGAATTAAAGTGGTTTCATAAAAGAGAAAAAATAAAAGAAAAAAGGTGAAGCGTTTAAATTAGGAACACAGCAGGGGCGAAATACAGAATTCATAAATACATTTTGAGACATTTAGGGATTCAAGAGGTCAATCAGGGGGTCCTGGTGGCTCCTGATTAACCTCTTGGACCCTCTGAACGTCTCAAATTCAAAATTCTGGGGTGTCCCCGAAAATAAAACCTATTATGATGTTATGCTGTCATTGTTTACCTGCTTCACCCACAACCGATAAACTTCTGTCTTCGGTATTCATAACAAATTAGAGCTGCTTCACTGCTCTGCCTCAGGGGGGTGCTGTAGCAAATTGGTTCACCCAGTTGGTCTTTCATAGCCTAGAAACTGTAACTATGTCCGGAATACCTCTGAAAAATTTTACAATATGCCATAACATATTTGTAAATCTGAAAACTTGCCCAATTTTCCCAGGAGACTGGAGAAAAGCGTGAATTGTTGCTCATTTCTCAAACTGAAAACAAAGGAAGAGACATATAGGATCACAGTTAATGTGTGGAAAAGCTCAGTACTAAACTAGAAGAGGGCATTTCCAGAAGAAGAATTGTTAAACCAAATATTTTTTGACAGTGAAGCTAGCATCGGTGCCGCTATGGCGAGTGAGCAGCCAGTCAATGCTGGATTAGTGAGCCAACAGGGGACCCCCGAACTCCTTGGTAGGCCTATTTATCTACTACTTAGGCCAAAATACCTCTCAGCCTTACTATTGGCTCAAACTCAGTTGATTAACTAATAAAATTAAGAGATGTTTTGATCTGTTTGGACTGAACATCATTGCAAACCTTCTACCTGTTATTAGGGGAAAAAAGACTTGAGCAGGATTTCAGATCAGCAAATTTAACTGGTATAGCTTGCAGTCCAAATAAGTGAAGAGTAATTTGACATGTTGAGATTCTAATTACGTGTTCAAATTGATTTCATTTAAAAAAAAACGTAGCTTTAATCTTATTTTTCAATTTCCAATGGATTTTACAAAGGTGAATGTGTGAAAATGATATTTTACTGGTGAAAAGCACATTTCTTGCAAGTAAAAACAGAATTCAGAATGAAATAGCTAGTTGAAATGTAATTTGTAATGTGTAAACTGAATTTCTGAGATCTAGAAAAATAGGAAATAAATGCTAAAACAGCTCATCATAGGAATTCAAATCTTAGCATTTCCTTTTTGAACTGTAAAAAAAAAAGTGTAAACTAAATTATTACTGCAATTACAACAAAGTGCAAAAAGGCTTAAATTCTCACCAATGAGAAATGAATTCTAACGTGTTAAAATACAATTCTTTTAAAATGTTATAATTTGATTTTTTCATACATCATGTTTTATAGTAAAAGCAACAATTGTCTAATTAAGAAACTGTTTTTCTTGATTAAAAATTAAAAGCATCTTTACCAAACAGTTTAGCTTTCTTTGCTAGCACTTCTTCCCTTAAAATTGATCACTCTCCTCCATAAGATCTCCTCACATTGCTCAAATCATTGCTTCAAATGTAAACAGGAAAGAGGTACATATATGCACTGTTTTTGGTCATGTGACGATACAATTTTAGGGGAAGGGGATCCACCGTGAACTTGAAAAAATATCGAAGATTCATCTAGTCTTCTCTCCTGCTTTGTTTCTATTAAACTTTGATATGGAATCTGTACTTGACTATAAAACAAAGCACTTGTTTTTTTATATTAGAATCTTTGGCCAAGAAATGTATTTTACTTTTGTGGTCAGCTCCTCAGGTTCCATCTGTTGATCTGACTTACAACTTAAATCAGAAAATGTATGAGTTCTGGCAAATTTGGCAGAACTAAACACGGTCCTAAATAGTCAATTTCTTCCTTTTTTTTCTTCCCTCCCTCCTTTACTCTATCATGTCCACTGTTAACCATGAGTATGTATGTCCTAAGGTAACTGTATCTGCGAACCTGATTGCGTGTGCATTGATCACTGCAAATTGATCACTCTTTCTGAGAATGTTGGCTTTCTTTGTTTCTTTGTGTTCAGTTTTTTCATTATGTCCATTTTGGTAGCCAACTTCACTTGTCATGGGTCTTTAATATGTCCAATGCAGCTTTCATTTCAACTTGCTTTCAGATTTCCAAAAAAGTCTGCAAGCGATGTTTTTCCTCATCTTCAAAGTTCAGTCTTGAGTTCAGTTGGTTGCACTTTCTGCTTCTCACAACCCAAGTAACCCCAAACACAGTCAGTGATGTTGAGGTCTGGACTCTGGGGTGGTCAGTAAGTTGTTCTGAGAACACCAGCAGTTTGTTTCATTTGTATTTTTTCTTATTTTTTGTTTTTTCCCTTTTCCTCTTTACAGTTACAAATCCTTTCAGACCTGTAATGTTGAGTTGTCTTCTTACAGTGGAAGGATTTTTTCAGACCTGAAAAGTGGAGCTTGATTTTCTTCTGTCTCTCAAAAAATAATGACTTTTTTGGACTGGAAATGAATTAAATAAAGTCTATTTTATCCCACTAATGATGTGACCTTCGATTCATTCAACGTCAAAAATCGATTTTCTAAATATTTAATTTATAATGTAATGTTGACGGAACGCAAAAGGCTGAACTGGAAGTGGGAAAGTGCAGCGCCCGGACAGTCTGTGACGGCACATAACAAAAACACTACTGGAGGAGCGAGAAATTCAACCGGCTCCCTCTGCATTAAAGGCAAGGTTAGGTCAGGAGTCACAACACAAATGATAAGAAGAGCCATTTTGCCTTTCAACGAAGTCAAACCACCTTGGGAGCCACAACATTTAATGTCCAGTATGTCTCAGTATGTGTTAATGTCCTAGTATGGGCTAAACAATATAAACGAGAGCGCAGATTTACTTCGCTCTGCTTTAAGCTTTAGCTTTAGCCGCTTTCCTCCCCTTTCTGCCAGAAAACTTTTCTTCAAAACTAGAAGTTTCTTGTAAAGTGTCTCAGCATCCGGCTGTTTTACGAGGCTGAAGTCGCTTCTCATTCGCCAGTTTCTCGTTCTGATTTTCACGTTCCACCTTAAATTCTGCCTTAGGCGCCGAATGTAACTGCTGCACCATTTAAGGTGGAACGGGAAAATACGAAAGAGAAGCGAGTTCATTTTCGCAACTTTTTAGAGAAAGACAGTCTCTCAGCAGATTTAACCAACCGTGCTGCTTATAAATGCGAATAAGTCCTCCAAATGTTCGTCTTAATCTGTTTTTTCGTTCGCTACTGGCGAGGCCAGACCTCGGGGCTATGTGAGCTGCTGTCAGCTGTCTGTTCTCAGTCGTTGAGAACCAGGGCTTTCGCGTTATGCTGCACACGAGCCGAGATTCAGCGTCCAGTCTCGAAAATACATTACAAATACTTTGCTTTAAAACTACCAAGTCCTCAGACAGTAGGAGGATAGAAATCATGTATAGAGAAAAAAGATGCATCAAGATGCATCGATAATCGTTTTATAATCGCATCGCAGCCCTCTGGATCGTAATCGAATCGAATCGTGAGGTGCCTAAAGATTCCCACCCCTAATGGGACCTTTTTGTTAGCTTGTCTCATTACATTTTAAGCTCTCAAACATAAACAAGTTTAATATTATTTTGGATACATGACATGCCTTGTATTTCATATTTTAACAAAGTTCTTCACCACATGTCAGGTAAATTATGAGGCTACAAACTGTAAGGTATAACTGTTTATCACCCTAAAAAATGTTATTTCTTAAACAAAACATGCATATACACAGACAAGAACACAGTGCTTGGACAGTAAGCAATAGCTAAATTACAAAACCCAGAGATAGAAGTAGAGAATGTAGAAAATATTGGTCTTAAGAGTTCCCAAAATGCTTTACATAGGCATACTTTTTGCATTTTCACTCAGCCATTTGTACATTGTTAAAACAGTGCTATTGTTAAGCATATGAAAAATGTGAAAAATACCTATTTGTATATTTCTCATGTTTCAAACTCATGTTTCAAAACAGAACAATAAAATAAAAAGCCTGGAGACGAGACGGGGTGTGTGGAGTCAGTACAACATCAAAACAGTACAACAAAATATCATTTCAGTGGATTACAGTACAGTTATGTTCCCTGACTAAAGGTACTGAGATGTACCCTTGAGGGTCCCACCCCAGTGATTAGAGGTGTCCTGCCCCAGTGACAGTTTACCTTTTTCCTGAGAGTGTAGAATTAAACAGGGTGTTATTGTACTTTTAAGAATGATATATGTACATGACCTCTGTTCTCACTGGCTGCCTTATACAGCGCCTCGCTCAAAAAGCAGTCCAAGCTGAAATACTACTTATAACTTCAACATGAATGGATGAGGCTAAACTGCTGGCTGAAAAAGCAGGTATATAAATATATCACAAAAACAATTTTTCAAAAGTTTTACATTCTACATAAAACTCCATTACTTTACAAATGTGAGAAAACTTCAGTTTTCCATGATATGGGCCCGTTGAAAGTCAAATTTCCATATCATTTGACCTCTCCATGGCTCCCAGAGTCAATTTCCACTGTTTGGAGATCAGCAGAAGGCTAATTTGTGGACTAATTCTGGGCTAATCTATGGGGTTGTATCTCTCCATCTCCTTCTTTTCCCTCCCCTCTATCATCATTTCATGCCACAAATTGCCTTTGTACTCATTATCTGTCCATCGCATATTTTTAAAAAATGTGCTGAGATGGCAGAAGACCTGCATACACGTACTGAGCACTTTATTAGAAACACTCTACTGATGCTAGGTAGGGCCTCCCTTTGCTGTTAAATCCTACAGATTTCTCAGGAGCATTTCATGCTGTGAATCTCCTGTTCTACCATATTCCAAAGGTGTTCTATTGGATTCAGTTCTGGTGACCGGGAAGGCCACGGAAGAACACTGAACCTTGTTATATTCATGAAACCAGTTTCAGATGACTTTTGCTTTGTGACATGGTACATTATCATGACTGGAAGTAGCCATTAAAAGATGTGGCCATGAACGGATGAACATGGTCAGCAACAATACTCAAATAGGCTGTGGCATTCAAGCAATGATTGATTGGTATTAATGGGCACAAAGTGTGCCAGGAAACATTCCTCATAACATTCCACCACCTCCACCAGCCTGGACTGTTGACACAAGGCAGGTTGGGTCCATGGATTCATGCTATTGGAGCCAAATTCTGACCCTACCATCTTTGTGCCTCAGCAGAAATCGAGATTCATCAGACCAAGCTATATTTTACCAGTCTTCAACTGTCCAGTTTCGGTGAGCCTGTGCCCACTGCAGCCTTATCTTTCTGTTTTAGGCTGATAGAAGTGGACCCTTCGTAGCCCCCTGCTGTTGTAGCCCATCCGCCTCAAGACTCAATGTCTTGAGGTGCATTTCTGATCACCACAACTGTACAGAATAATTATCTGAGTTAGCCTTTCTGTCAGCTTGAACCAGTCAGGCCTTTCTGCTTTAACTTTAACTCTCATTAATAAGGCATTTCCGACCGCAGAACTGCCGCTCACTGGATGTGTTTTCTTTATTGCACCATTCTGAGTAAACTCTAGAGATTGTTGTACATAAAAATCCCAGGAGATCGGCAGTTATAGAAATATGCCATGGTCAAAATCACTGATATCACATTTTTTCCCCATTCTGATGGCTAATGTGAACCCGTGAAGCTGATAGGCCTTATTTACATGATTTTATGCACTGCACTGCTGCCACATGAATGGCTGATTAGATAACTGCACGAATAAGTGGATGTACAGGTGTTCCTAATTAAGTGCTTGGTGAGTGTATATCAAGGGTAATTCTGTTCTAAGTGACTGAGACAACAGTTTTCTCTTGATGCATTTATGTGTGCCTCAGCTAGCTGGATTGATGGGACATATGATGAGGGGCTCCACATTTCTGCCTGACTTGTTTGTGCAGGGACTGAAGAAGGGATGTAGAAAGTCAGTAAAGATGTCCATGTAGGTGAAAATAAGCATCTTGGCATCTACATTATAGAAGGACACTTGGCCCTTCTCAAAGTCAACATAGATACCAATCTTCTGAGGCTTGAGGTTTAAAGATATTGCTGTAGGTGGATCGGTGCGAAAGGCGTATTCTTTATTGTCGCGTAAGCTCAGAAACCAATAGCCATTGGCTGGGCTGACGGAGATCTTCCCTTTTCGGTTGATGGAGCGCTTGGCCACGCCCAAATCCCAATCTGTCTTCCCTCCCACTTGGACCTCCCAGTAATGGCGACCAGAGTTGAAGCCTTGGCGTCCCAGTACGCACACCACGCGGTCAAAACGTTCAGGAGTGTCCACTACAGCATGGTAGCGTTCGCTACAGTACACTTGCTTACAGTCCTCTGAGATAAGCAGCCGTGGATGGGCGGAGTCTCGATCCAGAGTCACATCCACTATGAGAAGAGTGGTAGAGAGAGTTAGACAGGTTTCTGAGTAATAATTATGTGTTAATTATTAATATGTGGCCATGCAGTAATGAGCAAAAGCCACCTGAGATAATTGTTTCAAACTATTTTATCATGTTCTCTCATTACAATAGCCATAATTCCACTTGGAATCCCTGTAGGGTCAACCAGTCTTAATTGCTAGCCCAGCCACTGATTTATAGATAAACCAACAAAACCAGCATGAGTGTAACTCCTACCTCAGTGGTCAAACAAATTGTGAATAAAACAGCAATTCTATCTTTATTTAGCACAAAGCTGACAAGTTTTTTATTCATTCAGCCAGAGAAAAGAAGCCAAACTGAAGTAAGACATCTAGACAGACAAGCAGCTAACTTGCTAACTTTAGCGTTTAGCTTGTTCTTCACATCTGATGAGTTATTTCTTAATTATAATTAATTAATTAATCAGTTCACTCCATTGTAATGATGATTACTACAGGCATATGGCTATTTGGCTTCCTAAAAAGCCCACAGTGTTTGTAGTTTTTCAAAAGTTCCTCCTTCAAGATACATCATCAAAAGGGGGTTTCGTAGTCTTTAAACCATCTTCCCAAGCAACTAAACATTTACTGCCCAGATAAACAGCTTTAAATATAATTTCTCATGTGGCCTAAGACATTTGTGCAGTATTCTAGGTATATCTAGAAGATCTTGCATTTGTCAGAGATAAGAAAGTAATAAAAACAAACTCTTACATGCGTATTCTTGCACGGTCTGCACTTCTACAAGCAAAGGAAGAGATATGAGATATATTAGCTAAATGATCAGACCAAGTCTTAAAATAGGTCATCTTCTAATAGTGATGAGGTTATATAAACAGTGTTAGTCACATGTTAGCTTTTATGAGGATACCATATTTACAGGGAATTCAAGTGAATCTCAGGTACATGACTAAACTTCTGCTTCAAACTATCAAAGAGTCTATCTCTGGTGAAAAACAGACAAAACTTACTTGGATAATATTTAGCCGGTGAATCCATGGGTGTCTGCAAACCTGTACAACAAAACAAGCACGTACCAGCGTCACAAACAACATGACACCATGATTGGCATTCATACACAGCACAACAATCTGCTCCCAGTGAGCATACTGTTCATTTTTTCAGGAAAGAAGTCAAGCATTGAAGCAGCAGAGAAATATTGTAAAGGGCACACTTGTTGTTTGTAAAAACAAACTAAAGACTCATTAACCCACCTATTATATTCAGAGTGATGTTCTTGTTCATACTGGCAGGTTAATTTAACATAAAAAGAATGTTTTGTGCTGTGTATTTTCATTCATTTTCATACACACATTGGCTGACAAGTCACTGCCATAGAGTCAATGATGTTAATCCTTTTATACTATCACAAAATGAGAATAATTGCTATGAGATCAATAACTGCGAGGGGCTTTCATAAGCAGTCATGAAAGGACAGCAAACTGACGAGGCCTGAATGTTATTATAATACATCCATATATGAACAAGCTTACTCATTTTTTCCCACCCAAAATAGATCATGGTGGTGATGAATTTGGATTCTAGTACTGTGTATTAGGCAAAAGCTTACAGCTTGTGAAGCTTTGTTCCATTTTACCTATCTCCAGAGAATCATTAGTGTTTGAAAAAGACCCCCACACATTAATGGGCTGCTGCCTCAGTAATTTAAATGTAAAGGGTCCATGGGTTCTATATTCTTACTGCAATTTATTTTTTCCCCAAAAGTTCAATTACAAATTTTGCATTTATGTAGCAAAAAACAGCTGTGATTCATTTTCCATCCTCCCTTAAAAACATATATTTAACCGATCTCTGTTCTGATTGGCTGCCTGTAGTGTCATTGAAAACGCAATTTTAAAAAGTATAGAATAAATTGTTAAGTATGGAAATCCTCAGGGATATCAGAAAAAATAAAGTTCAGCACTTGCTTTCAGATAGGTGGATACTTTGTAAGGCTGCAGTGATACATTTGCTTCTTGACAGCCAGGAACAGCACAATGTTTAGTAATTTTCTACTCTGCTATAGACTGTATATATCTGCAGTAACAACACTCCTTATCACTTCCACATGAACGAATAGGCTAGGCCTATGGTCACCAACCCTGTACAACCACAATCTATGCAAAACAGCCTCAATTCCATATCTAGATTGTATGGATTGACAAATGCACAATATGTTTTGAAACTTTAACAAAATGTATGTAGTACATCAAGCTGAGTTATTTAAAAAAGACAATGAAAATTCAAAGAAAATAGTAATGTAAACATGTCCATCTCACATAGCTGTGGCAGTCTCTTCAGCTCCTCCTGGAGGCTTTCCACTATTTGAGTGGCATTCCTCAGCACCGCCCCTGCTGTGGGATCAGGGGTTAAGGTCAGCTCTGTCCAGCTCTTCACTTGAGGAACACTACACAAGGACGAATAGGCCTGCAGAAAGAGAGAGATATGTGAGAGGGGGGGGGTGGTAGAATTTAAGAAAAAAATAAAAATAAATAAAAAATAGAGTATTTGAAATTTCTTTCATATTGGAGGTGCTTCTGACTAAAATAATTCACTAAATTTCCTTAAAAGAAAGGAGACAAACTGTGAGACAAATAAATGAACCAGCACAGTAAGTGCTCGAACTCAGTATTAGGCAACAGCTTCCACAGACCGGGCTCTGGTCCTTGTGGGCCAAAACACTGCAGACTTCAGCACATTGCCTTTAAACACACCTGATTCAGCTCATCAGCTAATTAGCAAGGCCTTCATGAACTGAAGCTAACTGAGCGTTAGATGTGGGTAAATCTCCACAGCACTTTGGCCTGAAGGTCCCCAGTTTGACATGCCTGCTATAGACACATAGCAGGTAACTCTACATTAGCAATGGTTCTATCAAAAGATGTCTGGAAAACTTTTCTAAATGGAAACAGCTACAGCTTTTCCAGATGGAAACCTCATCTTTCTTAATTGATAAACCAAAACTTTCATGATAACAGGGCTGCATTCAGCCCCGACAAAACTATGCAACTGTGGCAGGTAAAAAGGTCATTTTTGCCTTTCTTTTCAATGATTTTTCGGAGCCTGATAAAGTAGGTTTAACCATGAGTTTAGTACTTCAAAATACAGCTTCTTATGTCCTCAGCTGTTCCATAAAACAAGCTGCAGTGACCACATTTGTAGAGGACTTTATTAGACTCTTTTTAATACAGTGGGGTTCACATACACATCATTGCTGATTGGATAACACCCCTGACACACTCATCAAATGAGAGAAAATATACCCCAAAGCCCACTGCACACTGTTCTGCACCATGTCAATGAAACATGTCATTCAACCTGTAAGCAAAAGCATAATGGTGCACAATGGCTGTGTCCAAAACCGCATAGAACCATACTAAATAGTATGTGAAAATAGTACATCACAAATAGCAGTGAATTCAGCAATGCAGTATGTGTAGTTTGGTAGCATGCGGTTTTGGACACAGCCAACATTTTGAGATTAAATGTTTCCCAGTTTTTTACAGGAAATGACATACTGTAAAGCATTTGTCTCGCTACAAGTTTGCGTAAATAAGTACTGTCAGCATTGTCGGAGACTGTCAGCAATTTTGTAGCTAGAACCAATACAAGGATTAAAAATACATAGAACATGTGAAACAGTCATCACCTTCAATCAAGCAGAGTAAACTGTGATACAGAGAGTCCAAATACACAACCCCATTTCCAAATAAGTTGGGATGCTGTGCAAAATGTAAATAAAAACAAAATGTAATGATGTGCAGATCATTTAAACCTTATATTTAATTGAAAATAGTACAAAGACAACATATCAGATGTTGAAACTGAATTTGATGCCAACAACACTTTCCAAAAAAGTTGGGACGGGGGCAGCAAAAGGCTGGTAAAGTTGTATAATGCTAAAAAAAAAAAACCTGTTGATTGATTGAATGGGAACAGGTCAGTAACATGATTAAGTATAAAAAGAGCATCTCAGAGAGGCTGAGTCTTTCCGAGTTAATGATGAGGAGGGGCTGACCACTCTGTGAAAGACTGCGTGGGCAAATAGTGCAACAATTCAAGAATAACATTTTTTAACATAAAACGGCAAAGAACTTTTGCTTTTCATCATCTACGGTACATAATAACATTAAAAGATTCAGAGAATCTGGAGAAATCTTTGTACGCAAGGGACAAGGCTAAAAAAACAGTATTGGCGGGCCGTGATCTTCGGGCTCTCAGGCAGCACTGCATTAAAAACAGACATGATTCTGTAGTGGAAATCACTGCACGGGCTGTGGAACACAGATATACGCAATCATTGCATCCACAAATGCAAGTTAAAACTCTAAAATGCAAAGAAGAAACCATACATAACAGGATCCAGAAATGTTGCCACCTTCTCTGGGCCTGAGCTCATTGAAAATGGACTTGTGAAGTGGAAAAGTGTCCTGTGGTTGGGCGAATCAACCTTTGAAATTCTTTTTGGAAATAATGGACACTGTGTTGTCTGGGATAAAGACCACTCAGCTTGTTATCAGTGCACATTTCAAAAGCCAGTATTCATGATGGTATAGGGGAGCATTAGTGCACATGGCATGGGTGACCTGCACATCTGTGAAGACACCATTAATGCTGAACGATATATCCATGTTTTGGCAACATATGCTGCCATCCAGACGACATCTTTTTCAGGGACAGCCTTGCTTATTTCAGCAAGACAATGACAAACCACATTCTGCATGTATTGAAACAGCATCGCTCAGTATTACAAGTGTCTAAACTGGTCTGCCTGCAGTCCAGACCTGTCACCCACTGAAAACATTTGGAGGGTTATGAAATGAAAAATACGACAAATGAGCCCCCAAACTGTTGAGCAGCTGAAATCCTATATCAAGCAAGAATGGGAAAACATATCACTTCCAAAACTACAGCAGTTGATCTCCTCAGTTCCCAAATGCTTACAGAGTGTTGTTAATAGAAGAGGTGACGAATCACAGTGGTAAACATGCCCCCGTCCCAGTCTTTTCGGAATGTATGGTTGGCATCAAATTCAAAATGTGCATAAATTTTCCAAAAACCAATAAAATTTCTTAGTTTCAACATCTGATATGTTGTCTTTGTAGTATTTTCCTTTTAAAAATATGGTTTACATGATTTGCATATCATTGCATCCTATTTTTATTTACATTTTGCACAGCATCACAAATTTTTGGAAATGGGGTTGTATTTTAAGGTGAAACAGCTGAGATGAACTTTAGATGACGGCCTTGCTTATGGTATATAAGACAAGTTTTTCTCTAAAAGAACTCCAGTTGGTCTTTTTCAATCTCTCAAAAGAAAATGGATGAGAAACGAAGCAGAAAAATGACAGGGAACATGCAAAACAAAGGCTGCATGAGCTTCCACGCCACAGTGTCTTATTAGTGATAACAGTTTTCTCAAAAGAAGACAAATTGCAATGAAGTTAGGTAAGATGCGTCATTACAATAAGATTTAAAGCTCAATGAAAACTGGGAGAGCATTTGCAGCGTTGTTTCCTGAAATGATGAAGCATCTGAAAAGCGTTTATCTGAAATCAGAGTCTTATTCACTCCACCTATTCAAGCAGAGTATGAGTCATACTTTAAGGAGATCTATCAAAGCCAAGAGTTTAGAACACAGAAATAAAGAATGGCACAGATAAAATGCTGAAATTAATGCTATTCCATCTTTAACCTTGAGCAGCAGGGAAAACTAGAAGTAAATGAGAAAGCTGTAAAAAGCTTAGTCACTTCACTTCCACTAATTTCAGGTTTCTTACGTGTTATTTTAACAATCACAGAAACTTTTCCCAGAAGAAATGAAGCTCAAAACTTCTTCTGTTTTCCCAAGCAACACATTGTGGGAAATAACAATAATGTAATATTAAAAACTGATTATGCAAAAAAAATAAATAAATAAAGCAGAGAAACAACAAAAGAGTAAACTGAAGCTTGTGATCTCAGTTCTTGAGGTTTTGTTTTATATGCAAGTAGTAAATACAAACCTCCATATTTCACTCTTTTTTTTTTACATTTTCACCAGGCTGCTACAACCAGCGAATTACTTCGATTTTTAAAGTTTTAGTTGTTGGTGCTGTTCTGCTGAACGTTTAGATGTGACAACTATGACATAAGAAACTGGCAGAGGCCTCACAGAAATATAAATATATAATCAAATATAAATAAGATTTTGGGTGATTTTACTTTATTACATCTAAGCAAAAAAAAAAATACTGCAATGCAATGTGTTTGTGTCTCTTGCTTGACAAATTGATTTTACTGCTGTAAACAGAAAAGCAACTTAGAAAATCTCACATGTAATTGGTATTGCATATGATCAGTTGGCCTATGATTAGTCAGTTTATGACTGTTTAGCCTATGATTGGTCAGTTTTTGACTGATTATACTATGAATGGTCAGCTTATGACTGGTTATCCTATGATTGGTCAGTTTAAGACTGTTAAGCGTATGATTGGTCAGCTTATGAGTGGATAGCCTATGATTGGTGAGTTTATGCCTGGTTAGTCCATGATTGATCAGTCAGCTTAGTTAAGAACTAAGAAGAAACCCCCCAAAAAGACATATTTTCTGTACATTTGATGAAAAATGGTGCATGATTTTTAGTCATTCTTAGTTAATGATGTAAGCGTAAGGTTTAGGTATAGGTATATAAGGTTCTCATAAAAGAAACGGAAACAACTCTAAGTTCATGCCCATGACACAGCTTTATTTTATCGGCACCCAGAGTACAAAAGGGGACAGTCAGTACCTAACTCAGCTCACGTCTTTACTCCTGTCACACTCTCTCTCTACACACACACACACACACACACACACAGCCTGGGGCAGTTTCTTGGCCTGCCCTCTACAATAAGAGTCTCTAGCAAAATGAATCCAGTGAATAAATGCTGGAGAAAAAGAACCCAAAACCAACATGCAAACATTTCTCAAACACACCTCACTGCTGCTTTATTAACTAAATAAAACCCAGGTGAGTCCTCTGAATGTGAAACCATGTGGAAAGTAAATACTGTAAACAGTGGGGTGGGGGGTCAATAAACTGGTGTGTGTGTGTGGTGGGAGGTTCCTTCAGTTTATAATTTTTTGTCTGGTAATTTTGAGACGGTTCCTAACACTGAAGCGGTTGCAGAAGCAAACACAGTGGTAGTTTGCAAGTTGAAGCTTAATGTTTGTCAAATAAAAGTACATAATAAAAGTGCTATTCAGTTGTGGTTGCACAACATTGTCACATTTAATTTGGCTGTTTTGTCTGATGTCTGAAGCCTGGTGCTGTGTCTGAGGATGTCCTAAAATGTACAACCAAAGTGTGAAATACCGCTTAAACCACACAATGGCAAGGTCAGCCTATACTTGATATTCTTAACTAACTGGAGATGCTGTAGTCCTTCATAGCCTAGAAACTGTAATTATGACCAGGATACTTTTGAAAAAAATTACAGCATGCCGTTGCATATTTGTGAATCTGAAAACCTGCCGAATTTCCTAAGAAGCTGGTGGAAGTTTTTACTCATTTCTCAAAAACAAAAGACAGAAGAGCAGATGTGTAACATCTCCAATAATGTGTGTCAGAGCCAATTACCAAACTAGAAAAGAGCATTTCCAAAAGAGGAATTGTTAAGCCAAACGTTTTGTTGCCAGTTGAGCTAGCAACAGTGGTGCCAAGCCAGCCAGCCAGCCAATGCTGGAGTAGCCAGCCAACATGGGACATGTCACACACTGTGTACAATCCACCATATAGGTGGCTTTTTGTACTGGCATGACATCTGCTTGTAGCACAGAGCATGTTCAAACAGAGCAGCTCAACAGCTGTTTCTACAACGATCTTATCTATGTGCAATAAATGTGTGAATAATCACATCAACCAACATGTTCAAATGTTAAATAATGTTTATGTGTGGAAATACTACTGTCTTGCTATTGGTTCACATTAACTAAATCAACAAATTAATGTTTTTTTAAGCTGCCAGTAAATGAGCTTTTAGTGTCACTGAGGCTGGTATGATGGTAACTCAGTTAAGTGTTACTCAGCCCAAGCTTACAGTCACGTTTGCATATTTTAAATTCTGCTAATAGATTTACGATTCATTACGATTCATTAACTCCATACCTTTGCCTCCTCCCGAAAAAGAAAAAAGAAACCCACACTGCAGTCTGACGGAGACTGACCTTGAAGAAGCTGATGTGGTCAGTGGCCTGTGTGAGCTGGGTGAGGGCGCTTCTCCTTTTTTTCAATTCATCTATCTCCTGGTGAATGTCCTGGATGAGGGCCTGTGCACGCAGTTCTGCGGCCATGCGGCCCATCTGCACCACCTCCAGAAGCTCGGCCTGACACCTCTCCATAGTGTTGAGTAGGATACGAAACATACTGACTGTGACCTCCGCCTCTTGCTGTGCATTCGCCTGAGGACCGAGGAAGAAAGCGAAGGAAACAAGGAAAAATTGGTTTCAAAGAGATTCAGTCTGACTTCAATCTTACCTTGGATTTTCAGAATGTACGTAAAGTAGATGTGGTGTTGAGATACACACTTGAATGTCTGCCAGTGAAGTTTGAATTTCCTCTATCTTCTTTTCTCTGGCCGTGATTAAAACCTGCAGCTCCGTCCCTATGATGCCCAACTGAGACTGAGCAGATCATAGAAAGGATACAGACTTTCAGACATTTCCATATTCAGAAATCACACAATAGTTCATACATTCTCCAGTAAAAGCACTCATACGCACCCCCTCCCTCTCAAACATATACCATACACTTGACAACAGATAAGCCTATATTCTACAAAGAGACACAAATAATGGGTTCTGAATATTTGTTCCCTCTAAATATCTCCCAATACTATTTGTATTCATTAATTTTTCTTGTTAGGTCATTTGTTAGGTTGTACTGCAAGGAAGTGGCCTTCAATCAGCTGACAAAGTCATGAATACAAGTGGTATTAAAGTGGTAACTGACGTATTATCAACTCATATTTTCTGCACAGTAAACAGTATAGAAATTGGACTGTTCCATTTTGCATTGTGCAATACACAATGGTGCCATCAAGGGGCCACCCTAATACAATTGCATAATATGCTTCTATCTGATATATTATATTATATAAACACTTGAAAAATATGGTTCTTTAAGGGTTTTAGGAAAGAAATTGGTTCTATATAGAACCACGAACACTCAAAGAACCCTGTATGATTATAGTGTTCTATGCATCATGAAATGGTTCTTTGGATTGATGGAGAATGTGCTGTAGATGGTTCTATATAACACCAAAAAGGGTTCTGCTATTGTTATGATGTCAAGTTTGTAATAATAGAAGGATTTTTTTTTAGAACCCTATATAGAACAATCTATAGCACATTCACCATCAATTTGGAGAACGCTTTCATGATGCAAAGAACCCTTCAAGCATGCAAAGGGTTCTTTGAGTGTTCATAGCTCTATATAGAATCAGTGTCTTTACAAAAGAACTCTTTTCCATATGCCTGTATATCAGTCTTAAAAGCACAGTAAGAAAACAGCATAGGCATAAAAAATGGTCAGGAATGGTCTTATAGAAAATAATTATAATTGTTTTTGATACATAAAACCACAGAAACTTTATAAGTGAATTTCCGATTCAAAACCAATATGCAAGAAAAATATAGGACATGAGTCCTTTAAAGACTGGATGGATTTAAGAGATGGATTTAAGAGCATCATTAACTGTGCAATGCTTAAGTTTTTCAGGTCTTTGTCCTATCTCGGCACCTTATTTCCATTTCTGGTTTAAGCCACACCCACTGCTAGTTTACAACCAAATACAAATATATTTTTCATTTGAACAAATAGTGGACACTGACCTTCTTAATATTCATCTCTCGTTTAGCCGGGGTCACGGAGTGTCCATGATGTTCTCCCTCAATGCACATTGCACACACACACATTTGTTCATTTCTGCAGAACATATCTAGGCACAGTCCATGCCTGGCACATGGTGGTCCAGTTGAGCCACCTGCACTGACCCCACTGCTGCTGAAACGCCTCTGGGAGGCCTCATATGGCGGTGGCGATGCTAGCAAGTTCCCACTGGATGATGCTTTCTGGAACCTGGTCTTCATCTCTGTCAGCAGTCCTCCAGGCAGCTCCCCTGGTCGCGGTGGGACACTAGGTCTCTGGTCAGAGCCGGAGGGTGCTTGAGCGTTTGCAACCGCACCTCCAGCCTCTGCCATGCGCTTAAACTGCTCGGTTATCTCTTTGAGAGTGTGGTTGGTGTGGAGCTCGGGCCGCTTGCGGAAGCTCTCCTTGCAGAGGGGACAGATGCACGCCTTGCCCCGTGTGTCCCAGTAAGAAGTGATGCAGGCCAGGCAGAAGCTGTGGCCGCAGGGGGTGGACACAGGGTTGGTGAAGACATCCAGGCAGATGGAGCAGGTGAACTGCTCCTCCAACAGGAAGTCTACAGGAATTGACATGATGGGTGTGGGAGATGGGCTGCGGCATAGAAAAAGAGCAAAGTTAAGAAGAAAAATGTAATGGAGTTAGCTTTAGGTACCTGTTCTATTCTTCATTTAGGGACTTTGCCGTGTCTGCAAGATGGAGCTTAAGTGGAGGTTTGGCCAAAAAAGTCAAACATATTGCGCAATCTGCATGTCTAAATAATCAGACACATGCCTCGAGTTGTTGAGTAATCAGGGGCTGCTGACACTTGGTATTAACAAATGTCTCAAGTGATCTGTTACAAAAATTTATACTGCATAGACTGCTAATGCAAATTATAAAGAAACAGGAGAGGAGATAAAAAATTGAGTTGATTAAGGCGACCCTTCCTTGTTGTTAGGGACACAGCGGGACGCAACATTACAAATATTATGTGGTCATTTGCTGGTTTTGACCTTGCCTTCAACATATGGTTGTACTGTGAGAAGAGACTATATGACTATAGGAAGGGAAGAAACTTCTGGGCAGCTTCTGCTTTGAGATAGAAAGCTAGACCGCTCCTGATGAACAGATTGAGGTACAGCACTGAGTAATAGAGAGGAAAAAGGGTGGTGATAGGGTGTGAGAACTTTGTCACAAGAAACAGAAGATAGAGATGGAAATTTAGGACTTTAGATTGGAAGGAGGAGGAATTTCAAGCATGGTCCGCCTCCCAAACCTTACATATTTCATAACTCCATTATGCGCCCCTGACCACGTTCAAAGGTGATCAGATCATAATGTGTCTCTGAGATGCAGTGGACCCCATCACACCTGTATTAAGCGCGTATGATCAGATCACTCAAGACACAAGTCAATGTCAGGTGTTAACAGGGCCTCAGATAGACTTTCTTATATGGTTTATTACTGCATGACTGGTCGTTCTTAGAATGAAGAAAAGTGCAGTGTCAGAAACCACATAAGCAAGTCTATTTGAGATTACTTAACAGCGCAACCTGGTCTGAGGTGATCATTTAGGCATGGAATTTCATGATGATGTTATCAACACACTTAAGAAATGGTTTTTCAAGGGTTTTTCCATAAACACATCTTAGGAACAGAAGAACCTTTTCAAAAAGTTCCATACAGAAGCATCTACAGAATATTTCCCATCATTTTGAACAACATTTTACCATGTAAAAAATCTTTAATCATACAAAGGGTTCTTTGAGTGTTCATGGTTCTACATAGAACCATTTTCTTTACTAAAGAACCTTTGAAGAACAATCCTTTTTAAGAGTGTATGTTAGCCGGCATACTAAGGCATACTGATAGTTGGTGGTGACAGCCTGACATTTGAAAGAGTTCAAAAGTCTGGAAGAATGTACACTTCTATGGACTGACCACTCACCATGTTTTAAGTAATGCATAGAAAACCAGTTTAACTGTTTGTTTAAGTTCTGTTCTTGCTTCATAGATCCTCATCTCCAATGTGAATGCCAAACAAACTGTACATCAAATTTTAACGTTTTGCACTTTGTTTTTCATTTAAAAAAAAAAAATACAGGGTTTAAATCTTTGGCTTTATCCAATAAGTACAGAGCACAGAAGTTTCGATTGTAGCTGACGCCAAGCTGTAAGTAAAAGGTCCTAAAGCATATTCCCATCCCAGATTTAACAGTCTTTGCTGGGGAATAAATATAAGCAAAAATGAATCAAAAGTTGGAGGCATATAAAGATTGACAAGGTAAAGACCTATTTCCAGTGTTCCGTGAATCTCTGGAATGAAGCCATACCAGCCACAAACTCAAGCAAGAGGCCTAAGCACTGATAGAAGAGCAGTCTTCCCAGCCAACAACTGGCTGGCACAAAGTACAAAACTGATTTCAGAGCAGTTTGTGATTAACATTACTGCTTGTTAGCTTGCAAAGTACACAGTGGAAAAAGCAAAGTCATGCTGTCTGTTACCTTAGAGAGTATTGTAACAGGACTTTTATTATTATTAAATTATCTATCATTTCAAAAATCTTTAAGAAGTCAAAATAATCAGCTTACCTGTAGCTCTGTTTCAATGGGCTTCCACTCCAATAAGTTTTATATGCTCAGATATTTTAAGAATTACCTTTTCTCCCCAATTCCTGCCTTGTTTTTCTCTTTCTCTCTCTTATTGTCTCTGTCTTACTCCCTCTTTCTCAACATGTCAAGAAATGGCATCTCTCTTACTTTCATTCGTTCTGATTCTCTCAGTCTCTGTCCTTCCTCTCTCACCCCACGCATGCTATTTTCATCTCTGCCACTCTTCTGGTCTGTACGTTCTTGGCTAGCGTTTAAGAAAAAACTTGAGAAAGAGGGTGTGACTGCACACCTCTGTACGCAGTACACACACACACACACACACACACACACACACACACACACACACACCTGACCACTAGTCCAACAAGTTAGACAGGCAGAACCATCTAGGAACTTTGTATAGCTTCCTCTCCGTTCTGTTGCACCTTTCCATTACTACATCTCCAAGTCATGGTACGTCAGCACTGTGACGTTGTCAATATGCTTATACAAGAGAACGTCTTATAAGCCTTATTTAAAAAGTCACATGATGGAGTTTTATGTATAAATCTCAGTTCCACAAGTGTTGGGACAATATGTAAAATACAAATAAATACAGAAAGCAGTGATTTGTAATAAATTGTATATAAATTATAGTAGTACAAAATAGTACAAGACCAGATATTTCATGTTGTGCTGTATTATCGTCATTGTGTTTTTGTAAATATTTGCTCATTCTGAAATTGATGCCAAAAAAGTTGAGACAGGGCCAATTTAAGACTAGGGAAAATAAAACCCATCTTAAATATGCGATACAATCATGCTTGACTATAAAAGGAACTTCCAGGAAAAAGGTTTATTTTAGCAAGCAAGGCAAAGATGAGTTCAGGCTCACCATTTTACACAAACAAAAAATCTAAACGTATTATATATATATATATATATATATATATATATATATATATATATATATATATATATATATATATATATAGTTAGAGAACCAGCGACCTTCCGGTCACAGAGCTGGTTCCCTAACCTCCAGCCCAAGACTTTTTTATACACACACACACACACCCACACATCCTGTATATAAATTGTTGTTGTTTTTTAATTACAGACTGTAGTTCATCTGTTTCTCTGTATATTTCGTTAGCCCCCTTTTACCCTGTTGTTCAGTGGTCAGGACCCCCACAGGACCACAACAGCATAGGTATTATTTGGGTGGTGGATCATTCTCAGCACCTGCGATGGACTGGCGACCTGTCCAGGGTGTATCCTGCCTTCCGCCCAATGACAGCTGGGATAGGCTCCAGCACCCCACCGCGACCCAGAAGGATAAGCGGTTTAGATGATATATGTATGTATGTATGTATGCATGTATCATTCTCAGCACTGTAGTATATATTTTCATATATATCCATATAACTCATTCTCATATATTGCTCATTTCCTTGTGGTTGAAGGTGACTACAAGGACCACAAATTCAACTGAGTAATAGACTTACTGAAAAAATACAGGTGTTAATTACTGTGCTGCAATGTTTTGAACATAGTAGTCAAGTTAATATTGGTATTTGCACTGATTCTTCCCTTGATTTAAATAGCTTGTCATCTTGCAAGTCACAGTAGTAGAGGAATGATCTGTTCATGAACGAGACTTTTTGATTTGAATATTAGATCTTTTTAATTGACAAGACTCAAGAAGTAACTGTATGTGCAAACTTTTGATATGTAATGTGAAGGTAATGTTGCAGAAACAGTGTAAGTTTATTAAGTTTAGAGGTACACAAACAACATTTTCCAACAGACAGGCCTACTGTTTCATTTGCATGTAAGGTGCAATATTTTATTGAGCCTCCCCAAAACAATAAACAACACAAAGACAAGTGAAGCAAAGAGCAGCCAAAAAAAAACCCTCAGCTGTAGTGCTCTCATTCATGACCTTCTGAGAGCCCCAAACAATCATCTATGACAAGTAGGATACAGAGGGCAGACACATGCAAAGCAAAAAACCCAACCAGCCTCTGATTTACAAACCAATATTTCAGACTAGCTGCAGTACAGACATCAAATATTGGTTCAACGATATGCTGTACAAGTATACATGGGAATGAACTAAAACAGATACTACTTTATGTTAATATAGATACGACTAGTATAAATACTCAGGCACGTATTTGACAACGTTACTATCATTTGACATGCAACAGAACATTTTATTATAGTGTTTACATTGTTATATAGACATGTAAGCATATAATTCACATATAAAGAGAATACATGACTTATTTACACTCTTAGTAAAAAGGGTTTTATACAGTACTGAAAATGGGTTCTTTGACTGGTAGGAATAATGGAACCCTTTTCGGTGCTGTATAGAGCCATTTAAAAGCAGAACCATATACAACTGGATTTTCATCATTGAGAAGAACAATTTGACCATGCGAAGAACCATTTAGGCATTCATATGGTTCTTTAAGTGCTCATGGTCCTGTGCAGAACCATGGCCTTCACTGAAGAGCCCTTAAAGAATCATTTTTCTTTAATGTACCTCTGACAAGAATAGGCTTGAAGAATGTAGGACCTTATATCTAAATTTTTCATGGCAGTTAGCATTTTCACTTAAACCTAATTTTAAGTATATTCACCTGTCCTACAATCAAATTAGGGCTAGAATCATGTGGTGAGAAAGACAGATGTCTTTGATCCAGTATGGATGTAATTTGGACTGTTAGAATTCAATAAGACTCAGATGAATGACATTTTTCCAGCCCTGTGAAGGTACAGAAAGGGCTGAATGAAACTGCCGAAGAAGCAAATGTTTATAACTACGGAATACATGGTACACTTGTATGTCACAAAAGAAATGGTTGGCTTCATAGCAGCTAGCACAATAATGGGCATGTAGTTCACCAGAAGCTTTAGCAGAAGCAAAATAATAATAATGAAGGCTTTTTGCTTCATGAGGTTTCCTTCCCCTTTGCGCTCCCTCATTCCTGTTGTGTTTCCCGGACTGGGACGCTTCAGAACCCAGATGATGGATAGACTACAAAACGACTCAGTACAAACAATGGGAATCAAAACAACCATAAGTGTGATGGGATTGTGCAACAAAAAGTGGTTTATTTCAAAAATCACTGCTATCAACCAAACCAGGCACAAGCATGATGCCTTGTATCTGAGAGGTTTGTACTTCAAGAAGGTAAGAGGGTGGACCACAGCCACATAGCGCTCAACACACACTAAGCACTGGAACAGGGGCAGGCTATGCAGAGACAGCTGATACAGGAAGATCCCAATTAATTGCAAGTTCTGTTTGCAGAAAATATAATAGTTGCAGAAAGCATATATGTTCAGAAAGACGCAGGCAATGTCCATGCAAAAAAGATGAAGCAGGAAGAATTCGGCTTCCAGAGTGGCGCGAGAGCCACTTCTTAGGAGCCAAACAGCCCAAGATCCACTGGGTACTGTCAAGATGCAATTTATTGCTACAACTACCAGAACAAAAATAGTCCAAGTGTAAGTGAATGAACACACTTCACAACTGATGCTGGTGGTGTTGGAGAATGTGTCGTTTTCAATGTCAGGCATTGTTAGCAGATCTGATGAAGCTGTAAAACATCATAATGCTTTAAAAAGAGACACTGTAAACAATTTATGCTATCTAAACCCCTTAAAACAAGACATATTATCTAGTAACTAGAGGGACTTCAATGTAAACTAGTCTTAGGTTATCGAAGTGTGTAATAAAACTTTGGGGCTGCTGGTGGGCCCTGGCATTGCACGGGGTTAAACAATTGTTTGAATTGCAATTGTTTAAAAAATCAAGCCTAGGCACTCACCGTTTCTGAAGTTCGGAAATATCACAGATTCTTTCAGCAAACATTATGACGTTAATTCACAGCAGTGAGTGTTTAGTGAGTGGCTCCCTCAACAAGGCTTATGGTGGTATGTAAAATATGAACACCCCTGATTACACGTATGTTAACTCATATAAGTGCTAACTGACAGGTTGTTTTTTGCTGCTTAAGTTCCATATATGGACCGTATATGAATTGGAGAGTGAATGTCTGTATAACAGACTTTATTTCAATAATTACACATTAATGGTGTTAAAATTTTGCCTCTTTAGTTTAGCCCTTGAGCATCAGTAGTCAGAAATCAATAGTCGCCCAAATCTGTTCTAGAAAAATACATGACCAAAACGTATTTGAACCTGCTGAAACCACATCCAGGTCTTCATTAAAGATGGTTGCGCCAGGTTTACAGCGCAGTATGACGAACAAAACTTCACTGAGTAGCTAAACACTGCAGTCAGCAGCTTTAGATACCTCAAACATAGGCTAGGTGTAACATAAGTGTTCACCAACTTCAGGTTTACACTTTACTGATTCAAAACAAGTTGCACCATACAAGCTAGCTTTAACGTTGAGCTTAGTAGTTACCAAATGTTTACACTTCCCCCAGAGAAGATGTACATGTTGGGGAAACCAACTGAAGCCACATAGAAAGCACAAAAATGGTAAAAACGTGACTTTTTGGTTAAATAAGCTCAAAACACTAAATGCTACTTGCTGTGCTTTGCTTAAAGCTCTAATAATCGTCCTCCTTTAACTCCAGGCATGAAGCTGAACACCCACAGCCTCAGTTCACAATGACTCAGAAGTTGCCCAAGCATCTAAACTGAGGATGGTGTAGTGTCGAATGGCCAGAAGCTTTATTTTTGTTGCAAGTCAGTTAAAGCTAACGTTGCGTTTCTATGGCAGCAGGTTTGTAAATTGGTTCTAAACATGTTATTGTCATGTTGAAGAGACATATGCATTAATTGTTACTTATTAAGACATGGCTTAATGATTTGTGACTTAGTAAAGATTTCACACACCAACCTAAATATAAACTAGGCTGTGGTGCAAATGCAGGCCCAAGATTACATTTGCGATTTCTTTTGGTTCTATTCACAAACATAGATTTTCAGTTCAAAAGATCAATCTTAAGAGGTACTCCTACAGAATTAGTGAACATAATCTGTAGATTCCACATGCCTGTATGAATTCAGCATAAGACCTGTTTTGTAAAGAAGTTCTGTTCATAAGTAAGTCATACTGTGCTCTAAACTACACTGACAAGTCTGATTGACCTTCATGAAGAGCTGGATGTGGTTTGAGCAGGTTGAGAAAAGTTTTGGGGATGTATTTACGGAAAAGATTTGGGTGACTATTAACTTCTAGTGTTTGTTAACTTCAGCAAAATTTGACGCCAAACATGTCTTGGTAGGTTGACTATATTAGAGTAGATTTGATTTTTGGCCAAACCATTTCTTTAAGTACTGCACACCATATTAGTCATTCAAGGAGAAGAATGCATGCACACGTCAGAGCTGTTGCAAAGTTTAATTCAGAAAATTAGGTAAAGTTGAGTAATCGGAGAAAGAAATCTGATTATAGATACAATAAAAAGGACCAATGTAACTATTTTAAAAGGAAGGATTATTTCTCTTTTCAATTACAGTAGCATAAAAAACATTGTTATTATGTAGTACTGGGTGAATATTTAACATCCCACTTTAGAAATTTCTTATACAAAGTCCATTTTGAGTGTCACGATAACAACATATCATTGTAAAACCAGTGACTGTCGATCATTTTGACAGCTAACTGCTTTTCTTGTGTAACATAGTTTAAAAAGCTAAAGATCAATTCAAAGAAGTTCTGTTTTATCAATCAGAAGATGACAGAAAGTTTACTGACCTGTTCAGCAGCACTTCTAAAAGGCTGGAGGTTGTGTCTCTGTTTAAATAGACTATATGTGGTTAATATGATAGGAAAATTCACACCTGCTGTGAGAAATGGACTGTTTTTATTAGAGTTAAACAAATGTAAATGTGAAACGACATTATTGAATAAATGGTCTCCAGACTTCTTGTGTCAGTGACTCTTCAATCATGTTAAATTGTTCAGTGCAAAAACTGCTTTGTGGTTGCTCACCCCTCTCAAGTTTCAGCTTTGGCATTTTAATTTAGACCAAAAGGATCCCAAAAGAAAAGAACAGCACTTAAGAAACATTTCAATGCCAGCAGATGTTGGAAGTTCTTAGAAGTTACACTGTAAATCACATGGAAACTCCGATCTCAAGAAACTTTTTACTAACGTCTTTCTACGTTGTTTTGTGCTAAGCCACTATTTGAGCCATTATTTCATTGAAGTAATTATACTTTTACCTGAGCACTTTAAAAAGATGGTTCTTTAAAGGTTCTTTAGTAAAGGCCAACATTTCATGATTAAATGATTCTTTGCATGGTAAAACAGTTCTTCAGATTGATGGAGAGTATGTAGTACAAGGTTCTGTACAGAACCTTTTTGAAAATGGCTCTTCATAGTACCAAAAAGGGTTCTGCTATTGTTACAAGCTTGATATCGTAACAATAGAACACTTTTTAGTGCTATAAAGAACCATTTTCTAAATAGAACCATATACAACTCATTCTCCTTTAAGCTGAAGAACCATTTCACCATGCAAAGAACCACTTAAGTATGACATGGTCCTATAGAGAAGTCATGGTTCTAAACAGAACATTTGCCGTTATATAGAACCCTTGGTTTCGACTACTGTACCCCCCTCTATTGTTTGAGTTCTTTCAGATGCTAGGAAATATATTCGCTTAAAAATTAATGAGCCGGTAATTGATTATTTATTTTGACATTGCACTGATATTTGATATTTGTCCACAAGAGGGCCACAATCTACAGTCTTTGTCTCACAAACACAACAACAGGCTGTGCTTGGAGTTTTGCTTGGGGTCTCGGAACTGCTTTTTCTGTGCCAACGCAGAGAGTCAGGAGACCAAATGCAGTGATGATGTTCTTTGTACAATAACAATGGCCTAGTCTGAGCAGTGCACTGTCCATCTGCACTCTCTGTCTTCAGAGATCGTTCTTAGTCACCATGCTATCCCAGTCCGCAAACACCTGTCTGTCATGTTCTTGTCTGCCGATCTTGGTTATGACCAGGTTAGGGCAGAATACTTTGAAAAAGGAGTAATATCTCTGAATGTCTTCAGTAATGTGTTCGCAATATATTTAGAATACATATTGATAAGGCATATGGAAAAACTCTGTTGGTACCATTTTTAATTCACACTGTTCCTCGCTGTTGCTGTTTGTCAGCTTTCTGCTTGTAATTCTTCTGTTAATATGTTTGATGAAAAATTCACAAATTTATAGTTCTCAACATGACTTTGGCTCTTAATGCCTGCTTCAGTCCACTGCTGTTCCCATAACCCCACTGTGCCTCATGAACTAAGCAAACGATTCGCCAAATCCAAATAACAAAATCTTGCAAACTTGACTATAAAGTGGTTAGCTATGTGATTTTCAGTTGATATGTATATTACCTCCCATAGATCGCATGTACGAGTCCCGTACAATACAGATTTTAAGCTGATTATCATATTGGTTTATCAGTCTACTCAGGCTTTAGTATGAACTTCAGTGTTTGTAAAGATTGTAATGCCATAACTACAACAATGTTTCAAAACATCTCATTTACATAGGCAACAATAAAACAAACACATTACATTAGAAAACATTTTTTATTAAAACTGAACAAATATGTTTAATTTCATTAACAAAAGGCGGAACAACAATAGCAGACAAAAAAGTCATTAAAACATGTTCATAAAAACTGAAGCAATCATAAGCGATCATAATTTATACACATAAGCATGACCTAAAAGCTAATTAAGGGGAAAAAGGCGATCATTGCCTCTTTGTGTTCAAGAGCACCTCATACATCTTAGTTTACCAGCCCGGTGAAGAAAAAAGACTGGCTGGACAAACCCTGCAATGATGTTACTGATTAAACTACTGGATACAGCCACATTAAATGTAAACTGACATAAAGAAGGCTGAATGCCAAATATAGTAGCTGATGGAGTGATTTGCATTAAAAATGTCAGCAAATTGATGGAAACCAGTTGAAAGGCCTTTTTTTTTGCAGCATTCATTGCAACATCTTCCATTTGCCCTGTTCCTGGTCTTGGCTGCCACAGGCCTTTCAGGATTGAGACACAACAGAAGACATCTGTGATCAAAATCACTACATACATAATCCCAAAGATCCAGTGAGGCATATTTGGAAAGTAAAAAAGGTAAATCATGCCACACGCCACTGCAAGCATCCAGACCACAACTGCGCACATTAATCGGTACCTCATCGGTTTGAACTTCAGGAAGGTAACAGGGTGGACCACAGCCAGGTAACGCTCAACACATATGCAGCACTGGAAGAGAGCCCGAGAACTCATACAGCTTCCAACTAAAAACCCGAACAGTTTTAAAACGCAAAGCTTGTCACTTACATAGCACAGGATAGAGAGGGGTGCTGCAGCGGAAAAGATTGATTCAGCAACAGACTCGCTGAGGGCAAAAAGCACAGACACATCCAGCCCTCTACCTCTGGTCAAGCAGAGCTTGATGACGTAGCAATTTAGCGGAAATCCCACCAAAAAATGCATTATGCAGGCGCCCATAGCAATGACAGTTGGTGTTTTGAGCCAGACGTATGTTGGGCACAGAGTTGCGTTTGTGAGGGTGACATTCATGGTCTTGGAGTGAAGAAAACTCTCTACATAATGAAGACAAAACAAATGCAAAATGATATAAACGCAGAAAAAGTTGAGAAGTGCATAATTAGTGACCGCAATTGTGAACAAAAGCTGTAAGACAAAATAAAGCAATAAAACTTAAAGCAATGACGCATATAATGAATATGCCAACTGCTGGTAGTAAAGATTATAATTAGCCTAATTACATATTTTGTTGATTATTAAAGTGAAATAAAAACTCTGCAGCAAACTATATTTTAAAATAGCAATTTTCTGCAAATGTCAATGTACACTAGCTTTATATTTAATTGATTCACTTAAAAAGCAGAAAAAATATAATAGTAATTGTGACAAGTATAGTATGTATATTCCAATTATAAAGTGTCAAAACTTTATTATCTTGTGAAGTTTAAGCAGGTCAAAAACTGTGATTACAAGTGTCAGCTGATGACAATTTCAGAGCATAATAAATTCTGACTCCTCAAACTTTGTACTAACATTAAAAAACCACATGTTCCTCTGAGCAGCTGGCTAAAAATCTAAGAATAACGCTAATTGATGCCTACAAAGCAGCAGAAGATATTAGAGTCAAGGAGTTGGAAGCTAAAGAATTGTAGAAGGCAAGGCAAGATCTGGAAGACCAAGAAAACGCACAGTTAGGACTACTTCTATGCCAATAATTAAAGTTTAGCTGCAGGAAGCTTTAGCTGACACAGGAGCGGTGGTGCACCGTTTTACTGTGCAATGATCTACAGATATGCTACAGCATATTGCAAAGTTTTTCCAGAGGTGTTCTGGGTATAGTTACAGTTGCTAAGCTATGAAAGACCAACTGGGTAAATCAATCTGCAACAGCCCCACGCACAACAATCATAGCATGGGTAGATAAAAGAATGGATGAATTGATGCCATTTTTTTCCAGAGCAGCTATGCTACCTTAGCTACCTTGGACTGAGAAACACTGTGTTCCATATCAGAAAAGTACTTCTGTACAGCTATAAGTAAAACATCTTTGATAGTTTTGATCCTCATCTGTCTCTTTCAACAGCCTCTGTAGCGAAGTGACAGCAAGAATCACATACAAGGCTAATGTATCCGCAGAGCTCATATTTTGAGTTTTATATCTTGTTGGAGTCTTTTTGTCTGATTGGCTGGTTGAGCTGTAGTTGAAAGTCCTCTAAATCCAGGCATACACCGTATGTTTGAATAGACTATCATAGATGGAAAAAGTCCACGATTCTCACTCTGTACAGTATCAGTATCACTGACATGCAATAACAGGCCTGGAACTACTGACAATAATGTTGCCACTACATTGCAAGTCGGTGAGTCACAAACTGACCAAACGATACAAATAGATTACAATGCTGCTTCGTCATGTGTTAGCTGGGTACATGAAACACAGCCTCTACAGACAGCTGTCTATGGACAATTATTAATAAAGCTGTTTTATTAAAAAAAAACATGCTGCACACCCGAGTACTGAGCAAACATACTAGGAACTGAGCTACAGCAGCTGATGCCAATATTGGTATTGATGTATTCCTAGATTCCACTAAATATCCACAAATTCTGACACAATCAAGACACTGAAGCTGAAAAGAGGCTGGCTTCTACAACAGGACAAAGATCCGAAACATATCTCAAAATACATTATGAGCTACTTCAAGAAATTCAAGCTAGACCTTTTGGAATGGGCCTTACAGTCCCATAAGCTTCAATGAAAATTGCAGGGTCAGATCTTAGAATATCATAGAACACAAAGTGTTCTGCAAGGAAGAGAAAACTCCTAAAACAAGTGGCTAACTGGCTACAAAAATTGTGTGCAAGTTGTGATAACTGGCAAAGGGGGTATGACTTAGTAGGGCTTCCAAACTTGTACATATGCCACAAGTACTATTTTTTCTTCTATTTTTAAGTTGATCAAATGTCAAATAACTGCATAACGTGCAGAAAAATGTTATTTTTTAAAAAATGTTTCTTTTTTTACGCTTCGGAAATAAGCAAAACGTATAATTTGGTAAGAGGTGCACAAATGTTTGCATACAACTGTACCAGTACATGACTTGATCAATTGAGCAATTAATCCATTAAGCAACACTTCAGTAAATTAATTACAAAACATTTTGTAAAAGAAATTGTGCACTTTAGCCATCTTCATAGTCCAAACACAACAGGTAATTTCCATGCGAATTGATTTTACTGTCAGCACCATTAATGCAAAGTAGCTCCTATATTGCAAATTGAGTGATGCTTAAGTATACAGTGTTGTACATTTAAGGAAATAGGCTGAACAGACATTCAAAAGAAAATGGGGAAAAATGAAAATTAGCAGTTAAGAGTTGAATCATATACATATATATAATTATATATATATAATATATATAAATATATATATATAATACACTGCAACAAAATGACAGTAATCAGAATTATAACATTATTTAAAAACATACATCGCTGCTGTCTGATCAAAACCTCATATATCCAAAATAGTAACTTTACAGGACAAAGAAAAAACAAACTTTACTTTTAATGTAAGTCAATGGAACCAGATATTTTCCAAGTTATTTTGGGCCGTTTCTTGTGGTCCGTTCTTCACGAATTTTACATACAATGTAAAGGACAACAGGCACTTTCACATTATGCAAAAAACTGAAAAACAACAAAAATGAAGGTACAAGGTTTTGTTCTGACAGCAGCGATATATTTTATATATACATTTAGTATATCATTCTTCAGAATTCAAAATATATAAAGATTCATTTTTGAGTACTCATACTCATAATATTCACATTCTCAATTTTTAGTAATTATTTACAGAAATATGCACATATATCCAAATTAATGCAATGGACCTTTGCTCAGTTTGTCAGTAACTGACATGTGACAGTATTGACAAAGTTCTTATGATCAGCTCTTGCATATAAAAGAAAGTTATTTTCAAGAATTCAGTAATAAAGCGCATGAATATGCCATTGTAAGGATATTTTGATGTCAAAGATATGATGACGTCATGTGCAGTAATACATACCTGTGAAAAACGAGAAATCTGGCAAGTTTTCAACTATAAGCTTTGTTATCTCACGGTTGCTACTGTTTGGTCCTGGTAGTAGTAAGAGTAGCTGAGAGTTCATCATAGTTTTGTACATTTTCATTGGCCTATCACATTGTAGAGGAGAAAATTATTTGAATAAACTTTGTTCCTGGCATAAGTGGAAGAATCTGTCACTTGTAGAAATACAGACAGGAGGTGGGAATAGAGCTTGTGTTGTTTGCATGATAAAAAATATCCCTATAAGCTCAGATATGAACTTAATCAAGACATATATAATATAATAAAGCCATAAGAACAGTAATGTACAAAAACCCTAACACATAGCATGTAGAATATAAAAATGTGTCCAACTATGGAACCCTGTTGAACACCTTAATTCCATTTGTTTTAGAGACATGTTGAAAGCATTATCTTCCCGTTAAATACAGCAGAGGAATCTTTAAGTACAGATGAAGAAATGCTTCACCCAACAATTTAAAAAATAAATGAATAACTTTACACGTCATATATTTTCAAATTAACCCTCAGACTCATTTAGTCTGGCTAGGTAAGCTAGTTATATCACCATTAGCTAACAATACCTTGGGTTTTACTACCCTTAGCTTTACTACTACTACTTATTTCTGCAAATTTTGGCCACTTTGTGGCAAGAAAACCTGGGCTGCATTCAGCCCCAACAAAACACAGTTTTCTTAAATGTTTATTTAAAAGGAAACAATGGTGTGTTGTACACTCTGTTGTTATGCAAGCGCTGCAACTATGGCAGCTGAGAAGGCCATTCTGGGCATTCTTTTCGACCCCAAAGGCTGTTGCACATTGTTTCGATGAAACATGTCGTTGAACCTGGAAAGCATAGCAAAACACTGCGCAATGTTTTGATACTGAATGTACCTCTGGATACGACTAATGGAAACACTGTAACATTTTTAAGTGTTATTGTTAAGAGTGGACATGGGGAGCTTGCTGATAAACTACTGATACTGAGCCATATGCAGTATTCTCACTATAAGTGTTCTAGTTGTTTATGTGAAATTATCCGCTGTGTTTTTTGGCCTGAAAGACCTAATTTGCTTGTTTGTTTGGTTGTTTTTTTTTGCCAAGACAACTCAAACTTTAATGTTAAGTCATTTTATACTTTTGCCAAAGTTCTTTTTTTTTCCTTCATTGACCAACTCTATAAACACACTATTATTTTAATTTATTTAGCTGCATGAAAATGGCTTTTTCTGAAATCTCACTCAGGCAAAAATGTACAAGCCAAAATTTACACACACTGAGAGAAATACAACTGGAATGCTCAAATGCAGTTCTAGTTCTAGTTAATTCAAGGGAATTAAGCCTGTCAACAGCAGAAAATAATATATTTTAGAATACTGCTTTCATTGTCCGTTATATAAAATGCCTTCCAATATATTTACGTTATTTTTTCTAAGCATTTTGCCATTTCTACCAGCAATTATTTTCATTTGGAGCTTTTCTGCATAACTACTGTAACCGTATTTTTTTTTTGTGAAACCTGCTGTTCCAAGTTGTACATGTCAAGAAAATCTCTGCATTTCAAAATGGAACAGAATGTAGTTCGTGGATGTTGTTGTCAGTGCACTTTGCCAAATGACTATGATACAAATGTTCAAATTTCAAGAAGAATCTTGAAACAAGATACCATAATCATTTGGCAAAATGCACTAATAAAAAAATTATATACCAGATTATACCTCATTTCCTGCCTGATCCCAAAAAAATCAGGAATTGCTAAAACAGCATTGCAGCCACCCCAGATCTACTTCTGGTTTTACCAACAGAGAGCATCACTGTTGGTTCTTTCATAGACTGCGTTGTTTTTGTTTGTAGCTGGTACAGTTTAAACCGATGCAGTGTACATCTTGAATTGCAAACTCTCTTATGAACTTTTGATTCCACGGATAATGTCAACATGAGTTGAGATCTTTATTGAGAAAAGCTTAAACAGTAGGTGATATCCATGTGTTTTTACTACATAGTTTTCAAATACAATAAAATAAGATAAAGATTAGCACTATTTCTGAATTCAAAAACATCTCAGAAATGTTAGTTTACCAACTTTATGGAGAAATAAGACTGGTTGCACAAACCCAGCAGCAAAACTAACTGACGTACAAATGGCTACTGCCAAGTTGAAAGCATTAAGAGAGACAAAATGTTTTTCAAATATACATGTAGCAGTAAGTGGAACGGTTTGCATTAAAAACGTCAGAAGATTGATGAAAACAATTATGAAGGCCTTCCTTTTGGCACTGTTCATGCCAGCCTCCCTACTCTCCCTCTGCTTCTCCATCTCGCTAGGCCCTGGTTGCTTCAGAACTTTTAGAATAGAAAGGCAAGAGAAGAGATCCACAGCCACAACGGTGCCGTACATGGCTCCCACAAAGTTAAACGGTAAACGTGGAAAGGTGAAAATGGTCAAAATGCTGCAACCTAATGAGACAGCCCAGGCCACCATTGAGCATGACAAGCGATACCTCATTTCGATTGTACTTCAGGAAAGTGACGGGATGGACCACTGCCAGGTAGCGCTCCAAACAAACGCAGCACTGGAAAATGACGCGAGCAGACATGCTGATACCCCAGAAAAAACCGAGGGGCTTAGCATAACACAGATCAATGCGCACATGGCACATGATTGACAGAGGTGCCACAGAACACAAAAGGATTTCAGAGACGGCTTGATTCATGACAAAGGTCGAAAACATATCCTTTCCTACAGTTCCTGTGAAAAAGAGAAGGAGAATGTAGCTGTTTAGAGGAAGGCCTATAAAAAGATTGATCATCTGATTGCATATTACTATTGTGGATGAAGTAGCAATAAGCCATTGGTCCATTGTATAAAGGGTTGAGTTTGTGAGGTTGGTGTTCATCTTCTTGAGGTTGAG